>NW_024070207.1:43568156-43799456 GCF_014754425.2 Oryx dammah
TGATGCTTTTGAACTGTGGTGTTGGAGAAGACTCTTGAGAGTCCCTTGGACTGCAAGGAGATCCAACCAGTCCATTCTGAAGGAGATCAGCCCTGGGATTTCTTTGGAAGGAATGATGCTAAAGCTGAAACTCCAGTACTTTGGCCACCTCATGCGAAGAGTTGACTCATTGGAAAAGACTCTGATGCTGGGAGGGATTAGGGGCAGGAGGAAAAAGGGGATGACTGAGGATGAGATGGCTGGATGTCATCACTGACTCGATGGACATGAGTTTGAGTGAACTCTGGGAGTTGGTGATGGAGGCCTGGCGTGCTGCGATTCATGGGGTTGCAAAGAGTCGGACACGACTGAGTGACTGAACTGAACTGAGCTTCTCTCCTTCTCCCCATTCCCTGAACTGACTCTTGCCCAGCTTGTTCCAACTGCTCTCTAACTGGCCGCCCTATTTTTGTACTTCCTCCTCTGCTCCATATGCCACACACTGGGTCCTCCCTACAACCGCCAGAGTCGTATTTGCAAAAGAAAGAAGCTCCACCACACACTAACACAGCCCACCACTGTGGACCCTGTGCGCCCCGTACAACCCTATGCAGCAGCCTTGCTCTATTCCTCCATTCACAATGCTCTGACGGCTCCCCACTGCTCTACAAAGTAAAGCCCTTTAACATGCCTGATCCAGCCTCTGCCTACTCCTCCAAATTAATCTCCTGTGTTTTCCACACTTTCCACTCCCATCATTACAAAAAGACTCCCCCAACCTATGATGCTGTCCCCTTTCTACTCTTTTGGCCACATCTTATTTCCTCCTTTGCCTAGATGACCTCTCCCTACCTTTCCCCACCACATTCCGTGCTCAGTCTCCAGTCCACCTGGACATTTGGCTGCATCCTTAAAGTTGCAGATCCTTCTTCACCCTCTCCCTGAAGTCTTCCCTTAACTTCCTCTGTCGAGTCAGCAGAGGCTTTTCTGGCTACCCCACAATGGATCCTGCACAAACAGGTGAATTTGTTTATTACACCTTGGTACATCCTGGTAGCGAGCAGGCTCTAAATAATCATCCTTGAAATGATCTCTTGGG
This sequence comes from Oryx dammah, assembly GCF_014754425.2. Taxonomy (NCBI): domain Eukaryota; kingdom Metazoa; phylum Chordata; class Mammalia; order Artiodactyla; family Bovidae; genus Oryx; species Oryx dammah. Next base: position 43,569,235 of record NW_024070207.1, read on the forward strand.
AAGTTCTGTCCCACGATGAAAAGCCTTGTAAATATGTTTTAAATGGATGAATAATTTTTAAATAAATGAAATCCTTTCTACACATAAAACTATCGGCCTAGGGTGTATGTCCTAACAGCCAAGCTAGCTACAGACCACTCCCAGGACGTTCTGTTGGTCCAGCCAGCTACTAAAAATGCTGAAAGGCAAAACAGCACCGTTTGCCCGTGTTAAACATAGCACAGCAACCGGTGTCATTCAGGTGCTGCAACTTACAATGCTGAGGTGACAGAAGCCTGCCAACACGCTGGAGCCTAGAGGTATGGAGGATGAAACACCGCACCCAACTATAAAAACGGAGAAATCACTGGAGTAGAAATGTCAACTTCGAGTTCATAGCATGGCTAATTTAATGTTTGTTAAGAAAGCATACATTTCTTCTATGGAGATTTTTTTTTTCCACTCTCAGGAAGTTGCAAGAGGCAAACACAAGACACAAAGGACTCCCCACACTTCCCTGAGCTGCCCAGGTTCCAGTGAGGGTCTGGTGTAAGCATTTCAAGCCATTTCAGACGCTCAGCACCTGAAGAAGGAGCACGTGCCCCATTACCACACTCCCCTTACTGCTTGATCACACCTGGAAACCCATAGTACCTGTGTATGCTAAGTTGCTTCAATCGCGCCAGACTCTGTGAGACTCCAAGGGCTGCAGCCCGCCAGGTTCCTCTGTCCATGGGGATTCTCCGGGCAAGAATACTGGAGTGGGTTGCCATGCCCTCCTCCAAGGGATCTTCCAGACCCAGGGATTGAACCTGCGTTTCTCACACCTCTTGCAATGACAGGCAGGTTCGTTACCACTAGCGCCACCTGGGAAGACTCGGAAACCAATAGTGCCCACCCCAAAAACCAAACGTGGAGGGCTTCGGAAAGAGCATAAGCCGCAGCCTTGGCTTACTGCGGTCTAACTACAGGGGTTGGCCTAGAAGAAGGAGGCAGAATATTTTGAACATGTGTGGTGGCTATCTGATTTTTTCAGAAAATTGTCTCCAGGTCTATTTCTGGGGATGCCAAAACTTCCTGCGCCAGGCTGAGCACCTGCTAAGGCAAAAGCACCACGGGCTGCCGAGGAAGACACATCCGTGAATTACAGTACCTCGAAAACTTGCCTGAAAAGCCCTGGCTGAACGTAAGATAGCAGAGCTGCACCCTCCCCATCGCAGGGCCCCTCTGGCGGGGTAAACGCATGTGCATCGGTGTGTGAACCACGGCCACCGAGTGACCGCGTCCACGGTCCCCCAATCGCCGCTCTCATCCCTCACCCACACCGCATAAGTGGCAGAGAAAAACTTCTGCCATTATAGTGAGGACCCCAGGAAGACAGGAAACTCGTGGACCCAGCTGGAAGGACGCACTAGTCCGGGTGAGAAAGCCAAGGCGCCAGCGGCACGCTTTCTCTGCAACGCCCCCTCCCAGCGCAGTGCCAAGGGTCTCCGAATCCGAGCGCTTTTTTTTTTTTTTTTGGATTTGCTTTCCCCAAACGTGCGATTCAACCCCCAGCCCCCGCTTTTCCAGCATTCATACAAAGGAAATGCACTTTCAGGAGGCGGAGGCGGGGAGCATCTGGTCGGCGGGATGCGGAGTTGGAAAATACGGCGCAGCCCCACCTCCCCCAACGGGCTGGTTCAGGTCTCCTCTCCGCTCCTCGCCCGCCCCGGAGACGTCCTCGCACCACCCGGACCTTCTCACGGTCCCGTGGCAGCTCTGCCCCAGGCCGGAGGAAAACGGCGGGCCAGCCAAGGGCGCGGGCGGCAGGGGAGGGCGAGCGAGCGGGCGCCGGTGGAGGAAGGACAAAGTGCGCCCGGCAGCCGGGCGGCCGGGGCTGGAGCGCGCGAGGAGAGGGGCGCGCGAGCCGGGCGGGGGACGGCGGGCGCGAGGGAGGAACTTACTTGCGACGGAGACTGCTTGCAGCAGGCTGAAGTAGCTTTGGCTGTACTTATCGGAAATCCGCACGCGCCGCAGAGCCATGGACATGTCCACCTGCAGAGGGATGTCCTGGGTAGCCTGCACTAACGCGCCGCGGTCCCGGTTCCGGGGCAGTTCCCAGGTACTGCCACTCGGCGCCAGGGTCCGGGGCTCCGGTATCGCGGGCGCGTGCCCGGGGGCCGTACCCAGGTGGTACCTGGAGCCCGCCGCCGCCGCCATCCTCAGCGAGGAGCTCGGCCGGTACAGCTGGCCCGGCCCGCCACCGCCGCCGCCTACCTCCACCGTGCGTCCGGCCCCGCTGGTCCGGGCTCCGGCGGGGGCGTTCCGCTGCCCGCCGGCTCGGTGCCGACGCCACCACCACCCGACGACCCCGAGCCCTCTCGTGGGGACCCGGGCGCCAGAGGCCGAGAGCGCGGCGCGCCCGGAGGCCGGGAACTTGCTCGGACTTTGGGGCTCCAGTGGGGCGCTTCTGGCGGTGGCCGCAGAGGGCGACTCCTCTCGGGAGCGCACACACGCCCCCTTTTAGCTTCCCGAAGGATGGGGGGCGGGGATGTGGAGGAGGGACTCCGGTAGCCCAAAGGGAGAACCCCTGCAGAGACGCCCATTGTCGGGGGAGGGGAGGCGGCCGGGGCGAGCACAAGTGTGGGAGGAGACGGCCCGGCCTTGCACTCTCAGGGTAACTATTGCAACTCTTGCAGCTCTAGCATCCCATCCGGCTAGCCCTGGCCAAGACAGATTCGCCACACGCGGGAGTGGCTCAGTGAGAACGCTTACTCGTGGCCCTGCCAAGATTGCCTACCCTTGCCGGCGCCAAGAGTGTGCTATAGCCCTGGAGGGTCTGAACGGGTCTGTGCCCTCCCCCCACCCCCAAGGCAAACACCCACACCCACACATCCCGCCCCCTTGGGGGTGCTAAGTCCTGAGTCCTGATTCTCAAACGCTGGGGTCTCAGGAAGCGCCCTGTAGAGACACCTGGGCTGCCATCCTTCTCCGGCTTTGGAATCTTGGCGTGTCCTAGAGAGAGGGCTCCAGAACGCAGAAGAAAACCGGAAGGCCAGAGGAGGCGACCCCTTAAAGAAGCAAGAAGTGGGAAAGAAAAGGAATCGACCTCTTTCCTTGTCCCAAAGCCCCCGGAGATGGGGTCGATGAACTACCAGACTCCGCAGAGCCGTGGTGTGGGTGGGGGGTTGGGGGTAGAGGGGTGGGCCGGGGAGGGGGGGTGCGGTTGCTGCCCAGAAAGCTGTGGCCACTGGGGGAGAGGCCTGGGGATGTCAGCATAAAAACTGCAAGTCTGAAACTGAGTTAGTGACATCGGAATTCACCACGAGTTTTGCTCCAGCGCTACAAGTTTTTATGGGAATTGCAACTACCATTTCTTTCTTGTTGAATCCTTATTCTTCTCAAAATGTTCTGGCAATAGTGGTCTGATATTACATAGGCCAATTATTCCTGGTCCATCTTTTAAAGGCTCTATGGGAAGTTACTGATCTACACCTCTTGAGAATGCGTGCAGCCAAATACAAAAGGCAAGAGTTACAGAAGGGAGGAAAATATACACACACTCACATGCACGCGTGCACGCACACACACACACACACACACACACCCTCTTCCTCTAGGCAGTTTAAGTTCTGTCTGAATGTGTCAAGTTAACAGGCACAATATTTTCTAGCCCCTCTCTTGAATGTGTGGAGACGTCCCCTCTACATTGTGGACCAGATGATATTAAGAATTCCACTGACACCACAGTTGTTCTTTTACAACAACTTTAATAACTAAGTTAAAGATAAATAAAAATAGCAGTTTCTAAAACTACTAAAATGACAATATAGGAGGATATTTTTTATAATCATAGGGTGGAGAAGGCTTTACTTAGCATAACAAAAAAAAAGTATGAGATTGATCTGCATATGGAAAGATGCCTTGCTGTACTGTCAAGTGAAGAAAGATGCAAAAAGATATTTATAGTTTGATCCCACTTCTTAAACATTATACCTATGTTTATGCTTAGAAAGTGCTTAGGAAGGATACAAATTGCTAACAACAGTTATCTCGGGAGGATAAAATTAGGAATCAACTAATTATGGGGAGCTATCACTTTTTGCTTCATAGGTAATTATATTAAAATTTTCACAATGGGCAGGGGTTTTTTTGTAACGCATTTTCTAGATAAAGAAGGAACCAAAAAGTAAACTTAGGTTCTGAAGGGTGTTAGAAAATTAACAATGAAAAATAATTTTCTAATTATAAAAGGAATAGATGCCCTGATTTCACATTATGCTACAAAGTGATAGTAATCAAAACACTATGGTACTAGTGCAAAAACAGACACATAGATCAATGGAACAGAATAGAGCCCAGAAATGAATCCACACTTATATGGGCAATTAATCTATGACAAAGGAGGCAAAAATATACAATGGAGAAAAGAGCCTCTTCAGTAAATGGTGGGCTTCCCTTGTGGCTCAGCTGGGAAAGAATCTGCCTGCAATGCAGGAGGCCTGGGTTCGATCCCTGGGTTAGGAAGATCCCCTGGAGAAGGAAAAGGCTACCTGCTCCAGTAGTCTAGCCTGGAGAATCCCATGGACTGTATAGTCCATGGGGTTGCAAAGAGTCGGACATGACTGAGCGACTTTCACTTCACTTCACTTCAGTAAACGGTGCTGGGAAACCTGGACCACTTTCTCACACCATGTACAAAAATAAACTCAAAATGGACTAAAGACTTAAATGTAAGACCTGACCTCCTAAAAGAAAACATAGGTAGTACACTGCTATATGTTGCATAAAAAGTTGTTAGAGTAAATTCTAACAGTTCTCATCACAAGGAAAAATATTTTTTTCTATTTTTTTAAATTTTGTATCTATATGAGATGAATATTCACTAAACTCATTGTGGTCATCATTTCATGATGTATATAAATCAAATCATTACACTGTATACCTTAAACTTATATAGTGCTGCATGGCAATTATATCTCAACAAAACTGGAAGAAAAAAAGGATCATCATCATAAAAAATAAAAATAAAAAAGATCAATAAACTGACATAAAATTTAAAACTGTGTAATTAAAACTCATTTAAAAAGTCAAACCACAAATGGGAAGTCTTTAGCAAAGAAATAGTTTCCAAAACAATAAGATCCTTCAAGAGATATAGAATAGCCAAAACAATCTTGAAAAACATACTGTTGGAGGACTTACACTTGCCAGTTTCACAACTTACTACAAAGCTTCAATAAAAAAGTGGAAATGATACCAACATTAGAACAGACTTACAGGTCAGTGGAGTATAACTGAGAGTCCAGAAACAAACCATTACACCTAGTGCTAAGTGCTAAGTCACTTCAGTCGGCTCCAACTCTTTGTGACCCCTTGGGGACTGCAGCCCACAAGGCTCCTCTGTCCATGGGATTTTCCAGGAAAGAATACTGGAGTGGGTTACCATTTCTTTCTCCAGGGGATCTTCCCAACCCAGAAATCGAACCCAGATCTCCCGCATTGGGGGCAGATTCTTTACCGGCTGAGCCATGAGGGAAGCCCAAGAATACTGGAGATCTTCCTGACCCAGGAATTGAACCAGGGTCTCCATGCAGGCAGATTCTTTACCAACTGAGCTACCAGGGAAGCCTAGACCTAGAGTCAATTCTTTTTTGACCATGATGCCAAGACAATTCAATGGAGAAAGAAAAATTGTTTTCAACAAATGGTACTGAGACAACTGGATATCTATGAGCAGAAGAATGAATCTGGACCTGTACTTTACATCATATACAAAAAGTATTCAAAGTATATTAATGATCTAAATGTAAAAGCTAAAACGACAAAACTGTTAGAAAAAAAACAGAGGCATAATCTTTATCACCTTGAATTTGGCTATTGTTTCTTAGATATCACAGCAAAAACACAGCAACAAAAAAAGCAGATAAACTAAATATCATAATTTTTTAAAAATCATCATTCAAAAACACTATCAGGGAGACTTCCCTGGGAGTCCAATTTTTAGAACTCCAGGCTTTCACTGCTGGGAGGTGGGTTCAGACTCTGGTTGGATAATTAAGAATTCTACAAGCCATGTGGTACAGCCAAAAAAAAAAAAAAGGAGAGAGATACTATCAGGAAAATAAAAAGACAACTCACAGAATGGGAGAAAATATTTGGAAATCATCTATCTGTCAAGAGTCTACTGTCCAGAATATATATAAAATTCCTATAACTCTAAGATAAAAAAGACAAACCAATTTCAAAGTGGACAAAGGATTTAAATAGACATTTCTCCAAAGAAGATATACAAATAGTCAAGAAGGAGGTGGAAAGATGTTCAACATCATTAGCCATCAGGTAAATCCAAGTCAAAACCATAATGAGATACCACTTCAAGTCCACTAGAATGATTATATTACAAAAAAGACAGACAATAACAGGCATTGGTAAAACAGTAGAGGAAATGGAAGCCTCATTCATTGTTGATGAGAATGTAAAATAGTGCAGCCACTGTGGAAGTCTAGCGGTTCCTCAAAAATTTAAATATAGAGTTACCACATAACCCCAGCAATCTCACACCCATGAATCTACCCAGGAGGAATGAAGAAGTGTTCACACAGAGAGCTGTACATGAATGTTCAGAGCAGCATTATTCATAATAGCCAAAAGGTTGAAACAACTTAAATGTCCATCAATAGATGAATGGATAAACAAAATGTGATATATCCATACACTGGATTATTATTGAGCTTTAAAAAGAAATGAAATTCTTGTACATACTACAATGAGGATGAACATTAAAAACAAGATGCTTAAGTGAAAGAAGCTAGTCACAAAAACCACATGTTTTATAATCCCATTTATGTGAAAAGTCCAGAATAGGCAAATATATAAAGACAGAAAATAGAATAATGATTGCCAGCGAATGGGAGGATGGAGGGAGTATGGGTAACAACTAAAGGTATTAGAATTCCTTTTTTGGGAGATGAAATATTTCAAAATTCATTGTGCTGATGGATGCTCAAGTATGTGACTATGCTAAAAGCCACTGAACTGTTTTTCTTGAGGTACAGTTGATTTACAACATTATATTAGTATTAGGTATACAACATAGTGATTCAAAAATTATATAGATTATGTCATATATACTTATTATAAAATATTGGCTATATTCCCTGTGCTGTGTGTTCCCTATATATCCTTGTTGCTTATTTATTTTATACATAATAGCTTGTACCTCTTAATCCTCCACCTATTGTTCCCCTCCCATCTTACCTTTCCGCACGCATAACTATAGTTTGTTCTTATATCTGTGAGTTTTATTATGTTTTTTGTATATTGTTTTTTTAAATATTTTAATATATTGTTTTAGTTTTTTAGATTTCACATACAGTATTTGTGTTTCTCTGTCTGACATTTCACTAAACATAATACCCTCCAGGTCTGTTCATGTTGTTGCAAATGGCAAAATTTCATTCTTTTTAATGTGAGATGTAGTTCATTGCATATATATCTACCACATATTCTTTATCCATTCCTCTGTTGATGGCCAGGATTTTAGTTTCCTGATCAGGGAACCCCTTGAAGTGGAAGTGTGAAATCTTAACCACAGGACCACCAGGGAAGCCTGAAATGTATAGTTTAATTGAGCAAAATGTATGGTATTTTAATTTTATTTCAATAAAGGTGTTAAAAATAATATCCTTAACATGTAAAGAGTATTTATAAATTAATAAGAAAAATGCAATGGGAATGGTCAAAAGATAGGAGATAACTCTAAAAAATTTTAAAACCAAATATATACATAAGCATACATATATATAAATTTTTTATTTTCATATTCATAAAAATAAACCAAAAAAGTTTCAAAATATCATTTTCACTTGCAGAATTGGCAAAGATTTTTACAATACTCAACATCAGTTAATGTGGCCTGCCACGCACTTTCATGTACTGCAGGAGTGTAAGTTGACACAAACTTTCTGGAAAGCAGTTTGGCAATCAGTATTGAGACCCTAAAAATGTACATATCCTTTGACTCAGCAAATCTCCCAGGAGTTTCCCCTACAGAAGTAATCAGAGATTTTGGCAAAGATTTATATACAAAGACATTCTCTACATCATTATTTATTACATTCCCAAATTGGAAGCAACCTATATTTCAAACAATAGCAAGATTAATAAATTATGACACATTCCAAAATCAATTATTCAGTTATCAAAAATGACTTTCCCTTGAGATGGAACTGTTCTGTATCTTGATTGCACTAATGTCAATATGCTGGTGGTGATAGCATACAATAATGTTACGAGATACTGTCATTAGGGGAAACTGGGTGAAGAGTATATGAGATCTCTCTGTATTATTTCTTGAAACTGCTTATAGATCTACAATCATCTTCAAATAAAAATTCTAATTTTTTCAAACTGACATTATTGAAGAATTTATTTTTATTTTTGGCTGCGCTGGGTTTTTGTTGCTATGCTCAGGCTTTCTCTAGTTGTGACTTCAATAGTTGTGGTGCATGGGTTTAGTTGCTCCATGACATGTGGAATCTTCCTGGACCAAGAAGTGAACTCATGTACCCTGCATGGCAGGCAGATTCTTAAACCCTGGACCACCAGGAAGCACCTTGAGGAATTTTTCAGACCATGAGAAAACATTCATGGTCTGATGGTGATTGGGTTGTCTGTATGCAAAATGAATATACACTGTAATCTCAACTGCATGCCATCTTTAAGCATTGAAAAAATGTTGGATGCAACATTGAGGAGGTAGGTAAGTAGGTAGGTAGGTAGGTAGGTAGGTAGATGGATAGATGATCAGAAGATAAATAGCCAGCCAAGCAAATTGATAAAAGAGAGAGAAGGCTGGGATTACATGAGCTCCTTGTATGTCATCCATACCATGGATTCCACAGTCATTAGAAATGATTACCTCCTCTATGAAGCTTGGCCACAGTTCCTGAGCCACTCCCCTTCTGTCATGACCCTTTGTCCTATCACTGATTCTCATCAGTATGAGGACAGGAAAAAGAGCTTATTAAGCACTGTCTTCTGGGGCCTGGAATATAGCCGACACTTGAAATATCAGTTAATTGAATGGGTGAATAAAGTAATAATGAATGAATAACAGTTTTTTAATTTACTGTGGACCATTACTGGAAAAAACACTAATCTCAGGGTTTTTCAAGGCTAAAAGAAGAAAATGTAACAAACTAGTATGTATAAAATAGACAAGCAACAAAAATCTACTGTACAGCACAGAGAATTATGCCCAATATCATATAATAACCTCTAATGGAGTATAATTTGCAAAAATACTGAATCACTATGCTGCACATCTGAAACTAACACAGTATTATAAATCAACTATACTTCAGTAAAAAAGAAAATGCATGACTCTATTCTCCAATTTGCAGAACACATTCAGATCCACCTTCGTGCAACTGCTCTTAGGTGCAATCGTTGGGGCCTTTGCTACAGGTCAAACAATAGAACATCTTTGGAAATCAGGTCGTTTGGTATTTCATTAATGTCCTTGAATGAAGGCTGAGGATGAACTAGGCTTATAACAAATTCCTCTCTCTAGTAACACTGATGAGATAAACTTTCATCCCATTTGACTAAATCCATAAATCTCACCTATCCTAGGTAAAACAGAGGGAATCTGAGTAACACAAATCAGTTCAGTTCAGTCACTCAGTTCTGTCTGAACTCTTTGCTATCCCATGGGCTGCAGCATGCCAGGCCTCCCTGTCCATCACCAACTTCCGGAGCTTACTCAAACTCATGTCCATTGAGACAGTGATGCCATCCAACCATCTCATCCTCTGTCATCCCCTTTTCCTCCAGCCTTCAATCTTTCCCAGCATCAGGGTCTTTTCCCAGTTCTTCACATCAGGTGGCCAAAGTATTGGAGTTTCAGCTTCAGCATCAGCCCTTCCAATGAATATTCAGGACTGATTTCCTTTAGAATGGATTGGTTGGATCTCCTTGCTGTCCAAGAGACTCTCAAGAGTTTTCTCCAACACCACAGTTCAAAAGCATCAATTCTTTGGCGTTCAGCTTTCTTTATAGTCCAACTCTCACATCCATACATGACTACTGGAAAAACCATAGCTTTGATTACACAGACCTTTGTTGGCAAAATAATGTCTCTGAGTAACAGGAATAGTAAATTAGGCAGAGGCTTTGAGAAACCAGAATCTGAAATGCTGAAAGTAGAAGGGGACAATACATTCAAAGGCGCCCTTAGTTGCTTCTTACTACCTTTGATTTTGAGATGTTCTGTTGACATCTGTGAGGATTACCAAATGAAAACTCATTTGTAGAATAGGAATAATAGCAACCTCACAATCTGTAGAGATTCAGTTCAGTTTAGTTCAGTGGCTCAGTCGTGTCTGATTTTTTTTTTTTAATTTTTTGGTTGTACCACACAGCCTCTTAGTTACCCAGTTCAGTTCAGTTGCTCAGTCGTGTCCGACTCTTTGTGACCCCACGAATTGCAGCATGCCAGGCCTCCCTGTTCATCACCAACTCCCAGAGTTTACCCAAATGTCCATCGAGTCAGTGATGCCATCCAGCCATCTCATCCTCTGTCGTCCCCTTCTCCTCCTGCCTCCAATCCCTCCCAGCATCAGGGTCTTTTCAAATGAGTCAGCTCTTCGCATCAGGTGGCCAAAGTATTGGAGTTTCAGCTTCACCATCAGTCCTTCCAATGAACACCCAGGACTGGTCTCCTTTAGGATGGACTGGTTGGATCTCCTTGTAGTCCAAGGGACTCTCAAGAGTCTTCTCCAACACCACAGTTCAAAAGCATCAATTCTTTAGCACCCAGCATTCTTCACAGTCCAACTCTCACATCCATACATGACTATAGGAAAAACCATAGCCTTGACTAGAAGGACATTTGATGGCAAAGTAATATCTCTACTTTTTAATATGCTGTCTAGGTTGGTCATAATTTTCCTTCCAAGGAGCAAGCAGCCACCATCTGCAGTGATTTTGGAGCCCCCAAAAATAAAGTCTGATACTGTTTCCCCATCTATTTCCCATGAAGTGATGGGACCAGATGCCATGATCTTAGTTTTCTCAATGTTGAGCTTTAAGCCAACTTTTTCACTCTCCTCTTTCACTTTCATCAGGAGGCTCTTTAGTTCTTCACCTTCTGCCAGAAGGGTGGTGTCATCTGCATATCTGAGGTTATTGATATTTCTCCCAGCAATCTTGACTCCAGCTTGTGCTTCTTCCAGCCCAGCGTTTCTCATGATGTACTCTGCATATAAGTTAAATAAGCAGGGTGACAATATACAGCCTTGACATACTCCTTGATGTACTCCTTTTCCTATTTGGAACCAGTTTGTTGTTACATGTCCAGTTCTAACTGTTGCTTTCTGATCTGCATACACATTTCTCAAGAGGCAGGTCAGGTGGTCTGGTATTCCCATCTCTTTCAGAATTTTCCACAGTTTATTGTGATCCACACAGTCAAAGGCTTTGGCCTAGTCAATAAAGCAGAAATAGATGTTTTTCTGGAATTCTCTTGCTTTTTCGATGATACAGTGCATGTGGCTATTTGACCTTTGGTTCCTCTGCCTTTTCTAAAACCAACTTGAACATCTGGAAGTTCACAGTTCACATATTGTTAAAGCCTGGCTTGGAGAATTTTAAGCATAACTTTACTAGCGTGTGAAAGTGATGTCGCTCAGTCGTGTCTGACTCTTTGCAATCCCTGGTTCCTCCGTCCATGGGATTTTCCAGGCAAGGATACTGGAGTGGGTTGCCATTTCCTTGAGTGCAATTGTGCAGTAGTTTGAGCATTCTTTCACATTGCCTTTCTTTGGGATTGCAATGAAAACTGACCTTTTCCAGTTCCATGGCCACTGCTGAGTTTTCCAAATTTGCTAGCATATTGAGTACAGCACTTTCACAGCATCATCTTTCAGGACTTGAAATAGCTCAACTGGAATTCCATCACCTCCACTAGCTTTGTTCGTAGTGATACTTCCTAAGGCCCACTTGACTTCACATTCCAGGATGTCTGGCTCTAGGTGAGCGATCAAACCATTGTGATTATCTTGGTCGTGAAGATCTTTTTTGTACAGTTCTTCTTGCCTCCTCTTCTTCATATCTTCTGCTTCTGTTAGGTCTATACCATTTCTGTCCTTTATTGAGCCCATCTTTGCATGAAATGTGCCTTGGTATCTCTAATTTTCTTAATGAGATCTCTAGTCTTTCCCATTCTATTGTTTTCCTCTATTTCTTTGCACTGATCACTGAGGAAGGCTTTCTTATCTCTCCTTTCTATTCTTTGGAACTCTGCATTCAAATGGGTATATCTTTCCTTTTCTCCTTTGCTTTTTGCTTCTCTTTGTTTCACAGCTATTTGTAAGACCTCCTCAGACAGCCATTTTGCCTTTTGCATTTGTTTTTCTTGGGGATGATCTTGATCCCTGTCTCCTGTACAATGTCATGAACCTCTGTCCATAGTGTAGAGATTAGATGTGATTATATTATACAAAGGACTGTATCAATTTGCACACTGTGATAGGTTCTTTGCTTTGTACAATAAGGGGTATCTGCCATTTTTGTCTGCTTAGCACCTGTGTACTTCAGTATTTCTATGCAGAAGCATCCCTGCTCCACTCTAAATCTACGTGCTGCACATAAGACTGCCAGTAACTGCATTCCAGGGTGGAAAGGTGACCCAGGCCTAGTAGCTCGGTGTATTCTGTTTCCTTGGCCACTGTGATAGGTGTAAACCAGTAAGATAGTATCCCAGGACTTTCTGGAGCCAGTGAAAGGGAGAGTAAATCTTTGCTGGAATTGTCAGTTCTAAGAGTGAGGTAAGTCTGAGACTCAGAGAGAGCCTGCAGTTGCACAGATTAAGCCATTTTCTTCTGTGCTTAAAACTATTTGCAAGTGGATTTCTATCATTTGCAACCAAGCAAACCCAACTAATACGTCGTGATTAACGTAAAACATAATCTCATCTAATTCTGGGTTGGCATCAGGGCATCTTCTGTATGTATGCATAAACCCACAAAAGCATGTTGAACATAGAGGCATCCTTTTGACTCTAGACCTCCAAGATATAAACTAATTGATCTGAGCCCAGGCCCTGCCAGGCATGACTTAAAATTTATCCCTCCTCAGGAAATTCCACAGAAATCTTTTCATTCATTATCATTTTTTAAGATTTATTTATCTATTTATTTATCTTACTTTTTGGCTATGGTGGGTCTTCATTGTTGACAACAAAGGCTTTCTCTAGTTGCAGCGAGTGGGTGCAATTCTCTACTTGTGGGTCTTGGGCTTTCTCACAGCAGTGGCTTCTCTTGTTACAGAGCATGGGCTCTAGGGCACGCAGGCTTCAGTAGTTGTGGCACTCAGGCTCAGTAGTTTTGGCTCCTGGGCTCTTGAACACAGCCTCAAAAGTTGTGGCTCACAGGCTTAGTTGCTCTGCAGCATGTGGGATCTTCTATAGCAAGGATTAAACCGGTGTCTCCTGCATTGCTAAGTGGATTCTTTACCACTGAGCCACCAGGGAAGCCCCTCAGAGGGAAATATTTTAATTTCTGTCATTTGTTAAAGGAAGTGAGTACTTCAAACTTTGCCCTGTTTAGATGGTCATATAGTTTTGGTTTTGTTTTGGCCGTGGTGCCTGTGGGATCTTAGTCTCAAAACCAAGGATCGAATCTGCAACCCCTGCATTGGAAGCAGGGAGTCTTGCTCACTGGACCACCAGGAAAGTCCCATTTTTTTCTTTTTTTTTTTTCAGCTTTGAGGTATAATTGAATTTAAAAAGAAAAAACAGTACCTTTAAAATGCTTTCAGAATATTTCCAATGCAATTATACTTATAGTGGAGAAAACAACTGCTCCTATAAAGGTTGGCAGTCCCTTTATGAAACGCTTTGGATACCTACTCAGAGAATGAGAAAATATTGGAAATGTAAATGTTAACTACTTGGGACTAAATTTGCATCAGAATTAGAAATTTGGAATCATTACTCCCCAACTCGAATTTTTGACTAGGACCACCTCTTTCCACATTAGCCATGATGAATGAGTTCAGGCTTAAACAATGAAATGGAAATCGATTCTACTGCTGAATTTCTATACTACCCAAACAAGTAGTTATTACGGTGGACTGGAATTCTGAAGCGTGTTCATGTAAATAGCTTAATTTAAAAAAAAAAAACACTTTCACCAGAGTGGTTATATAAGTCACATGAGGATAAAAGAAGTCCAAGTGCTCAATCTAAAAAATAAAAATTAATAATTTTTCAAAAACTAATTAAAACAGAAACAGACTCATAGATACAGAGAATAAACTGGTGGTTGCCAGAGGGAGGGGGTAGGGTATAGGTGAAATAGGTGAAAGAGTTAAGAAGTTCAAACTTCCAGTTATAAAATAAATTAGTCACTGAAATAAATAAGTCACAGAGGTGTACAATATGGGATATTGTCAATAATATAATCACCTTGAATGATGACAGGTGGTAACTAGACTTATTGTGGTGACCACTTCAAAATGTATATAAATTACTGGGCTTCCCTGGTGGCTCAGATGGTAAAGAAGCTGCCTGCAATGTGGGAGACCCGGATTCAATCCCTGAGTTGGGAAGATCCCCTGGAGAAGGAAATGGCAACCCACTCCAGTATTCTTGCCTGGAGAATTCCCTGGACAGAGGAGACTGGTAGGCTACAGTCCACGGGGTTGCAAAGAGTCGGAAACGACTGAGTGACTAACACTTTCACTTTTCATAAATTATTGAATCTGTGGTGTACACTTGAAGCTAGTATCATATTCTATGATACAATTATACTTCAATAAAAGAAAGTATAGGTAATAAACCAATGCTAAATCCATAATTATATTCGTTCCCTCATTATTTCTCAAACATATATATTCTTTAGTAACAATGAGCAGTGAAACATATAAAACATACTATTTTATATCCCTTACTTTATGTAAGGCCAAATTTAAAGATGCAAGTCTTTGTAAGATTAGCAGGTCACAATATAGAGAAAAAACTAGTGGTTACCAATGGAGAGAGGAATGGTGGAGGGCCAAGATAAGGGTAGGGGAGTAAGAGGTACAAACTGTTAGGTATACAGTAAGCTACAATGGGACTTCCCTGGTGCTCCAGTGGCTAAGACTTCATGTTCCCGGGGCAGGGTGCCTGTTCTATCCCTGGGCAGGGAACTGTATCCATAAGTCACATCTAAGAGCTTGCATGCCGCCATGGTGAAAGGGAGATTCCATGTGCAACAAATCACACTTGGTGCAGCCAAATAAGTACATTAAATAAATAAATATTTTTAACAAAATAAAATAGATTTTTAAAAAGATCAGCAGGTCACCATCTTCATTTGCTATAAGACAGGGTTGCTGTTATTACTACTACTAATAATAAAATTAATGTGTCCCACCTTCATTTTCACAGTTCATTTTCATTCATACTTTACTTTTTCATCTCTTATCTCCTTTGATCCTAAGAAACCTATAAGGTAGATGCAGTTTATTTATCCCCACTTTCTAGGTGAGGAAACTGAGGTTTTGAGAAACTGAGTTGCCTGAGCTCATGCTATTAGTTTGTAGCAAAACCAGAACTAGTCAGTTAACTAATTTTAGCATTTTTGAGGTGAGGACAATCACACAAATGAATTGTGATTTTCAAATCTGGACCTTGAGTATATTATTCCAAACCAAAAAATTTTTTTTAATTTCTCAGACTTCCTCTTTCCTAAAGCAGTCATAGTCCTTATAAAGTGTAGTCTCCCAATCCATGAAGAAATTCACCGATTAACAATTGTAATATCATCGTTTAAGATTCTACTTTTCTAGTACCCATGCTTTTTTTTCTTGGTAGTAGTTGTATTGAGACAGAATTCATATACCATATAATTCTTCCATTTAAAGTGTATAATTCAGTGCTCACAGTTGTGCAATGAGCATAATAATTTAATTGTAGAACACTTCATCCCTCCAAAAAGAAACCGATACTCTTTAGCCATCACCTTCCAAGCTCCCCAAGCAACACCAGGCCTAGACAGCTACTAACCTACTTTCTGTCTCTGTGGATTTTCCTATTCTGGACAACTTTATAGAAGTGGAATCATATAACATGTGACCTTCTGTGTCTGATTTCTTTCATGTAGCATACCATTTTCAAGGTTCATCTATGTTGTAGCATGTGTCAGCATTTCATTTCTTTTCACAGTTTAATATTCCACTGTGGGGCTCCCCTGGTGCTCCAGTGGCTAAGACTCTGTGCTCTCAAGGCAGGGGGCCTGGTTTTGATCCCAGGTCAGGGAGCTAGATCCCACATGCTGCAACCAAGACCCGACACAGCCAAATAAATAAATAATAAATAAATGTTTTTAAAAATATAATATTCCATTGTATGGTTAGACCACATTTTGTCCACTCATCAGTTGGTGAGGGATACTATTGAGACCTTGATACTTTTGAACTAACAAAATATTTTTTTCTCCTTAAGCACTGTCATTTAAAAAATCTAATCTTGAATGTGCACAGTTAAAATTTTAAACCAGAGCTACACTCACTTTCAAAGCTTAGAACCACCCTTTCCTGTGTAAAACCCTTCCAAAGTCACTTACTGTTAGCTAGCTGATTGACTCTGGGTTACTTGTGGGGTTGAGCATCTTTTCCTGTTTCCAAGTCCTTTATCAATTCTCTTGGAATCTGTATCCTTCGTCTGTTTCCACAGGTCCAGGAGGAGTAAACTTAGAATGAGGTGTGAATATAAAAAAAAAAGATTGGTTGGGGAGAGGGACGCTAAGACAGGGTGATGATGAGAGGGGAAGAATGGGGGCCTTAGGCCCAATTCCCAGCTCTCTACCTTGATCTTGAACACCTCCTTTTCCCTAATTTGGATTTCTTATTTTCCTCCCCCCTTTTTCATCCCAGCCAGATTTCTTTTCTTAGTATCTCATCCTTCTTCCTCTATGATAATTTATTCTACCCAAGATCTTTGTCTGTCATCCTATCCAGAGACACTCAAGCCAAGACAGAACAGCCTCATCTGAGCCTTCCCCAGGAGGAACAGTGTGTTACAGGGATAAAGATAACCTTATCTCAGTATTTAATAAAATGCTGATTTTTTTGTGTGACTTGTAACAAATACCCTTGCAGTTGGAGAAGAATTTCACCACTACTACCAGATCGCTGAGCCTGGGCTGTCAATTAAGACCTGGATAGTCTATAGCATTAGACTGGATTTCAGCCACCAGTTGTGCTTCTGTTTCTATTGCAGACCCTGCCTGGGCCATGTGGTTCTTAGGATGCAAAGGACACTCATTTCCCCACCTTCTTCCTGCTACATGGAAAAATGAGACTGAGTGGTTTGAAGCTGCAGATGAAATTCTACTGATTTATTACTATTTATTGATTTATTACTATTGATTTATTCTCTAAGAGACCACACTATTTTTGTTTTTAAATGTATAAATCCACAAAGATGAAGAGAATGGGAAAGGGCCTCTGAAAGAGAAGATTTCACCACAATTTGGAAAGTCAAAACTGGATAAAGGCTGATTAGATATGAGAGAGCCAAAGCTGAATAGGGGGAGGCTGGGACTCACAGAAACCAGATGTGGATCAAATGGAGCCAGTTTGCCTCGGAGAACCCTGGAAAGTCTGGGGATTTGGAAATATCAGGTACTCTGAAAGGTGACAGTGAGATGTGAGCCTAAAGACAGGAAGATTCATGAAAAGACTTTGTGTGGGCAAAGTCCTTACTGTCCCCCCAGCTCCACCCCTTACACCTTAGACCCCAGCTACACATAGCACTCTCACTCCAGTGAAAGAGCAGAGATGTTGCAGCAGAAATGAAAGGCCTTCAAAAAAAATCCAAATTCTGCTACTCAAGCGTCTCCCATCATAGGGCTCTTTCTTTCTTTCTTTCTTTTTTAAGATTTCTTTATTTACTTTTGGCTGTCCTGGGTCTTCATTGCTGCACAGGCTTTTCTTTAGTTGCAGAGCAGGGTCTACTCTCTAATTGCAGTGTGCAGGCTTCTGAATGTGATGGCTTCTCTTGTTGCAGAGCACGGGCTCTATAGAATCGTTCAGCTTTAGCTTCTTCAGCATTACTGGTTGGGGCATAGACTTGGATTTCTGTGAATGGTTTGCCTTGGAAACGAACAGAGATCATTCTGTCATTTTTGAGATTACACCTAAGTACTGAATTTTGGACTCTTTTGTTGACTTTTTGTTGACCATTTCTTTTAAGTGATTCTTGCCCACAGGAGTAGATTTAATGGTCATTTGAATTAAATTTGCCCATTCCAGCCCATTTTAGTTCACTGATTCCTAAAATGTCAGTGTTCACTCTTGCCATCTCCTGCTTGACCACTTCCAATTTTCTTCATTCATGGACCTAACATTCCAGGTTCCTATACAATACTGTTCTTTACAGCATCGGACTTTACTTCCATCACCAGTCACATCCACAACTGGGCATTGTTTTTGCTTTGGCTCCATCTCTTCATTCTTTCTGGAGTAATTTCTCCACTCATTTCCACACTTCTCCTTGACTGATATAAGTCACCAAATGCAAAGACAGACCAAGATAAACAGCAAAAATGATCTGGCCCTGTCTCCTTCCCCACACTCCTAGCACTCTGCTTCCTGGTACACTTGTTCTGCCCACTTTAGCCTTCTTCCTGTTCCTGCAACAAGCCCCTTTTTAGGTCTCTACTCAAATGTTACCTCTGCAGAGACAATTTCCCAGGCACCCTATTTAAAACAACAGCCCCCGACCAGTCCACCTATTACATTGTTTCATTCATTCGTAGCAAAGATGATTTCCTTCAATTAGATTATATGTTTTCACATTTCTTAGTGGACTGTACAACAACTACCTTCATGAGCTTGGAAGCTCCAGGACAGGTACTTTTGTGTCTTGTTTATTGTATCATCATCACCTGAAATAGTGCCTAGTCCTTTATTTGACAAGATGATACATGGATGGATGGGTAAGTGAAAAAAATCCATGGAAGTAACAGACTTAATTCAGGGAATGGAGACCTTTAACAGCAATGCTAATTGTTTATACACTGGAAGATTTAAGTCATTATTATAAACTATAAACAATTACAGTATACTATGGAAAATGAATGGGCTTCCCAGGTGGTATTAGTGGTTAAGAACTTGCCTGCCAATGCAGGAGACATGAGATGCAGGTTCAGTCTCTAGATAGGGAAGATCCCCTGGGGGAAGTCATGGCAACCCATCCCAGTATTCCTGCCTGGAGAATTACATGGACGGATAGAGAAGCCTGGCAGGCTACAGTCCATGGGGTCACAAAGAGTTGAACACAACTAAGTGACTTAACATGCACGCATGCATGAAAAAGGAATAATCAGAGTTTTAAAAAAAGAGAGAGCTCTTAGAGTGGAAAATGATTGGCAACATTTTAAAAATTCCATTAAAGGGCCAATTTCAGGCTACTATCTCGATGTCACTGAATGTCAAGTTGGGAAGAGAGGCACAGTGTTGGTTGGAACAGGCTGCTCTGAGCCGATTTCTGGGCACCACCGAGGTACAGGGGGGCTGATGCATTAGAAACTGTGATGTGCCATTCAGGTCCCTCTTCTGGAGGTAAGGATTTATTCTTCCATCTGTTGAAAATGCTGCCAGATAAATTAGAAGCTGTCAGCACCCCACAGGGATTGCCTAAACTGAAAAGAGCTACCCAAGCCAAGGTCCTGGTCTCTGCCAAGGGCAACCCAATGACTGAAGAGCATGGGGTATCAAGATCTAGCTCCCTTGCTCCAAACAGGAGCCACTCTGACAATCTCATCTCTAGAACTTACTGGAGGGGCTGGATGAGGCTTCTGTTCAGAATGCTTCACCAGTTGACTTCTGCCAACTCCACCTTCCTTCTCTTCCCTTGAACTCTCTTCCTCCACAGGAGTTCATCTCAGTAACACATCTTAACAAGACTCCTGTATCTATTTTCTTTCTGATGTCATGAATTGATGTCAACAGATGATAGTAAGGAGGAAGAGTAGGGGTAGGAATTCCTCTTCCTCCTCCTCACTGTTTTTAGAATGGAAAACTGGGTTTCTAAGAAACTATAGTGTGGGTTGCCTGGCAGTGTTGAGTGAGAGAGCAGAGACAGAAAGAATGAATTCAGGAGGCTCAGAATCCCACAGAAGCCCAAGAAAGAAAGAAGAAAGAAAATGGGGAGGGGCATTTCAAAGATATCAGAAAAGAAATAGAAGAACATTTTTTCTAGAACTGAAAACCACAAGTATTTATATTAAAAGGGCCTATCGAAAGCAAAATGAGATAATTTTTAAAAAAGAAGTACACTGAAACATACCCTTACAAATTTTTCAGGATACCAGGGATATGAAAAAGAACTCAAATATTTCCAGAGGGGTAAAAATAAATTGGGATTGAACTTCTCAGTAGCAATACTGGACTCTAGAAACTACTGGAAAAAATACATGACAAATGCAGGGAAAATACTTTTCAACTTAGAATTCTTTACTGAGCCAAAATCCCAAAGAAATATGATGGTAGACTGAAGATATTTTACAGCCATGCAAAGAATATTATTTAAAAAGTTTGTCACCAATAACCTTTCTTAGGATGTTACTAGAGAATGTATTCCCTCAAAATTAAGAAGTAAATCAATAAAGAGGAAGACAAGGAATCTAGGAGAAAGTGATTCAGTCTATGAGCACAAATAAGGGAAATGCTAGAAGAGTTGATGTGTAGGAATCCTGGAAAATAACCAGCTCAGGAGGGATGAGAACAGAGGGCTCTGAGATGGAGCTGCCCCATCTGTTGTACCTCCATCTAACCAAGTTCAAGTATGCTTTCATTGGGGCCTTTTCATCCACCCAAAGAAGCTTTAAGAACTCTGCACCTCAGGGGAGAATTTTCCTGCTGGTCCAGTGGTTAAGACTCAGGCTTTCACTGCCACAGAGCAGGTTCAATCCCTAATCAGGGAACTAAGATCCCACAAGCCGTGTGGTTTGGCCAAAAAAAAAAAAATTTTTTTAATTAAAAAAAAAAAAAAACTCTGCAACTCAGAGAAAGAAGAATTGGAGTCTCCAACACTTCACTCTTAGAAGGCCCCCAGGCTCCTTACACAAAGGAGTCCTTCTCCAGAAACTTGCTCCCCTCCAGAAATCAATATTGTAGAGCAAGTATAAGATGTTGTTTTGCCTCAATAGATACCACTCCACCAAAATGTGAGGAAGATTATCACATTCTTTCACAAAATTGTTCTTCAGACCTTTGATTTCTCTTCATTCTCCAAGTCTATGCTTCCCAGCCAAAGTGGTTTAGGGACCAAAGTGGTTTCCAGGCATTTTGGTCCTGGAAAAATATGTTTAAAATGAACTGGTCACAGGTATAGAAAGGTCTTGTACTGACTGCAAGGGAATAATTTAGTGTTCAAATTTATAAGCCAGTCTTGCCTACATTCAGGTAGCATGAGGCACCCTCTCATGTCCTAATCACTATAGGGCTCAGAGTCTGAGATTCTTGGATTCCATAGAAACCCCCCCCCACCAACATACAGCTGTCCCATGAAGGTCAAGAACAAAGAGCCAGCAGACCAATCTGGTGCACCAGGAATCCCAGCTTTATGCCTGGTGAAATCCCAAACCAGAACTGGCAAATTCATGCCTGTGTTTCCTTGAAGTCCCTAATTATTTTAGGAGACATCTGAAGAGGAGATAAAGAACTGGGGGAGAACTCTGAAGTAGGTATCTCAGTCTGCATGTATGAATACACCTCAACAAGAGCTCAGGGACTTCCCGAACCGTCCAGTGCCTAAGATTCTGTGTCTCCACTGTAGGGGGCTGGGGTTTGATCCCTGGTCAAGGAGTTAGAGGGCTTCCCTGGTGGCTCAGTCAGTAAAGAATCAGCCTGCAATGCAGGAGACCTGGGTTTGATTCCTGAGTAGGGAAGACCCCCCTGGAGGAGGGCATGGTAACCCACTCCAGTATTCATGCCTGGAGAATCCCCATGGACAGAGGAGCCTGGTGGGCTACAGTTCATGGGGTTGCAAGGAGTCGGACACGACTGAGTGACTAAGCACAGCACACAGGGAGAAAGATCCCACATGCTGCAACTAAGACCCAGCATAGCAATATTAACACACACAAACAAACAATAAACAAGAGCTTCACTGTGTCCTGCAAATCACTAGCTCTAGAACTGTGGGGTTCTAGGGAAAGAGTGCAAGGGACTGGCTATGGTGGATGCTCTTTTCATAGTATTATTCCAAGATAGACTTACTCATGCCTAAATTCATTTCTTGTATTAGTCTAAGGCAGAGAAATCCTTACCACAGATATTGGTTCTTAAGACTGTTGATGCTTATTTTCCGTTTTCTCAGCCAAAAGGAACCTTGGCACATCACAGCCTCTCCCTGGCCCTGAGAACAAACTCATGCTTGCTCTTAACTTCAAATTAAACAAGAATATTTGGAAGCATGTTTCAAAACAAACCTGTTTTTGCAACTAAAAGTATAGAGAAGGCTTGACTTGGAGTAGAACACAGAAAACAATTTTATAAGCCATACACTGTATCACAGTGAAGGAGGTGACTATTTTAATTACAACTACTTTAATTACAAGGACAAGGCTGGGAAAATGGAGCTTCCACTAGAAAGAATTGGCCTGCCAGGTTGTAGGTTGTAAGCAAAATAATTGTGTATGTGTGTTGATTGGTTGATTTACAATATGTTAGTTTCTGGTGTACAGCAAAGTGATTCAGATACATAAACAGATAGATACATATAGATGTATATGCATACATATACATTCTTTCATATTCTTTTGCATTATAGTTTATTACAACATATTGAGTATAGTTCCCTGTGCCATACAGTAAGTCCTTGTTGTTTACCTAATTTATATATAGTAGTGTATATCTGCCAATCCCAAACTTCTAATTTATCCCCTGCCTTTTTCCACTTTGGTAAACATAAGTTTGTTTTCTATGTCTGTGAGTCTATTTCTGTTTTATAAATAAGTTCATTTGTATCATATTTTTTAGATTCCACATATAAGTGATATCATATAGTGTTTGCCTTGTCTTACTTCATTTAGCTTGATAATCTCTAGGTCCATCCACATTGCTGCAAATGGCAATATTTCATTATTTTTTATTGCTGAGTAGTATTCCATTGTGTATAGGAGGGTTCCTTCTTTTTCACACTCTCTCCAGCATTTATCATTTGTAGACTTTTCATGATGGCCATTCTGAGGAAAGTGGGATTATACCTTTGTAGTTTTTATTTGCATTTCTCTGCTAATTAGTGATATTGAGCATCTTTCATGTGCTTATTGGCCATCTATATGTCTTCTTGAAGAAGGAAATGGCAACCTACTCCAGTATTCTTGCTTGGAGAATTCCAGGGACAGAGGAGCCTGGTGGGCTGCCGTTTATGGGGTCGCACAGAATTGGACATGAGTGAAGCGACTTAGCAGTAGCATATGTCTTCTTTGGAGAAATGTTTGTTTAGGTTTTCTGCCCAGTTTTTGATTCAGTTGTTTGTTTCTATTGTTGTTGAGTTGTCTGTATATTTTGGAAATTAATCTCATATCAGTTGTATCACTGGCAAATATTTTCTTCCAGTTGTCTACATCATCTCTTCTCTCCCTACATCTCTAATTTCAACTTCTACCACTCTCCCTCCATTTTGGTCACACCGATCTCTTGGCAGTACCTCCAATATGCCATGTAAATGGATCTGTGCAGTGGGAACAGCCAGGATAACCCTCATATGTTCATCCATATATCATTTTCTTGCTTATTTCAACTCTCTACTCAAGTGTCACCATGTCAGAGAGAACTTCTTCAACTACTATATCTAAAACAGCATTTTCTGAACACTTGCATTGATTGCATGTTCATTAAACTTCTTTTGTAATGTAAAAAATGCCTGACATAAAGGTAATTGGACACAGAGAAAAAAAATCTCACAAAATATGTGACAAAATATACTTTTCCCTAATATACTGATACAAAGCATTCTTTCAAAAAGGAAGGAATAAAAATGAGCAACCAAATAGAAAAATGAGAAAGGAAATGTAAACTGCCAAAAGAAGAAATACATATTTAAAATATTTAAAAACACAAGAAACAAAAAAAAAAAAAAAAAAAAGCAAATACTACAAAGCATAAAGTACTATTTTTCCTCTAAACCTATGGTTGACAAATTTTTTCTGTAAAGATCTTCTACATAGTAGAAGTTTCCATGTTGTGGGTCACATACAGTCTCTGTCACATAGTCTTCATCTTTTTTTTTTTTTTGGTTGCACTGCACTGCTTGCAGGATCTTAGTTCCTCCATTGGGGATAGAACCTGTGCCCCCTGAAGTAGGAAGCACGGAGTCTTAACCACTGGACATCAGGGAAGTCCTCACATCAGAATTTTAAATATGCACATTCTTTGCTCTAAGAATTCTCCATCTTTGATTTTATATCAGAAGTTAATCCAGTAAGTGCGCAAATATTTTGGTTGAGAGTGCATTGTCACTCCATTCACAGTAGCAGGCAGGAAGAGGAAAAGGAGAAAGTTACATAGGCATCAAGCAGGCAATGGTAAAATAATCCATGGTTGGCACTAGTGGTAAAGAATCCACCTGCCAATGCAGGAGACATAAGAGGTGAAAGTCAATCCTGAGTTGGGAAGATCCCATGGAGGAGGGTGTGGCAACCCACTCCAGTATTCTTGCCTGGAGAATCAATGGACAGAGGAGCCTGGGGGGCTAGAGTCCATAGGGTTGCACAGAGTCAGACATGACTGAAGTGACTTAGCATGTACTCATGAAATCAATAAAATACTACACAGTGATTTCAAAGGATGCTATATATCTGAATCAGTTAATGTGAAAAGATCTTCATGGCCTTTCTGGTTAAAAAAATGTTTATACATGTAAATATATACATGTAAATATGTGTATATATATATATACATAAAATGGCGTGTTTATCATGGTTTATTTTATACAAAATTATACACATGTATATGTGTGTGTGTGTGTGTGTGTGTGTGTGTGTGTATCCGGGACTTCCCTTTAGTTCAGATGGTAAAGAATCTGCCTGCAATGCAGGAGACCTGGGTTCGATCCCTTGGTTAGGAAGATCCCCTGGAGAAGGAAATGGTAACTGACTCCAGTATTCTTGCTTGGAGTATTCCATGGACAGAGGAGCCTGGTGGGCTAGTCCATGGGGTCACAAAGAGTCGACATAACTGTGTAACTAACACACACATATGTATAGCCATGTTAATTAAGTATATACACTTGCATAGAGATAGTCTGAAGCATATAGTTAACAGGAGTGGAGTAAGATGTTACATGACAGACAGTAAAGTGTCTGCCTGCAATGTGAGAGACCCGGGTTCGATTCCTGGGTTGGGAAGATCCCCTGGAGAAGGAAATGGCAATCCACTCCAGCACTCTTGCCTGGAAAATCCCATGGACAGAGGAGCCTGATAGGCTACAGTCCATGGGGTCGCAAAGAGTCGGACACGACTGATCGACTTTACTTACTTTACTTAATTTTGAGAAGCTATCATCATTATAATCAGAAAAAATAAAGCTCTTATTAAATTAGAAAAACATCTGGCAAACCAAAATGGATTTTTGCCTGAAATGCAATAATTTTCTTCCAAAATTATTCTTACAATAGGATCATGGTAGATATTTTTCACCATTTGAACAAATAGTTTTACTGGCTTCTTGTGTTTTTTCTTGTACTGAAAGTACAAAGTTACTCGTTAGTTTGTCATCTTATGAATATTCTTTTAGGAAATCAATCATGCATTTAAATTTTTGCTACTTCTTTTTCTCAAACTCTGTGTGAACATTCACTGACATTGTAAGATCACCATATTCTCAAACAAGGGCACGGAGAATGGATCTAGAAGAACATCACACACTGACCACTGCTGTACAGAAGCTGGGGCATGGAACAGTAGAGAGAAGATGGATACTCAGAGCACTCCAAGTGCATCACTATGTAATTTGCAAGGAAAGTCATCCTCAGTTACTGCATCTTGCAAGTTTGTGTATTTGAAAATGAACATGTTAAAGAACGTAAATATCACAGCCTATGGTCTACATAGCACTTCACTTGTACCATGTTTTGCACAAATGAGCAGCTTTTATGGATCAACATTGTATAATTCAGTATTCAAATAGGCCTTACTGATAAAATAGGACTTCAGATGAAAGCTCTTACCTCAGAAATGGGATGCCTTTATTCTTGGAGAATAACTGTTATTTTTTGTGTTTGCAATTTGTTTTGATTGTAAGAGTTGTACATGCTCATTGTGGAAGATTTGCAACTATGGAAAAGCATTAAAAAAAAAAAAAAAAAAAAACCTAGCCTTAATTCCATTATCTAGTGGCCACCATGATTAATAGTATGATGTTCCCCCCAGTCATTTTGAAATCATACTGTTTATAATTTTGATTTTTTTCACTAAGAATTAGTGTACTCATTTCCCATTAGCAATATTTCTTTAATAAGTGTGAAAAAACACATCTTGGATTTCAATATCAAACTAGTCACAAAATAAGGGTAATGGGTTACATTTGTACAACGTGTTTTTCCACAGTTCTATCATTAAAAATTTCAAATAGACAAAAATGCATTTTAAATACCACAAGGAAAATCAAAGTGGAAAAAACTCCACTAAAATTTAAATACTGGAGTAGACAATGTTTTCAATCAAATGGTCAGAAGATTTTTTATAATCCAAAGGAGGGTCAGTGTTACAGCCTTTGATGACACTTTAGTGATGGACAAAAAAGTTAAAATTGCTATTTAAGTTGTAATATACAGGCCCACTTTAAGGCATAAAAAGAAAACAAGATAAAAATCTGTCATCCCTTTCTAGTTCCAAAACTATTCAACAGAACAGATAATTTAAATGTCAGAAAAAGGCTTTTCAAAAGATTCCAGAAATACTGACAAATTATATAAATAATTTTCACCTAATATTTTTGTCATTTAAGAGGTATTCTTAATAAAAAACACTTTCTGAAGTCTTCACAACAATTTTACCTGTTAAACAATCGTGCTATTCAATGAAAATTCAAGGCAAATTTATATTTAGATTTCAATAGTACATGTTCATCCTTAAAGGTTATAATTTGTTTTAAATAGCACAACCATCTGTCCTGTGATGGCTCACATGAGTTTAATTATTGGAGAAGTTTGAGTGGAATTTCTCCCATGAATACGCATCCTGCTGAACTGTACTGAAAACAAGAGATCAGACTCTGACATTTTTATCCTACAATAAAATTATAGTCGAGTTCATGATTTTCAGCGGTGTAGATCACTATTGTCTGCTACCTTATACATTACATTCAGCGCCTGTCTATCATATCATAAAGCAGTTGTTACTCTTAGAATAATTTTCTTTATTCTTATTTCCTTCTTTTCAAGTTTGTTTAAGTTGACATTTCCACTTTTTCTCAATTCAACCTTATTTTTATTGAGGTAACAGTGGTTATATGTTTCATGTGTACAACCTTATATTTCCACTTCTGTACACTACAGCATGCTCACCTCCAAAAATTTAACCATCCATCCACAATACAGTTGACTCACTTTACCTGTTTCACTGTCACCCCCAATCTCATCCCAGTGGTAAACCACTACTCTGCTCTCTAAATCTATATGTTTATTTTTGTTTGGTTTATTCAGTTTCTTGTTGTTGTTGTTGTTTTTATATTCTACACATGAGAGAAACCATACAGTATTTGCCTTTCTCCCTACAACTTACTTAACATAGTACCTTCAACATCCATCCATGTTGTTAAAAATGGCAAGATTTCAACTTTTTAATGGAAGAATAGTATTCCATTATATATATGTATGTATTGCATATATATGTATTTATATATATGTAATACATACATATATATAATATATATAATATTAAAAAGCAGAGACATTACTTTGCCAACAAAGGTCCGTCTAGTCAAGGCTATGGTTTTTCATGTGGTCATGTGTGGATGTGAGAGTTGGACTATAAAAAAAGCTGAGCGCCAAAGAATTGATGCTTTTGAACTATGGTGTTGGAGAAGAATCTTGAGAGTCCCTTGGACTGCAAGGAGATCCAACCAGTCCATCCTAAAGGAGATCAGTCCTGAATATTCATCGGAAGGACTGATGCTGAAGTGGCAACTCCAATACTTTGGCCACCTGATGCAAAGAACTGACTCATTTGAAAAGACCCTGATTCTGGGAAAGATTGAAGGCTGGAGGAAAAGGGGATGACAGAGGATGAGATGGCTGGATGGCATCACCATCTCGATGGGCATGAGTTTGAGTAAACTCTGGGAGTTGGTGATGGACAAGGAGGCCTGGTGTGCTGCAGTCCATGGGGTCACAAAGAGTCAGACACAACTGAGCAACTGAACTGAACTGATAATATATACCACATCTTCTTCATTCATTCATCTGTTGATGGACATTTAGGTTGTTTCCATGGCTTAGCTATTGTAAATAGTGCTGCTATGAACATAGAGGTGCATGTATCGTTTCAGGTTATAGTTCTTGTCTTTTCTGGATATATGCCCAGGAGTGGGATTGCTGGATCATATGGTAGTTCTATTCTTAATTTTTGCAGGAATCTCTATTCTGTCTTCCACAGTCGCTGTACCAATTTCCATTCCCACCAACAGTGTAGGAGGGTTCCCTTTTCTGTATATCCTATCTAACACTTATTTTTTTACCTTTTAGATAATAGTCATTCTATCTTGTTGTGATTTTAAGTGTCCCAGATGATTAGTGATGTTGACTATCTTTTCGTGTTTCACTTACTGTTGGCCACCTGAATATATAAGGAAGAATTCTTATAGCATTCTCTGAGTCAATGTGGTCCTGTCAACACCTTGATTTCAGACTTCTAGCCTCCAGAACTATGACAGAATACAATTTTAAGCCATGAAGTCTGTAGTAATTTGTTCTGCCAGCCCCAGGAGAGTAATTCAGGGACACATGGCTTGAAAACAGTATACGTGAAAATATCTGGGCCAAAAGTCTGATGTGACTGATAAAGAACACAAATGCTGCCCTGGGCCACAGTAACAGAACCAGAGTTAATAGACCAAGGAAAAAAGTTTTCAACCATATAGCCACAGTATCGCACTCTGTGCTTAGTACCACATTTCAGGGATGAATGGGAGCCTAGTTAGAGGCAAGTGACCAGGACGGTGATCATTTTGGAAAGCTGTTCATACAAAGGATGATTTGACATCATTAGAGAGGGGTATCCTATAAAAGGGGTGGATGAACATGAGAGCAATCCTGAAAGATATAAAAGGCTTTGTCAAAGACAGAGTCACCTGATTTTGTGTTGCTCCAGGAGGCAAAATTGGGTCCAGCAGGTGGAACATAAAAGCAAGAGAAAAGTTATCTAATGACTGTTGATTGCTGTTCATTGTTTTTGTTCAGGTGCTGAGTCATGTCTGACTGTCTGGATCCCACAGATTGCAGCATGCTAGGCCTCCCTGTCCATCACCAACTTCCAGAGTTTACTCAGAGTCATGTCAATACCTCAGAGGCATATCTGAGGTTTTGGTATTTCTCCCAGCAATCTTGATTCCAGCTTGTGTTTCATCCAACCCAGCATCTCTCATGATGTACTCTGCATATAAGTTAAATAAGCAGGGTGCAGCACTTTCACAGCATCATCTTCCAGGATTTGAAACAGCTCAACTGGAATTCCATCACCTCCACTAGCTTTGCTCATAGTGATGCTTCCTCAGGCCCACTTGACTTCACATTCCAGGATGTCTGGCTCTAGGTGAGTGATCATACCATCATGATTATCTGGGTCGTGAAGATCTTTTTTGTACAGTTCTTCTGTGTATTCTTGCCACCTCTTTAATATCTTCTGTTATGTCCATACCATTTCTGTCCTTTATTGAGCCCCTCTTTGCACGAAGTGTTCCCTTGGTATCTCTAATTTTCTTGAAGAAAAATTCTTACTGGAGAAGGGAATGGCAGACCACTTCAGTATTCTTGCCTTGAGAACCCCGTGAACAGTATGAAAAAGCAGGACAATAAAAGAGGAACTCCCCAGGTCGATAGGTGCCCAATATGCTCCTGGAGATCAGTGGAGAAATAACTCCAGAAAGAATAAAGGGATGGAGCCAAAGCAAAGACAACACCCAGTTGTGGAAGTGACTGGTGATGGAAGCAAGGTCCAATGCTGTAAAGAGCAATATTGCATAGGAACCTGGAATGTTAGATCCATGAATCAAGACAAATTGGAAGTGGTCAAACAGGAGATGGCAAGAGTGAACATTGACGTTTTAGGAATCAGTGAACTAAAATGGACTGGAATGGGTGAATTTAACTCAGATGACCATTATATCTACTACTGTGGGCAAGAATCCCTTAGAAGAAATGGAGTGGCCATCATAGTCAACAAAAGAGTCCAGAATGAAGTACTTGGATGCAGTCTCAAAAACAACAGAATGATCTCTGTTCGTTTCCAAGGCAAACAATTCAATATCATGGTAATCCAATTCTATGCTCCAACCAGTAATGCTGAAGAAGACGAAGTTGAACGGTTCTATGAAGACCTACAAGACCTTTCAGAACTAACACCCAAAAAAGATGTCCTTTTCATTATAGGGAACTAGAAAGCAAAATTAGAAATTCAAGAAACACCTAGGGTAACAGGCAAATTTGGCCTTGGAGTACAGAATGAAGCAGGGCAAAGGCTAATAGAGTTTTGCCAAGAGAACACACTGGTCATAGTATACACCCTCTTCCAACAACACAAGAGAAGATTCTACACATGGACATCACCAGATGGTCAACACCGAAATTAGATTGATTATATTCTTTGCAGCCAAAGATGGAGAAGCTTTATACAGTCAGCAAAAACAAGACCAGGAGCTGACTGTGGCTCAGATCATGAACTCCTTATTGCCAAATTCAGACTTAAATTGAAGAAAGTAGGGAAAACCACTAGACCATTCAGGAATGACCTAAATCAAATCCCTTACGATTATACAGTGGAAGTGAGAAATAGATTTAAGGGACTAGATCTGATAGAGTGCCTGATGAACTATGGACAAAGGTTTGTGACACTGTACAGGAGACAGGGATCAAGACCATCCCCAAGAAAAATAAATGCACAAAAGCAAACTGGCTGTCTGAGGAGGCCTTACAAGTAGCTGTGAAAAGAAGACAAGCAAAAAGCAAAGGAGAAAAGGAAAGATACACCCATTTGAGTCATTTATCATGCAATATTATCTCAAACACACCAAAAATCAGAATGCTTTTGAGACATTCAAATAGTTATGCCAAAGTCTATGCATTTAAAACATCTATAAACATAATTCAGAAACAAACAAACAAACAAACAAACCCAGGGCCTTTTTTTCATCATTGCATCTGCAATGCCCGGTCTTCCTCTATGAAAAGAAGGGCCAGTGAGAGGGCTGATTGGTGGCCTCCTGGGAACCTGGGACAGCTGGGGTGGCTGGACTTGGAAGCATGGAAGTGAAAGCAAGAAAGAGTAGCAGCCTCCTGTGGAGCTTGTACAAAAAGAGAACACAAATGGGATGACAGGTTCCAGCTCCTTATAATTCCACAGAAGAGGGGCTCCACTCAGAAACAGGTAGGAGAGGCCTGGAGGAAGGTCTTGAACCAAGGAGATTTTACATGATTCTGGAGGCCTTGGGATGGTGAGTGGGCCCTTGTCTGGAGAGCTCAGTAGAGCTCGAGATCCAAGCATGTCAAGTTCTGACCCACTTATTCATCTGCATTTCTAGTCATTACATGTTGTTGTCACTTAAAAAGTAATTGGTGGGAGACTTTTCTGTTGGTCCACTGATTAAGAATCCGCCTGCCAAATAGGAGACATGGGTTTCAGCCCTGCTCTGGGAAGATCCCACCTGCAGGAGGACAACTAAGCCTGTGCGCAACTACTGAGCCTGTGCTCTAGAGCCTGGGAGCCACAACTACTGAAGCCTGTGTGCCTAGAGCCTATGCTCTGCAACAAGAGAAGCCACTGCAAAGGAGAAGCCCACACACCACAATGAAGAGTAGCCCCTGCTCATTGCAACTAGAGAAAAGCCCATGCAGCAATGAAGACCCAGCTCAGCCAAAAATAAATAAGTAAATAAAATCTTAAAAATCAGTGGGGAAAGTTAAGAGAAAGAGAGCAGTTTTAAATCTATACACGTCACAAATTCCAATACTTTGGCCACCTGACGGAAAGAACTTATTCATTGGAAAAGACCCTGATGCTGGAAAAGATTTAAGGAAAGAGAAGGGGACAACAGAGGATGAGATGGTTGGATGGCATCACCAACTCGATGGACAGGAGCTTGAGCAATCTCCAGGAGTTGGTGATGGACAGGGGAGCCTGGAGTGCTGCAGTCCATGGGGTTGCAAAGAGTCAGACATGATTGAGTGACTGAACTGACTGACACATTACAAAAATAGCTGTAGCTGACAGCATGGCACAAATACGGGAACCATCATGCTTCCAGTATGGCACTGTGCTGGATCTCCATAACAATGACCCAGTGCCATCAATGGAAAGTAATGTGGTAGCTGGTGCCTTCTGCATATGGAGGCAGAGAACAGTGCAGCACATTGGAAAGACTTCCATTAAAGAAAGTTTTGGTGCTTAAATAAGTAAACTGCAGCTATCTAGAAAATCTAACTATGTAGAAATTTGACAGTGTAGGATGAAGGAGAAAATGCTTAAAAATAATGTGAAAGGCAGTTGTTAAGGAAATATAGCAAACTCAAGGGGAGGTGCTCAATAAATATATTTAAAAAATCAATTCAATTCAATCCGTAACCCTGCCTAGTTCCCATCTTGCCAGGCTGCATAAATGAATGTGAGTGAATGAATGAAAACTGTCCTTCCGTGGGCCCCCCTTCTCAGGGCTGTTCTATGTTCTTGGAGCTAATGCTAAGGTTTTGGAGACAGACAAGAGTACCTATCTGGTCCTCACTCATCATCCACACTTACACTGCAGAGATCCATCATCTGATCTACATGGTGTCTCCTACAGCCAGCAACTCACCTGGCTCTTGCCATGTGGAGGCTTGGAATTGTCTGCCAAGACTGGCTGGCTGGGATCCTGTCTACCTAGAGGCACTCGGCTGTTGCTGCTTTGCATGAAAGCGTAGGTCTTGCCTGCCCTTTGCACTCCAAGACTCCTTTCTCATGTCTCCTCCTCAAGACACTCTATGGCCATGACTCCCCTTTGTCCTCTCCTCTGCAAACCTTCTATATTCTTCTTAAAGATCTACCTTTGGAACACAAAAGCCAAAACCTGTGCAACTTTTTGTACTATATACTTCTTAAAGTTGTAAACTGGGGTTGGCTATTAGTTTGAATATGGAGAAGGCAAAGGGGAAGATGCAAAGAACATTCCTCCCCCATCTTGTCATCTCTCTCCCTTGGGAGTTCAAGCCAGTTGAGCAATAGGCTCAGGCATCAATCAGTCAGGGATAAAACGCACTGGTTTATTTGTTATGTATTTGTTAACCAGTATCGCTGGTCCCAGAATTGCTCTAGGTGTTAAGAATACAGAAGTGCCTAAAGCAGACAAAATAGCCATCTATTATTTGCAAAGCTGCATTTTAAAACTTGGTTCAGCTTGCAGTGGAAATGACATCCCTGACTTGAATTGATCCATGTAGTCAAGAGACTTCACTGGCTGGAAAACTGAAGTCACCCTTCCAATATGGCTTCCGGTCCCCAGTGAGCTTATTGCACAGAAGATCCAGGAATGGAGAAAAGAATAGAGCAGACTCCAGGCTGGCAGCTCTAAAAGAGAAAGGGCCAGAGCAGACTGAAATACACACACGTGTACACATGTGCACCACAAAATAACCCCTTCTGCAGGCTCACCAGTTAGCACTTGAGTGAGTGGAGAGGGGCAGAAACCTTGTTCTACATGCTTCAGAGAGTGAGAGTTTGTATTTTATTTAGGCAGAAACATAAGAGGGAAAATTATTCCCTTTGTTGATTACAGCTTTTTATTGAGACCCCTTGTGAATTTTTCTTGAATTTGGAATGACATAGGTGAATTTATCTAGATATGCTTACTCCTTCATTTAGCTCTAGTATTTATGCTACAGTGTCTTTATTATTACTAATTGAGAAGGCTGTATTATACAAAGGCCTTCTACTCCATTAATTATGTATCCATAAAATCATATGACTCACACAAAATGCTTTACAGAAGTGAGTTCAGATCAGAGGCATTTCTCCAACTTTCCTGCTCTGCTGTTCCATGATGATGGGGAGTGAAACCTTCAAGCTGCTTCTCAAGGAAGCTATGGCAGGCACGAGAAGCCAAGGCATTTGTACCTCAGGGTGTGTCTCCAACTGTGGTTGATGCTTGTGTGGGCCCAGCTGCTCCAGGTAGGTCCACCATCATTCCTGTTTCTGCCAAGTGGACCAGGTCCTAGGATCCAGGATCTCCACCGTCCCCTTGTCCCCTCAGCCTGAGTGCTTCTGGCCTCCTGTTGTTGTTGTTCAGTCACCAAGTTGTGTCCAACTCTTCACAACCCCATGGACTGTAGCACGCCAGGCCTCCTACTCTTTCTAATCTCTGGGATGCTTTACAAAGAGTCCCAGTTGAGGACTTCCCTGACGGCCTAGTGGTTAAGACTTTGCCTTAAAAGTCATGGGGTGCAGGTTTGATCCCTGGTCAGGGAGCTAAGATCCCAAATGTCTCGTGGTCAAAGCCATAAAAAAATCCAAAGAGCCCCAGTTGGCTTTGCCCCTCTGCCATCACTTGTGTAATCAATTCCCTTAAGTTCCCTCCATTTTAAATACATGGAATGGTCTGATTTCTACTTTGGAGCTTGACTGAGGATTTTGACTTGAAAACTATCTTTATTTACATCTTTCTCAGATCATGAAAATGAACTCCGTCAACTGAGTGGGAAGGAAAGAGAGTTCCATGGAAAACTGATGCCTGATGATGAATTCCACGTTAGATGGTCTATGCAAAAAGGTTTCCTTGGTCTAGTGTTTGGAGTGGGTTAAAAGAAGTTAAATGGGTTTAATATTAGAGTTCTTATAGAGTTGTAACTTAGAGCAGTCATACATAGAACCTCCCAAAGTTATTTAACCAGAGAGTGCTCTCTTTTAAGGATTTTCTAATAACATTCCCCAGAACTCTAATGCTTCATACAACCCAGTTTGGGAAATAATAAACAATTATTTCAGCCAGACTTTTTGCTAGGAGTGGGGTAGAATCATTTGAGATGGACAGTGCCTTCAATATTCCCATGTTCTTTAAGTGATGTACATATTTTAGATACCAGGTGGCTAGCTTGATGTCTCATTATTAAATTGAAACGGGTTATTTGCATTCTCTAATGGTAGAAAGCGAAGCAGAACTGAAGAGCCTTTTGATGAGGGTGAAAAGAGTAAAGTGAAAAAGCTGGCTTAAAACTCAACATCCAGAAAACTAAGATCATGGCATCTGGCCCCATCACTTCATGGCAAATAGATGAGGAAAAAGCAGAAACAGTGACACCTTATTTTCTTGGGCTCCAAAATCACTGCAGATGGACTGCAGCCATGAAATTAAAAAAGACGCTTGCTCCTTGGAAGAAAAGCTGTGATAAACCTAGACACCATATTAAAAAGCAGAGACATCACTTTGCTGACAAAGGTTCATATAGTCAAAGCTATGGTTTTTTCAGTAGTCATGTATAGATGTGAAAGTTGGACTGTAAAGAAGTTTCAGTGCTGAAGAATTGATGATTTTGAACTGCGGTGCTGAAGAAGACTCTTGAGAGTCCCTCGGATTGCAAGGATATCAAACCAGTCAATCCTAAAGGAAATCAACCCTGAATATTCACTGGAAGGACTGATGTTGAAGCTCCAATACTCTGGCCACCTGAAGTGAAGAGCTGACTCACTGGAAAAGACCCTGATGCTGGGAAAGATTGAGGTCAGAAAGAGAAGGGGGCAACAGAGGATGAGATGGTTGGATGGTATCACCGACTCAATGGACCTGAGTTTGAGCACACTCTGGGAGATAGTGAAGGATACAAAGCCTGGCGTGCTGCTATCCACGGGGTTGCAAAGAGTCAGACATGACTGAGGGACTTAACAACAATTTGTATTCTCACTCAGATGAGGCGGGGGAAGCTGGGTTAGGAAGATCAAACTTGCCTCAAGAACCACCTGAAAAAGCAGTACTTGAGGGAAACCCAGTACAACATCAAATTAAATGAAAGAGAAATCCTAGCCTGGGGCATTCTGAGGGCACTTGCCTCAACCTTAAGGGCACTGGCATGACTCTTGTTCATGGTCTGATTTGGGTTAGACCATTGCATCCAGAAGGGCCCACAGGAAAACTGACTTCAGTAATTTCCTCTTTAATTTTTGTAGACTCCAGCAGATATGCTTGAGAAGTGCTAGACAGACCACAGGGTAGAGTAGCAGAAAACACATGGATTAGACCTAGGTTCAGTCCTGAGGGACCAGGACTTATTAACTTATCTGAGCCTCAGTTTCTTTATCTGTAAGAATCCAGAGTCTCATGATTAATCTCTACACAGAGCTGCTGTGAAGATTAAATGAAGTATGTTAAAAACACTCTGTAAAGTGCCATGCAGATATTTGTTAATAAATTAAATTTTAGTCTTCTAGAGTCAACTCAATGCCTTCTCCCATTAATATCTGTATACTTCATTATGTTCTAGCTTTATTTTTCAAATTATGATTTTGAAATAATCTGCAAAAACAGTGCAAAGAATTCTCATATACATACTCTCTACTCAGATCCCTCCAAATATATATAATCACAGCAAAAATTTAAAAATCAGGAAATTAACATTGATATATCACAGACTTCACCAATTACCCCACCAATGTCCCAATTTCTGGTCCAGGATCTGAGGATCACACACTGCACTTGTTATCATCTTCCTTTCCTTTATCTGGGCATCCCTGGGTCTTGGTCTTTAATCATGTTAATAATGTTGATGATTACAAGCCAGTTAAAGTGTAGAATAGCCCTCAGTTTGGGTCTGATGCTGTCTCATAGCTGATATCAAAAAAGAGTTAATACCTATTTCATAGGGTTGTGGGGATTACTAAAGGAGTGAATATATGTAAAGTCAGTGGAACAGTGCCTGACACATAGTAAATGCTACCTAAGTGTTAGCTTTTGTGATGAGCTAGGATTTTAGTGACTTTACTGGTAGGAAATCTGTCTTAACAAATTGATGAAGAGATCAAAGCAGCAGCAGGCATTTTAACTATGAACATCTATTGCCTCTCCCTACCCAAAGAGCCAAGGCCAAAGACCTATGGCTAGCAGGAACTCTGCTCCACCAAGAGGGGCACTGTTCAGCCAGTGGCCTGCCCATAGGATGAGGACTTTTTTGCTCTACACAGCAGTGCTTTTTCACAGTAGGTCCACATACTAGGAACTGAGGCCACATTTCCTTACTTATCCATTGCTGGAAAAATGTGTCAAATTAAATAAAAAATGCTGTGAAATAATTAAGCCCCTCATTTTCCTGACAACTATTCCCAGAACTCAGGCTTTCAAGCTTCGTTAGTATGCACCCAGCGCTTCAGTCACCAACACATTCACTGAATAACCATAGTGATAACCTCAGCCCCTAACCTTTGCATTGCTTCCTACTGAAGAGGCCAAACCACTCAGTCCATCACAATACTTACCTCATTGGCCAATCCTGGGCAGACTCCACAGTGAGGCAGTGCCTTACCAGGCTGTATGGGGGAAGGGAAGGAAACCTAAACAGACTAACTCCAAGAAGGTAGAAAGAATCTAAGACACACGTATGAAAATTTGGTAAATGACAACTATTGATTACAAGTGTCAAAGCATCAACAAAACCCCTTAACATAAAAATACCAATGCATTTGTCTGGCTAGTAAATGTCATTTTACAAAGCAATTATGATCTTTTACCTCATATGCTTATCTTTTATCTCATTTGCTCTCCCCTCACCCCCAAGACACCACTTTACAGGTAAGAGAAAAGAGGATCGAGAGGGAAATGGCTCTTAGTGGCAAAGCTGAAACTTGAACTCATGTCTCACCTCCTCATAGAGCACATTTCCCACTTAACAAAAAAAGAGGAAATGCATTTTCTCAACGTAGGTCAAAGACTAACAGGATTAAAAGATGATAAAAATACAGAGATGGAAGTGTATAAATGTAATGAAACCAGCTACTCAGGTGACTAGTTTCTTAGGAGTCAAGGAGAGCAGGGTTTTTCAAGGAAAAGGGACACTCACAAGGCATTAGAGGCAGGCTGAGCAACAACAGAGGGAAGGAAGGGAGGGGGAGGGGTGCGAGGGAGAGAAAGATGTACACACACACACACTCTATTGTAAAATCCCTGCATCTTTGGCTACTTAAGAATCAAATGATTTCAGGATCTTCTCTGGTGGTCCAGTGCTAAGACTCTACACTCCCAATGCAGGGGTCCGGGTTCCATCCTGGGTCGGGGAGTCAGATCCTGCATGCCACAACTAAAGATCCAATGTGCTGCAACTAAGACCCGGCGCAGACAAATAAATGAATCAATATTAAAAAAAAGAATCAAATGATTTCAATGGGATGCAGACATGGACCATATATTGCACAACGTCCAACAAGTAGGTACTGCCTAGCACACAGCAACCTAGCAATACATATTTGCCTATTTAGCTGGACTTTTCTGTATACAGCAAACAGATCCAGCCTTATTCAGAACTCCCAAATATCGGAACATCCCCAAATTAGTTCCGCCCTCAAATGCCAGTTTGTACGCAGAAATGGTCAGTCTTTAGTGAGCTGTACAGGCAAAGCAGAAATTAGAAACTTATTTCCTACCACCAAATTGCTTCCATACTACTTTTATGTCAAACAGACCTTTTACAAAAAAGAGACTGAAAGTGTCAATTATATCATACCAAAGTTTATTGATTACATTGAACAAAATTTCTGTAATGAAAAAGGCAAGTTGCATTCATAAAAGATGGCATTCACATTCATTATAGAAAGCAATGATGTAAAAAATTGCTGAAGTGAAAAATGTAATATTGCAGTCCCATTTTGTAAGCTGAAAAATGATTTTGTCAACACTTGCATAAAATCTGCATTTATATACTTACTGCATGTTATTAAAAAATTCCGTCACTAAATTATTATGAATTTTGCAAATTTAGGCTTACATTTTATACTGTTGCTGGTGTAAATGTGGTAGATATGGAATTTATGTTTTCAGTTTAGTAGTAATATCCTCAAACAATGGACAACGGTTATGAAAACTATAAGGACAGTTTGTAGTTCAAAATTATTCAAATGATGGGAATATGAGCCTATTATTACACTTTATCAGTTTCTCTGGCACAAAATAAGGTGGTTAGATTGTAGTGATAGGAATACTGGATGGCTTACTTCTGCTAACCTCATGCCAACCCTTTTCTTTAGCTCATTAATAAAATATCTATCTTTTAAAAAGTCAAGTCAGGTCTCTTTCAAGAATCTAGGCCATATCACACATCACTGTCATTGTGAATTTGAGCTGCAGTGTAATGTGTACCTTATAAGACACGACTTTACATCCCCCTTACTTATCTTTCTTCCAGGTTGCAAGGAATTTTACATGCCACCAGTTATATTTCTGCTACCCTAGATATTTTGATTATGTCAAACCTCCAATGGTCTGCATTAAACAAGGCTCTCTAGTTAAGGTGGGCTCTTTGTATTCACAGTCTCTATAATTCTTATGTAAAACAACAACAATAATAATACAGCAACAATTATAAACACAAGAACAACAACAAAACATCAAAAGCTTTCCTGGCTCTGATTTTTAGCTCTTTGGAATAGGTAGAGAATATACTGACTTAGTTTCCAGCAGACTTCTTCAAATACTAGGCTACTAAAACACAGCACACTTAAGAAGGTGTGATGACACCTAATAAATACTCAAAAATAATACTGATAGATGGTAACAAATGAAATAATGAAAAAGGGTCGGTAATGATGGAATGGCTTCTGATAACTGAAATTATGTCCTTTCGAGAATTTAAGAAAAATTATACCTAAACATTAACACAAAATGTAAGTGGAAGAATCAAATATGTCATCCGGACTTTATAAATACATTGGTATAGACTGAATCTAATACTTCTCCAAATCAAGGTACAATATAAACACTAATAATAGTACAGGCATGCCAGAAAGACAACCAAAAATGGAAACTGGAACAAAAATACCTTTTAAAAGACCATTTCAATCTAGGAGTCAAATGTAGTCACTTATATCCAAAAACAAGTGTATGTTTAATTTTAACATTTAATAAAGACATATCACATTTATTTTTATGTTTTAAGTGAGCTCCTTACGAGGCTATAATCTCTCTCTAGTCCAGTAAGTGGAGGATTTAACCAAGGTGAATCTCATGGTTTCGAGTTAGACCATTACTCTAGCCATGTTTCCTAAGAGAGACAATATTCATGTTCAGAGTCATGTTATGGACCCTTCCTCCTTCCCAAATTGCCAAGTTAAAAAAAAAGTGCTGCATATGCGCACAGATGCAACCTCTTTCAAATAGAAACTGTTAACAGTTTCAAACAAGCTATTCTTCCTTCTTCTCCACAAAAAAAATTATAAAAGACTGATGTTCAGAATGGCATTTTAATGTAACTGTGGGTTTGCCCATTTTACCTCTGATCCCAGTAAAACTAATATTGGAAAAATCTGTTGTATCTTAACTATTTTGAGGGTCACTAAAGTGATTTCTTTTCAAATCTAGTAGTCTTCCACCCATTAAGTGTAATTTAGAAGAACAAAAATAAATTTTTTTATTTTTGCAAAAATACCCAGGGTTAACATTCTTTCCACCTTTCAATGCACTATTTGGCAAGGATAATCAGCATGTAGGTGAACAGAAAGGATTAACTACTATCTGATGCATTGATTTAGTTCTTTTATATTGTCAAGTATTCCTTTCATATGTGGGAAAAATTTAAGATCATCATTCAGTAGGAACAAGAAATGTGATCCAAACAGCCTATTTCTTTTGACAGGCAAAAAAGTAAGATTAGCAAAATCTATTCATTCCCATTGCATGACTTCTACTTTATTCTATCATATTTAAATCCATTCACAGAGTTCATGGGTTAAAAGAGCACCCATTTGGTAGTTATTCTATCTAAAGCCAGAAATTCTATATATTCTTGCTTTCAACTTTCATATAATTCATAACTTAGAGCTTTGGCCATAATGGCTACTTATAATAATTATAAATGCTTAAGAGAGTCATTTGGTATTTTACTGGACATTTATTCTGAACCTCAGACATAAGATAGTGGTTTAGTTAGTTGCATATCAAGTATCCTGAGATGATAACTTTTTGAAGTTGTTTCTTCATGCTTTCTCTTTTATCTGTAACCACTGTCAATATGCTTGTAGGACAATAACATAGGCAGTTCAAGATTCGGATTCTGAAAGATGTAAAATATACGGAGTTAAAACATTAATTTTAATAATAATGTGAAACCATTTGTTTAGCACTTAAAAAAATAAATCATGTAGTAAATTTTTTTATGAGAGTAAACCAATTGTCTTAAAAAAGCTGCCAAGTTTTATTCACATGCTTGAGGAAAAAAGTGACACAGTAACCAGTTTTTAATCTTTTCTTCATCTGTCAGCTGAATAGATTCAGACTTGCTTTTTGCTTTTGGATTGCTCCAGGGTTCTCCTAAGAACTGTTACCACTAGGACAGCAGAGGCTTAGCTGACTAGGATCCCTTCTAGCTGTGAGCCCCACTCCATGAAAACAGGTATGTTTTATTTAACGTTTTGTCTCTAGCACCCAGTCCAGTGTCTGGCACACAGCAGGCGCTCAGGACATGATGAATGAATGAACTGATCACTGGTTTTTGGTTGTGTTTATTATGACAAACTCTAATTTGAAAGATTGTTAAGAAAGCACTTTTACTTAAAGAAACATGTTTCCTCTCTATAATAGCTGTTAATTTTTTTCTGATAGATCGTGTATCTATGAATCAATTGACTCTTCTGTTTTCCTTATTCATTATCTTTTTAGAAAAGAAAATGCCCTAAGAAATCTAGATTCTTTATCCTCTAAACACTATCACACGCTATCATTAGGGTGCTGCATGAGAACTGGTGCCTGTAAATCAGGTATGTGGAGAAGTACAAGAACCTAACCTTGATTCAACACTCAAAAATTCAAATTTTAAAAACTTGAATAGTGGAGGGCCTTAAGGGGTGTACTATTTTTTTCCCCTTTTGGTGCACCTTCCTTGCCATTCTTGGACTAGAAGTCCTGTAGAATACCTTCCATTTCTTTTGATGTTTCATTTTCTTATACTGGGGGCTTCCCGGGTAGCGCTAGTGGTAAAGAACCTCTTTGCTAATACAGGAGATGTAAGAGATGCAGGTTCGATCCCTGGGCTGGGAAGATCCCCTGGAGAAGTGCATGGCAACCCACTCCAGCATTCTTGCTTGGAGAATTCCATGGACAGAGGAGTCTGGTGGGTTATAGTCCAAGGGTTGCAAAGAGTCAGACACGACTGAAGCAACTTGGCACATACACACATTCTCATATTAGTTCTTCAGGTAGCAGGGACCATTTGACGCTAACCAAAATAAGGCTGACATTCACATGAGAACTTATATAAGGAGTCAGGCAGTTTCCTTAACAAACAAGGGACAAACTCGGTGGCTAAACTAATTGCCAGATTTCTTTCCCTTGGAGAAGAAATAATGTTATATGAAAATATATTCCTAGAAGAAATAATTACTTTAAAAATAAAACAATCATTTTTGAAAAAAACAAAACAAAACCTTATTTAGCTTTAACACTAGGAGTTAAGGCCCTGGAGAGACCAAAAGCAGCAGCAATGTCTGCTATCCAGCCTAGTCTCCCAAACCACAGACCAAGCTAAGTAAAGCAATCCAGGGGGATTAAAAAATTCACTAAAATACACCACACAACTTAGGACATGGCTATCTGGGACAAGATGGTCAAAGACTTTGAAGGCTACTGGGAAGCAGATTCATTTCTGAGGGAAAATATTTTGGATGGCATCATTGACTCAATGGACATGAATCTGAGTAAACTCCGGGAGTTGGTGATGGACAGGAAGGCCTGGCATGCTGCAGTCCATGGTGTCGCAAAGAGTCAGACACGACCGAGCGACCGAACTGAGTCACTCCAACTGGGTAAAAGGAGGTAGACCGAGACAAAATGAGTCGCCTCCCAAAATAACACTGCAGATACAGACTGTGATGAACTGTAGGAGATGGAAGAACCAATGGATTCAATCTTTTAGCTCAATTTTTATCCTTTGCTGAAGGGTAGGGAAGCTGATAGCTGATGAAAAAACGGGCCTATGAAGTGGCCTCACAATTGTTAGCATCAAAGTGAACTGATGTGCAATGTCATTCATGATGATCATTAATTTTTATGTGTGCATGAAAGATGCCCTGCCCTAAGCTGTGTGGAATTGTTTCTAAGCTGACAAATTTGTAAACCTCATTCATGAAGTACTTCAAACACCCATGGATGGATAAAACACCTTGAAAGGCCTGGGGTGACAGAGGCCCCTACCTCTGTGGGAAACAGAATACACATAGAGGAGTCATTCTGACTTCAAAAATTTCTCCCATGGCATATCAATTCCTTCCAAATATTTTTTTTTTGGGGGGGTAAATGAAATAACATGTTACATGATGAATTTACTCACTTTTGGAAAAAAACAATTATGATGCATTCTAAATCACTAGGCTAGCATCCCCCTGAATGGCTAGGAAAGCTTTCACCTTTGAAAGTTGAAATACTTAG
Source organism: Oryx dammah (assembly GCF_014754425.2). NCBI lineage: Eukaryota > Metazoa > Chordata > Mammalia > Artiodactyla > Bovidae > Oryx > Oryx dammah. The sequence goes on from NW_024070207.1 coordinate 43,613,057, forward strand.
CTTGAATAAAACTTGACACTACAAAAAGTGATTAGAGTAGATTGGTTCATTACCATACACTTGGAGATCAGACATTTACAAGGACATAAATATATACCTGCAAACACAGACATAGCACATGGAGGTGCAGACACATTGAATTATTTCCACATAATTCCCAAAAGAACATGCAATACTAAAACTGACTTGATATTATACAGATGCAATTTTGGAATATTTATTTTTAATTTTCCAAATGATCTTTTAAAATCCAATTATATTTCCTGATCAGTGGTAACAAGCATTTTCATGTGATGCCATGAAAACATGCCCCTTACAAATTAAATATATTATATTACTCTTCAGCTCTGGAAAATGGATAAAATTTTATTTTGGGGCTTAGCAAATTTAAAATATGTATTTCCCCATATTCCAAGTAATGCATCTTTATATTTTTTCAAAGAATAGTATAAAGTTCACCACACCAACAGCAGAGAAAATTTAGAGAGTGATATTTTCATTTTTTCTTTATAATGCTGTTAATCTGTTTCTTTAAAGCCAGCCCACTTGTTTTAACACTAGGTACCTGTTAAAATATATTAGATTCATCTGAGAATGTTCGTAAAAGAAGAGGTCTGACTGAAGGTCTGGTGGATAATGAGTCAGATGCCTTTTTACAGCTTAGATTGCTCTGTAATAGTGAGGTAAAGATACTTAAAGCATTTAAAGATTGGTAACCTACCTGGTGATAAAAATGTAGGAAGAAAAAAAAAATCATTTCCTATAAGACTACTCTTCTGGCCAAAAGTACACATGATTATACTATAGCAAATGCATAACATTTAAATGAGTACACTTAAAGACCTAAGAAAGTCTCCACCTCAAATTGAATTGTTTTCATGGTAGAATACAGACATTAGTAGTACGTGGCAAACTTGAGTTTTTGAAATGGTAACTTATGTGGTAGATGAAGGCAATATGGTTTGATTAGTAAACCTTACCATCCTTTTGGTGAACACCTCTGAGAGTTGTTCCGGTACTTTGAGTGTATTGAACAAAGAGAAATTTGTGCAAAACATTCCTGCCTTAGTGAACAGACTAGCTCTAACACGCTGTGTACCAGGAACCAGTGGGACTACAGACCTACAGTCCAGGTTTTTGATTCTCCATTGTGACAATTGAGAAGGTGAACAAATGATTAAAGGAAAATGGCAAAATATTCTTAAGTATCAAGTAGAAGATATAAAGATGAGTCATGAGAATTTTTCATAAAGAATCAGAAAATGTTGTCAAGCAAATGAGAATGCAAGCAAGTTGGTACATTAAGAAAGGAAGTCACCTTATTCACTCCAAGAGAAACTGTGATTGCTGGAAGTTTGAGAAAGCATGAAGATAGTAGATGTTCCTGAGGAAGGGAGGCGTTTCGTTACCTTGTTCACAATTGCACAAAAGGTGGAAAATTGCAGTAGGAAAAAGAGAAATGCAGAAACCAAAAAGAAAGAAAAAAGTAAATATTCTCTGAAATGTAAGACATTTAAAAAGAAACCTTGAGAATTAGAAGTCGAAATGACATTAGTTTTAAAGACGTTACTTTCTGAAGTAAAAGAGTTAGAGTTAGGAATATTGTATGAGCAAACTGCTATTTCTCTGTATATTAATTTAAAAACTTTTGGTTCATGGGAATATTGACTATTTTGAGTAAAATAATTTAAAAGTATTTTTCTCACTGAAATAAAGCTCATCTCTAATCATTAGTTCACTAATTTACACTGTTTAAAATTCAATGATCAAAGAGCTATGCTCAGGATCCATCATCGACCTATCTTCAAGTAACTATCTCATCTTGTCCAATTGCACACATGTAATACAGACTGACTATCCTTGGGCATTTTCAGGTTAAAAACCTAATCAAAACTAAATAATGGAAAAACTGTTGGTGAAACCACACTTTAGTACCATTTACCTCTGAACCAAAGCTTAATTCCTTTATTCTAACATAATTTCATTGGTTTCCCCTCCTTTTTCCTGTAGAGACTCTTTAAAAGCGTTGCCTGAAAAGCTATGAATTTTTCCTTTAAAACACTAAGAAAAAGTGAAAATCAATGACTTAAAGTTTAGTTAGAAAACCTAAGAGGTTAGTTTTTTTCCCCTTGTTCTGTGCCTGAAGCTGTAGGCTAATTGGTATTGCTCTAGCAAAACAGATGAGTGGTGAACTATGAGGATGAGCTTAACAATTCTGCTAATCAAGATTACCCATATTATCTACTTAGCAACTAATAGAAACAGGCTTAACAAAAAGAAACCAGCTGAAGTAACACATATATCTAGCAGAGTCTAATAAACGTTTATACTTCCAAAGGAAAAATTTTGTTTATTAATATATGCTTTAACATAACTACATTTCTCCTGTTCATAATTTACCTTAATAAAGTTGGTGACATGTTGGTAACATGCAAATTACCAATTGATAAAAGCTAGAGAGATTAATATTTAGTTTTTGAGAAAAAATTTTAATTGTTTGCCTTCTCTTTTGTAGGCAAAAACCTTGCAACAAGATTAACATGATACCAAACCCCCCACCCTGTGTTTAAAATACAAGCCCATCTATTTAAGAGTGTAACTTGAAACACATTTTGGTGCGCTCAGAACCTTGTATCCAACTGTCAGAGATAGAAGTTTCTCTATGAAGTAGAAATTTTAGGGATTTATAGGCTACTTTATAAAGGAAAACAGAAATATGAGAGTACAGAAGGCAGTAGAGAGCATGAAGAGAGTAAAGCAATAAAAAATTGATACAGCCAGCAACTGGTTGGGGGCAGGTAGCGGGGGTAGAAGCTTGAGAGATAACAAACAAAATAGTATGAAATTTCCACATTCCTTTGCAGTCATCTAGGGAGCTTTGACACTGGCTCAATTAGCAGTCTGTCAAAGAGGCCAATGCATAAAGGTCCACCTCCACAGCCACGATGTTAAGATTCAACTTTATTTTTGTCTAATCTAGATCACTGGAGAAGGCAATGGCACCCCACTCCAGTACTCTTGTCTAGAAAATCCCATGGATGGAGGAGCCTGGTAGGCTGCAGTCCATGGGGTCTCGAAGAGTCAGATGTGACCGAGCGACTTCCCTTTCACTTTTCACTTTCATGCATTGGAGAAGGAAATGGCAACCCACTCCAGTGTTCTTGCCTGGAGAGTCCCAGGGACGGGGGAGCCTGATGGGCTGCCATCTATGGGGTCGCACAGAGTTGGACACGACTGAAGTGACTTAGCAGCAATCTAGATCACAGGGCTGTTAACCTTAGAGCTCATGGTTGTATGAGACACTGTAAGGATTTCAATAGTCATCATCAGTCACCATTGTTACTAAAGTAGAAACTGTATTCTCTAAAGTGCTTTCTCTGGGAATTTTGCTCAAATACCTGACATTCTTCCTTCTCCTGGCTGCCGCTCTGAAAGAGCTCCCTATGTAACTGGATGTTTGCTTTTGTTTGTGCAGATGTCACCTGCAAGGTATAGCCATGTTGCTGCATCCATTCTCATTACATTATAGTGTTTCCGTGTCTACTAGGCAAAATCAAGCCTCCTTTGGATCATGGTGGTTTCCATGGGAAAACTTAGCATAAAGATATGTGGAAAAATTCCTCCGCCTGAAACGGTAACTGGTATTGACTAGTTGGCTAGAGGGTCCAGGTGTATTTCACTGATTAAGAGCCAGCCCAACAAAAGTGCTGAGATGGGGCACAGCTTTTTGAAGTACCCCAAATCCTAAACTTTACATTTCCTTTGAAGTGTTATCTCCTGTACCCACTGTTCAGTGCTCAATGATAATTTCATCATATACTTGCTGGCAGCGTAGAAGCTAAAGAAAAGCCCTATGATCCTTAATGATGGGATTTTAGCTCAAAAATTAACTATACTGCTGAAAATAAGGGTGTGAAAATGTATTTACCTCCTGTGTTAAACGACTGAGGGAATCTATTTTTGAAGATAGCAGAGTTCTTTTATACTGCTAGTATCAAGACAGAACTCAGCTGTGGTGGGGGCTGCCACTCTGTCCTTTTTACCAGAGGCTTCTGGAGGTAGTGACTTGGACCCTGAGATGGCTCAGCTGTGTTACAAGCCATATTATTGACTCTACTATTCTGTTTATACTTGCTTCCAGAAGTGGTTCCAAATAAATCCCTTTATAACTCAACTAGAGTGAGAGCTCCCTGTGAGCTGGAATGATCAACCTAGCACAGCAGCTAGCTTATCCTGGACCCTCGGGCAAAGTGTTCTGAATTGAATGGAATTCAACAGAAGGCTGCTTCTACAACAGTTAAATGTAAATGGCTTAGCTTCCTTCTCAAATTCCATGGAGACATTTTCTCTATCCACTACCGAGTTCCCTTCTTAAAGCAGCTGCCAAGACTCACAGGCAGATAGCACCTGCAGTCTACTTGCTACAGGCATTTCTGGCTCTCCCTGCAAAAGATCTGACCCTTACTGGTTGAATTCAGGGGGATCTTCTACTTCTAGCTAGGGACACACACTCTACCCCGATTAGCCTCTCAGGAATGAGGTGGATCCAGTGTAAAAGAATCTTTTGCTGTTCTTTAAATGAGGCCAATGTCTTAGCAAGGGATACTGAATAAGTAGGAAGTCACCCTGAATGCCAGATTGTTGCTCACTGAAGTGTGAGTTGCTCAGTCGTATCCGACTCTTTGCAACCCCATGGACTGTAGCCCACCAGGTTCCTCTGTCCATGGAATTCTCCAGGCAAGAATACTGGTGTGGGTAGCCATTTCCTTCTCCAGGGGATCTTACCGATCTAAGGACTGAACCTGGGTCTTCCACAGAGCAGGCAGATTCTTTACCATCTGAGCCACAAGAGAAGCCTTTAAGATACTCTTTCTTTGAAGAAAGATCTTTGAAGTGGCCTCTGCCTCTTTGATGTGGCCAACTAGAGCCTTGTGTAAATAGATATGACTTATCAGAATAGTCATGGCTGCCATGTTTCAGTTGCCCTTTATGCATTGATATGCACTACTTTGCTCTTGCATTTTCTCACAAGGGGGTGGGAAAAAGGCAGTGCTGATGAGTGCCCACAATGTTCTGTCTCATCTGCAAGTTTCAAAATCCCATAGGGTCTGAAAAACCATTTAGCCTTTCAGACTTTGGATGTTAAAGAGAGATGTTCATCAGTAGGTGGTTCAATACATGTTCACTGGTTCAATGATGACAGGAATAAATGAATGAATGAATGAAGGTGATTATGGAAATTCTCCTGGTTGTTCTAGCACATCAGCATGCCAAGCTACAGCACAGACACTATAATTCCTCCTATCATGGACATAATTCATGGCAAACAAAGTTCATGCTAAACCCTGGAAATACTCTATACTGCTAAGTAAAAAGGGCTGCAGGTCCAGAACTCCATGCTTTCTTTCCACAGAAGTCTGGAATCTGCTGTTTGCATGGAAAGAAAATGTTCTAAGTCTTTATCTGTGACTGCCTTGTAGCATCCTTCCATTTAATGGCCATTTAATTTATGTAAGTCACGTCCAGCCAGTGTCATTTTTTTTAAAGGGCCTATGGAAGAGGATAAAATATTATGTTTGAAGGTTTTGATTTCTGAGATTTTTTTGTCTCATCTTTAGAGGATGAAGCTTTGTCAATTTATAAGCTGGCTGTGAGCCATTGTTTAGCATGAGCTCCATTACCTCAAATAAGAAAAACATCAAGGAGCTCCTTAGAGTGTATTTCCAAATAAAGAGATCCTTTGTAGACAAATCTCTATTATGACAAGGCACCAAAATATTTCTTACTGTGACATTTTTAAAATTTGGTTTCATACAAATTGCCACTTGAGCCATTAGAGAAGTAACCTGTTACACCCCTGTCCAACTGGTATTTAAGGTATAATCAGACAAATAAATGCCACTTTACCATTCTAAGACTAAACACCAGGCTGGAGGGAGTCAGTAGCCGGTCTACTGGAAGAATTAGAGAGATTAAGGTGGTTTTAGTTGGTTAATGTTACAGTGTCCACTTTCATCTATAAGGCATGCAGAAGCACGGAATTAAGGCCAGTTCTGACCACCTAACCATATAGTGATTGGCCAGTTTATACCACGAATCAATGTAGCTTGTGCCACTGATAATCTGTTGTTTTTCATTGGGGTTGATACTGACGTGGATCATGAAGCTTCTCTTTTATACACCCAATCACTGAAGATTTTTCCCACTATAGACATTTTAGTTCCCTATTCTATATGATGCCAATCACTGGAATCTACCAATAGGAAAAAAAAAATAAAATAAAAATCAAGACGAACCAGTTTTCTGGCTAAACTGGCAAATTTAATCGAACAGATCAGGTAGATATACCTTACACTACTTCTTGAAAATACTGCCTTGGAGGGGCTATAAGATCTAATTGGTGTCAGTATGATTGAAATAGGGTTTTGTTGGGCAAATTAGCTAGTGTTGGCAGGAATATGACATATTTACTTAACCTGTAGGTCAAAATTTGCCAGAAGTTTTATTTTTCTAGGCTAATCTACCTTTTTCAGTTTAAAGGCTTTTTAAGAAAGGTTCAACAGATATCAGAAAATGCAGGCCCACGCGATTAGGCTGACAGAGGGTAATAACTTCTCATTGCTGCAAAAAATTTACCATATAAGCAGCAAAAATAAAAACACACTCATAAAACCATCTTAAATTTTTACAAGTGTGTTTGAGAGGAGAAGGATGTAGAAACCACATCCAGGGAATTCTCTTTGGTTTAAATATACTGTTGGACAGACAGGGCTAGAAGCAACACAGAGATTAAGCAGCACTATAATTAAAGGAAGGGGAAAGGTTTGAAAGAGGCAAATTGGGATTATCAACTGAAAAAAAAAAAAAGTCTGCAAACAACCCACAGGGAAATTTCTAAGGTTAAAGCTGGAATGCTTTGTTAAAAAAAAAAAAAAAAAGATGCAACCTCTTTCAGCTGAAAAGTTGGTGTGGACATTCCCAGCATGAAAATTCTAGGCTAAATTAAAAAAAACAACATCATTTTTTCTGTTTACGTTCCATATGGAGCATATGAGATACTCCATATGGATCACTAAAGGTCACATAGAACACTATTAAGGAATCTACTTACCACCTGCATTGGATAACGAAGTTTTTAAATATACTTTTTATGCAGAAGAGGAAATTAAGTGATGAACCTGTAAGGAGGGGTTTAACATGCTGTAACTATGGCAATTTTCTAAATAAAGATTTTAGTTCATGGCAGATATTGAAGCCCCTTACAAAAATCAGGTTATAATATAAAGTTAGTTCTTACCCTGGTACTTCTTCTTCTTACACTCCTTAATACAATCCTGAGCATCTCAGGGGAAAGGCTGACAAATATTAGAAGAATTATGGTCAACCATATGGATACAGATGACAGCATTTGAGCAAATACGAAATACATTCTCTGTTGTTTCAAGAATGGCCTAGAGTGGAAAGAGAATACATAATGGAAAAGCAAATCAGTTCCTGCTATATGAAACAGAAATGTTACTGAAACTAACTGTTGTATTTAAAAGGAATCCTCATTATATACATTAATAAAAATAATCTTTAGAATGACCAAAAGTAGTAAACAGATTTCATTTACTAAATGTTTGGAAAGAAAAGGGATGATAATCAAAGGGGAAAATGCACTTGACTTGAAAGTAATCAAAGAGATAATAAAATGCCCTTGACTTGAAAACAACAAAGCGATCTATTTTAAGGTTGCCAACTGGAGAGTATTTATTTGCATTAGAAAATGCTGGCACTTCTGACATATTCAAGAGAAATGATGATTAACTTTTATGTTAACAAACATTTTACTTCCTTGGCTGTTTTATTAATGTAAGAAAGGATTTGTGCTCTACATTTAGAAATTTAAAAGACATTTTTATTACCACTGCCCCACCTCTGCAAAACCCCTATGTAAGCATAATAAGGACTGTAGTTTTTCTCTTTCAAATGTGAGAAATCTACCATTCTTATCTACAAATATATACTGAGAACCAGAGTGTGCAAAGTAGGTTGCCAGAAGAATATTGCTAATCACACATTAAGCCTTGGGGTCCAGAAATCCAGAGGGATGCTACATTCTGCCGAGTTTAGTCATCCACTGAAACATTAGGTGGCCACTGAGAAGTCCAGCCAGTTGCCCATCCTTGTCTGCGCTGAACCACTGAGAGACTCACTAAGGTAGCATGAATGTTGTCTGAAGCTGAGTGGGAGGAAGAACAAAGCAGCTGCTCGAGCTCAGGGGATGTACCAAACTATCCTTGGATTAGGAGCCTTAGGTATGTAAGTGGCTGGTCCCATTTAGTAGATGACAAATAGTGCTCACTGAAGATAATGGAAAAGCAAATCAGTTCCTGTTATATGAAACAGAAGTGTTACTGAAGCTGCCTGTTGCATTTTAAAGGAATCCTCATTATGCACATTAATAAAAATAAGATGATACACTGGTTTCTCATTTAAACACTGATGTTTGTGCACTGTCATGCAACATAACATGATCACATCAAGCTCATGGCTCTACACAGATGAAGACTAGACTGTGGAATATATGTGGACCCACTACCCACTAGATTGTGGGGATTCCTAGTAGCTCAGTTGGTAAAGAATTTGCCTGCAATGCAGGAGACCCCAGTTCGATTCCTGGGTCAGGAAGATCCGCTGGACAAGGGATAGTTACCCACTCCAGTATTCTTGTGCTTCCCTGGTGGCTCAGTTGGTCAAGAATCCGCCTGCTGTTTGAGACTTGGGTTGGATCCCTGGGTTGGGAAGATCCCCTGGAGAAGGGAACGGCTCCAGTATTCTGGCCTGGAGAATTCCATGGACTGTATAGTCCATGGGGTCACAAACAGATGGACATGACTGAGTGACTTTCACAGGGCACTAGATTGCAAGAATAGTAAGGTGGAGAAACTTAAGAGTTTTCTAGGGCTCCTACCATAGAGAAAAGATTTCCACGGAGCTCAAGTCCCACTCTAATGCAGAAGAGCACCCTGACAAATGCTCCAGGCAGCTAAGACACAGTAAGGGTCCAGCAGACAATTCTGACTGCTAGTTACTGGGTATTCCTTTGCATAGTACCCATAATACTCTGTTTCTAAAAGCTCCACAGTTTTCTTTCTGATTTTGACAGCATCTATGGAGTCTTGTAAGGGAGCAGTAAAAAACAAAAGATATTATTTTTAGAAGGGGTTTGGAGCTCAGAAATCATCCTCACTGCCTGTCCCTGAAGAGAGGTGAGTCATCATGCCTCAGGGTTGAGCATGTCCGGAGACTAGCTGTAATCAGCATTCAGCTGAAGTTTTACAATTTCTAGTCACATTTTGCTGGTTGATTTATGATTAATATAAATTTTATATTCATGGAGTAGCTCAACTCAGACAGGTCTACTTAAGGACAGCACTAGAGGCAAGAAAGTAAAACAAAGATTTATTCACATTTCATTTTTAGTCAGCATCTCTAATCAATAGAAACAGGTATGACAATATTTTAAATCGTGTCAAGGATTTGTTTTAATCAACAAGAAACAGTCTGGAAAGAGTGAGAAACTGGTTCAGTTTGCTAGAAACATTTCATTCTTGAGGAAATTTTGCACAATTAGTTCAGATGCTGACTACACAGATTCCTAGACAGAATTATGGTCCTATGGGCAGATCTTACTATTGTATATCATATTTGGTTAATCAACTTTGATGCATTTGTATATTATTAAAAAAAATAGAGACTTCCTTCAGTGTCACTGCTTCAAATAAAGGTGTCAAATAAATGCTGTAAGTATACTTTCTGGAGTTGCTACTTTTATAAGCAATTCGGTTTTCCATATTTTTATTACTTGAGGCCTTTATTTTAAAAAGCTTTCCAAAACAGGACGAGTTTCTTCTAATTAAGTCTCAAGGGACATAAACATGGTCCTCTGTGATAATGTGCAATGTTTTGTATGTACAATTTTGCTCAAACTAGTGAAAATATGTATGCCTGGAATTTCAACCAATGGCTTGCTTTAGCCTTGTTCTCTGCTGCTGGTTTCCTTGTCAGGGGAAATCACCACTGAATGAAAACAACTGTGATATTTAAAAATAAAATACAGGCCTCTGGCAGTAAGGAAAGGAGATGAAACTCTGATTTTACTTTCTAATGACTCTCCCAATCACAGCTTATGTGTACTCACTGGACTCTCGTCTTCTTGAAGCAGGGGTATAGTCTATTCACTGCTGTATCCCATAGAGTGCCTCATGCAAAATGGATTCTGAATAAACATCTACTGAACCAAGATGAATGGAATGAACTTTAAATCCAAGCTACAGAGTCCACCTTTACCTTCCCCAAAACAATGGGATGGTGATTTCAAGATATAACCACCCTCTGAGTATTCATGGATAAGGCTGTATCTATTGGCCACTACACTGCAGAAATTTCATAGGATGAGTATTTCCACTGGAAATCATACGGGAAAGGCCATGCTAGAAATTAGTTTCACTTCACAGAGAGATGTTTATATACCTTCAAGCTGAAAGATTTGCACAAGGGCTACCAGAAGGAAGGTCAAAAAGTCTTTTGAGTAATTTGTGCAGTCTATAAACTTACATTTAAAATCTCACCTGAAATTAGCAGCATTACTGGCTGGAAGGAACTTCCAGCCCATTAATATTGAAGATTTGCCATTTTATATAATCAAAACTTTAAAAGCATAATTAATGTTGGCATATACAATATACATATTCTTAATATTTACATATCACTCCCACATGTTTAGTTGCTTACCATATAATTCCTCCCCAGAAGAATGAGAAAAATACATAAAATGCTAAAGAACCCCAAATCACAAGGTGGTTGATCCATGTCCAGAAACGAGTATCTAAGGCGAGCTGAAAAGATACAAGACAGGAAATTTCATGATGTGTACATACCACACCAGGCAGTGTCCAGTGGCATTCAATAACTCATACATGATACCCGTGGGAAGCTTGGGCCAGGCAACAAAAGCCAAATGGCACTAGAATAACAGAACCCAGACTTCCCAAAGAGCTCTGCCCCAAGATATTTAGACACCAGAGTACAGGCATGGAGGTGTGGACAAGCAAGTACCCACTGCAGATGCCTCACTACTGAAGGAAGGACAAGGAATGAAATCATGGTAAGATCCTGGACACTGGAGCCCCCATGTCCTTAAGTGGTGGTGGTCAGGAAGCTGATGGCAAAAAGAGAAGGCCTAACTGGTGGAGGCAGGTATACCAAGGATCAGGAGAAGAGGGAAAGAGTAGCTAGGAAGAAAAGACCAACTACACAAAGGAGTCATGAGACCTCAAGCACAACATAAGGGAGGTTACTAAATGCAAAGGCAACTAGCTCTACATATCAGGCATCATGGAACCACAGATTGCAGGTCTATGTAACATGCCTTTCAACTGCAAACCCCACAGCTACTCCATTGAATCAATAACCTTTTCAGCTGCCTGAGATTTTAATCCTTTCATGTTTCCTCCAGGACTGATTGTTTCTTCTGACTGTGGCACCTGGGATTTTCACATGCAATCTAAAAATAAAAAGTATGGCCCACTCTGCTTTCTTAAAATTTCTGGGCCACAATGCTTACTATCCAGGGCATTTCCTTCTTGAAGAGGAGGTGGTGTCCGTTTTGTTACTTGCTGTTCTGACACCCTGCTCCTCAGCACTCTGTTAATAGTCACTCATCCATAAATAGGATATTGATAACACTGTGAATGCAGCCCAGTCTTGAACCCCCTCCACCCCACCCCCCACCAAGCTACTAGGATGTCACAGTAATAGTGATGTCACAGTAATACTCATGCAAAGAAGACGGAGTGGATGGCTTTTCAGAGACAGATGAAAAATGTTGCAGTAAGGCCAATTTTAACTAGTACAGCCACTATGGAGAACAGCGTGGAAATTCCTTAAAAAACTGGAATTAGAACTGCCATATGACCCAGCAATCCCACTGCTGGGCATACACACCGAGGAAACCAGAATGGAAAGAGACACGTGTACCCTAATGTTCATAGCAGCACTGTTTATAATAGCCAGGACATGGAAGCAACCTAGATGTCCATCAGCAGATGAATGGATAAGAAAGCTGTGGGACATATACACAATCAGCCATTAAAAAGAATACATTTGAATCAGTTCTAATGAGGTGGATGAAACTGGAGCCTATTATACAGAGTGAAGTAAGCCAGAAAGAAAAACACCAATACAGTATACTAACACATATATATGGAATTTAGAAAGACAGTAATGATAACCCTGTATGTGAGACAGCAAAAGAGACACAGATGTATAGAACAGTCTTTTAGACTCTGTGAGAGAGGGAGAGGGTGGGATGATATGGGAGAATGGCATTGAAACATGTATAATATCATATAAGAAATGAATCGCAGTCCAGGTTCGATGCATGATACTGGATGCTTGGGGCTGGTGCACTGAGATGACCCAGAGGGATGGTATGGGGAGGGAGGAGGTAGGGGGATTCAGGATGGGGAACATGTGTATACCTGTGGCGGATTCATGTTGATGTATGGCAAAACCAATACAATATTGTAAAGTAATTAACCTCCAATTAAAATAAATTTATATTAAAAAATAAATAAAAAATATTCAAGTATTTAACATGGAAACACACACACACTCACAGTCCATTTACATACCACTTCTCATAACATCTCAAAAACAGCAGGAACAAAGGAAGAGATTTCCAATATAAGTATCGTGTATTAAAAAAAAAAAAGAGAGAATAGACAGTATACTGGGAAAAAAAAGGATCACAAATAGTATACAAATGTCCAAATCTCTAATACCACACATAATTTTAATGAGCATTCAGACTTGAATAACAGCTCACAGTAAAAATTAAGATATATTAGTGTAAGGCCGGAAAGTATTAAAAAAAATATGGTGTTAAATATATTTGAATAATAAAAATCTAACCTTCAGAGTTACGGTGAATACTAAGATTGTAAAAATAATGGTTCCAAAAGTCCAGTTTCCATATACCTGAAAAACATTCAACAATTACATGTACCATGAATACACAAGCCTGCTTAAAACAATAAACAGCCAGTTTAATCTTGTGTGTAACTGACAAGGATTTTTGTATAAATTGTTTAGGGAAATACCTGCTCAAAAGTACAGGCCAATATGTTGGCTTTTACTGTGAGCCTAAATTTTCTTGAAGAGGTACACCACATGTGTGGTTGGTAGGGTTTACTTCATGATTCCATGTAGCACAAAAGAACAGACTAGCATGATACAGGCAGGAAAAATTCTGTTCCACTACCAGTAACGTTCATAAGACAACTCATTTGGATGTCTCCTGTCTCTACAGAGTTTGATATGGGCTTTTCCTGTCATATTGCTCTGAAAGTGAAAGTCACTAAGTCATTTCTGACTCTTTGCGACCTCATGGACTATACAGTCCATGGAATTCTCTAGGCCAGAATACTGGAGTGGGTAGCCTTTCCCTTCTCCAGGGGATCTTCTCAACCCAGGGATCAAACCCAGGTCTCTGGCATTGCAAGTGGATTCTTTTCCAGCTGAGCCACCAGGGAAGCCCAAGAATACTGGAGTGGGTAGCCTATCACTTCTCCAGCAGATCTTCCTGACCCAGGAATTGAACTAGGGTCTCCTGCATTGCAGGCGGATTCTTTACCAACTGAGCTATCAGGGAAGCCCAATATAGCCCTAAATATCTCAAATAAGGACTAATTTGCAGACAAATGAACTCACATTTTAAAAACAGAGTATATGGTGATATGGTGACAGAGTAACTAGACTTATTATGGTGATCAATCAGTACATACAAATATCAAATCATTATATTATACAACTGAGACATATAATGTTACATGTCAGTTATATCTTAATAAAAAACCAAAATAATTTTGCAGCTATATTACAGCTGTTAGCATGTACACATCAAAGAAAAGCAGATACCATGTATAAATCCGAACGATGGCAATGAATGGCACATATGCTTACCAAATGCTGTCAAGATCTGAATGCATAACATTAAAACAGAAAATGAAATGTAAAAGGTGTTTAAAAAATAAAAACAAAAAATTAAGGTTAATAGCAAAAAAAAAAGGATTTGATCAAATCATACATGGTGTTATGTTTAACTGCTGATAGTAGTTCTTATTACAATTTTAGCAAACATACAATAACATCTAATTCATTTGGACTTCATGAACTCAAAATGGGTGATGAATTAAACACAGGGTGGGTTGAGGCTCCCCATGCACCACTAGTAGAGTTTGCTGAGCAAATGAACCATATCAACAGAATTGTGGGAGAGTATAGTTAACTGTCTATAATTTATGTGCCAAATAAACATAAAATAAAAAGGTAAAGTTACAGAATCAAGTCATAAAGCTGAAGGGATCTGAGAAATCATACAATCTAATTTCTTCTGCTTCAGTTCAGTTCAGTTGCTCAGTCATGTCCGACTCTTTGCGACCCCATGAATCTCAGCACGCCAGGCCTCCGTGTCCATGACCATCTCCCGGAGTTCACTCAGACTCATGTCCATCGAGTCCGTGATGCCATCCAGTTATCTCATCCTGGGTCATCCCCTTGTCCTCCTGCCCCCAATCCCTCCCAGCATCAGAGTCTTTTCCAATGAGTCAACTCTTCGCATGAGGTGGCCAAAGTACTGGAGTTTCAGCTTTAGCATCATTCCTTCCAAAGAAATCCCAGGGCTGATCTCCTTCAGAATGGACTGGTTGGATCTCCTTGCAGTCCAAAGGACTCTCAAGAGTCTTCTCCAACACCACAGTTCAAAAGCATCAATTCTTCGGCACTCAGCCTTCTTCACAGTCCAACTCTCACATCCATACATGACCACTGGAAAAACCATAGCCTTGACTAGACGGACCTTAGTCGGCAAAGTAATGTCTCTGCTTTTGAATATGCTATCTAGGTTGGTCATAACTTTTCTTCCAAGGAGTAAGCGTCTTTTAATTTCATGGCTGCAGTCACCATCTGCAGTGATTTGGGAGCCCCCAAAAATAAAGTCTGACACTGTTTCTACTGTTTCCCCATCTATTTCCCATGAAGTGATGGGACCAGATGCCATGATCTTTGTTTTCTGAATGTTGAGCTTTAAGCCAACTTTTTCACTCTCCTCTTTCACTTTCATCAAGAGGCTTTTTAGCTCCTCTTCACTTTCTGCCATAAGGGTGGTGTCATCTGCATATCTGAGGTTATTGATATTTCTCCCAGCAATCTTGATTCCAGCTTGTGTTTCTTCTGCTTACCACTGGGCAAAGGTGACTTTGAAAACTGAAGTGACTGGCCTGAGGATGCACACAGATTCACTAGGGAACTCTCCCTGGCAAATGCTATTTGTGCCTACACTAAAGTACTAAATCTGTATTTCATCAACACTTACTCAGTGATTAAACTGACTTCTGTTAGTCCAAATTAGAGAGGTTTTAACTGTAATACCTAATTTCAGTATATCATTCAAATTCACTGAGCCTATCACTTCTGTAGTAGATGGTGATTGCATGGTTCTAGACATAGTCATTGTACTCAGTAAAGTCTTTTTGAAACTTAGCTTTGCTTCACATGATTATAAACTATGAATGACCATAAAAGAGGAAGCTGAGAAATAGCAAAGAACCTAGTGGAAGCAGCATGCAAGGTGGGTTCGATTTTCTACTGTGTGGCTGCCAAAGACCTCACCGCATCAGCAATTCTCTCCTAGAGCACAGCCAGGGCAAAGTCACCCCAATGCAGGTGCTGACCTATGGAGTCGCTTGCTGGGAAGACACTGACAGGATCAGTGTGGCCTTTCTGGAAAACACTATGCACCCATGTGGAAAAGAAGGAGGAAGAGAAGGGAATTCCCTAATTATTGGGCAAATACTACAAACATATGGCAGCTACCTCCTTGCACTCTAAGCACAGACTAAGAACTGAGTGGGGACAGACTTTGCTTTTAAAACAGCAAAAGCCTGGCTCACATCAAAGTGTACAGGTTCAAAGTCTAAAGTCCCAAGAATTCTGTTCATCTAGTAAAAGTTACAGCCAAGTTAAGCTTCCAGAGGTTTGCACATAAGCTTTCTAGTTAGGTGTGCATGCAGGAAGTGATTTTTTCACTTTGACATTTCAATTGTTCTAAGGATGCTGTGAGAACTAAATACCATACCTTTAAGAAATAATTTGCAAAATAATAAGAGCTATAGTATGTGTATGATAGATCCAATGCCCATGGAAAAAAATTAAGCCATGCTTGTGACAGCAAAAGACGTAATTTTTTTTACCTTTCCATTTTCGTCTAAGGATGTAGTCTGAAAAAGAAAGTAAGTCCCAAAGAAAAACACTGTTCCTTCAAATGCAGCCAGAAATGTCCAGTATAGGAATGGGCCCAACTGTAGCATGGCATTTCCAGATATTTTCCTATTGAGAAATGGGAAAAAACACAAGTTAATGAATCTCTGTAGGCTGTTTATTTAAAGATACAGTGAAATGCTGAAGGTGCGCATGGGGTTTGACCCTGTTTATAGAATGAAAGGAGTTCCTCCTGAGGGATTGGTAGGCTTTCATTAAAAGATCAGATGGAGACACAGGTTTGTCTTTGTGTAATCACCTCCTGTCTGAGGTGTTGGAGTAAGTTGTTATAGTGCTTCTACGTTACAATTCTGGTCACTGACAATATTAATATCATCAATAATAATGATCAGCTCATTTATTGAGTACTTATTATATGCTTATAAAAATGGGTTAAGAGTTTTATATAGTCCATTTGTGTACACAGAAGAACCACGAGATAGGTATTCTTATCACTACCATTTTCAAATAATGAGCCTCAAAAAGGTATATTATAATGGTTTCCAAACTCTGATCCACACTGGAATCACAAGGAGATCTTTATAAAGACATTGATGTCTGGCTCCCACTCTCATTCTGATTTAACTGGCATGAGGTATAACCTGGCTAACCAGGACAATTTTAAAACTTCCCAGGTAGGAGTTCCCTGATGGTCCAGTGGCTAAAACTCTGTGCTCCCAATGCCGCCGACCCAGGTTCCATCCCTGGGCAGGAAACTAGATCCCACATGCTGCAACTAAATATACTACACGCTGCAACTCAAGAGTTCTCTTGCCACAACATAGATCTTCAATCCCACGTGCCACAACTAAGACCGAGCACAGTCAAATTAAAAAAAAAAGTACAACTCCCCAGGTAATTCTAATGTGTAGTAAAGTTTGGGAACCACTAATAGAGCTATATGCCAGAGCTGACTTTAAATCACATGCTCTCAACCAAACAAGCTACCATGACTTTGTAACTATAATTATAAAAATACTTCTTTTAATCAAGATTTCTTCCTGGGAATTTAACCTTTCTTAAGTCTTGTGGTGCCCTTTATATTTTTAAAATGAGTCAAATAACATGTCTGAAGCTGTACAGCCAGGCTTTGATAAATGGCGGGTGGACAGATCCAAAGTTTAACATCCGTCAAAAATAAGAGTGTTCTGGGTACAAGTCAGGATGTCGAATAAGGCTACCGATTCTAATGGGATAGAGCTACAGAAAGAAGATATAGGTCTGTGCATGGAATTCTTTAGCTTCTATTTCAAATTCCTCTTAACATGTATCAAAAAGTATGTAATCACTCAAATAGAGCACTTGTTGCCAATATTATGAAGACTGTCACTGAGCTATAATGAATAAGAAAGACCTTTGTAATGTAAGTGCAACTGATCCCTGTTCTGTTGGTATGGAGTGCTGTGGGCTTTCCTGAAAAACAGCCATTAAACAACTTTTACCTACTAAGATGTTCAAGTGCACACAGAAATCAGCAATGGAGCTGCTGCTGCTGCTAAGTCGCTTCAGTAGTGTCTGACTCTGTGCGACCCTATAGATGGAAGCCCACCAGGCTCCTCTGTGCTTGGTATTCTCCAGGCAAGAATACTGGAGTGGGTTGCCATTTCCTTCTCCAATGCACGCATGCATGCTAAGTCACTTCAGTCACGTCTGACTCTGTGCAACGCTATGGACGGCAGCCCACCAGGCTCCTCTGTCCATGGGATTCTCCAGGCAAGAATACTGGAGTGGGTTGCCATTTGCTTCTCCACAGCAGTGGTGGGGATGCATAAAGCTATACGCTGCTATTTGCCCTAGAAAGCTGCAGGAGGAAAGAGGTAACTGCTTTCCAGAAATGAGCTCTACCCACAGCCAATGAGTCACATTCCCAAGGCAACTGGGAGCCACTGGGAAAGCAATTCTCTTAAAGAGCCTTGAAAGGAGTGCCCAGCAAATGCCAGCCAATGAGGGTTCTGAGAGTCACTGAGTGGGGTTGAGGCAGGAAGTGGTTCCTGTCTTTCCAGCCAATCACTGGATTTACATCATGCATTGTGGGAAGAAAGGAAGCAGTGTCATGGTGTGTTGGGTTATAGCTGAAGTTTCCTAGCTGTACTCAGGTGAATGAGGAACCTGCTGTAACTTAGAATGTGGTAGCTAATGTGAAGGGGGAGAAGACAATGGCACCCCACTCCAGTACTCTTGCCTGGAAAATCCCATGGATGGAGGAGCCTGGAAGGCTGCAGTCCATGGGGTCGCTGAGAAGTTGGACACGACTCAGTGACTTCATTTTCACTTTTCACTTTCATGCATTGGAGAAGGAAATGGCAACCCACTCCAGTGTTCTTGCCTGGAGAATCCCAGGGATGGCAGAGCCTGGTGGGCTGCCATCTATGGGGTCGCACAGAGTCGGACATGACTGAAGCGACTTAGCAGCAGCAGCAATGTGAAGGGAACAGGAGGGAATGAAGATGAGGGGTGCTGACCAGCAGCACAGACCTGAGCATTTCCATGTAATCAGAGGCAGCAGGTGTACCAAGACCTTTCTTTCACCTTTTAAAGTGGTAGAAGACTATGCCTCTACCCTCAAAACAAGTACTACAGTTTACTTTTCAAATTTCTCTCAAAAAATATGAAAAGATCCAGCTATGTCACATTTCACATCAAAATTTTTGGTAAACGCCTGCATTGCTAAGTCCATGAAGGTGACATCTATAATGTTACATAAGGCCACAAGTTACATTAAGTGGTACAAATGTGGAGAAAGCCACATATGAAGACTGGAGCTTCCTGTTTACAAAGGAATGCTCAGAGCAATGGAGCAATCTCCAACACAGTGACAGGCTAAGAGCAGCGTCTCATCAGGGCAGGCAGGCAGGAAGCCGCCTTTTGGGCTATGTGATAGGTATGCCCTGGTTTTCATTTCTCCATCAGATGTGGCAACTATACCCTCTATGCAAAATTGTTTAAAAATTCATGATGAGGCTTCCCTGGTGGCTCAGTAGTAAAGAATCCACCTGCCAATGCAGTAGACATGGGTTTGATCCCTGATCCAGGAAGATTTAGGAACAACTAAGCCCATGAGCCACAACTATTGAGCCTATGCTCCCTAAGAGAAGCCACCTCAATGAGAAGCCCATGCATACCACAACTAGAGAGTAGCCCCTGCTTGCTACAACTACTGAAAGTCCCGCATGCATCAATGAACACCTAGCACAGCCATAAATAAATAAAAGAATAATAAAAAATCATGATCTACACCCATGTGTTGTTACTAAAAGTTCATAGAAACCCTTACAAGAATTTGTACTCAATAGCTTGCTTCAAGTTTACAACATTCTTAATGTGCAAAAGTGCTCAGCATAGCCCTGAAGTTATGTGGAGAAGGGTGTTATTAATAGAACAGTAAGATTATATAGCTCCCATCTATTGAAAATTTTGGCATGGCAACCCACTCCAGTATTCTTGCCTGAAGAATACTCATGAATATAGGAGCCTGGTGGGCTACAGTCCATGGGGTCACAAAAAGTAGGACAGGACTGAGAGACTAAGCACATTGAAAATTTACTATGTGCACCACTGTGGGCTTCCCTGGTGGCTCAGTGGTAATAAATCTGCCTGCAATGCAGTAGACTTGGGTTTGATCCCTGGGTCAGGAAGATCCCCTGGAGGAGGGCATGGCGTTCTTGCCTGGGAAATCCCATGGACACAGGTGCCTGGTGGATTAGAGTCCATGTAGTCACAAAGAGCCAGACATGACTGAGAGACTGAGCACATGCATGCAGGCACCACTGTAAGTTTTTCCATGTAGTCACTCATTTAATCCTCCCCCAAACACTGCGATTAGATCTGTTGTTACTGAAGAGGAAACTAAGGCCCATCTCAGTGAAGTGACTTCGGCAAGGGCAGAGCTGAGATTAGGGCATAGGCAAGGCTACCGCTCTTGGTGGCACTGAATAGGAGGCATTCTGCTCCCTGCCACCCAAATCCCTCTTCCACCAGAGTCACTGCACTACTGGTCTTCACTTCAGTTGTTGTCTGAAGACAGAACACTGCTGCTCAAGATTTGAAAACCACCAGCCTTTGGAAAAGAGCACAGGCCTGGTCATCAGGAGGAGGGAAATGGGATCTTGCCCTGGCCTCTCATTATACCCTCTATCCTTAGGTAAGTCATTTCTGGGCCTTGAGTCTTCATTTATTTAAACAAGAGGGTATGAGAGCTCATGCTCTGGAAGATTTCTACCAAGGGTGCTATGATTCTTCTGTTGATCAAACTATACCCTTTGCAAGAAATACTAGAGCAGAACACATTAACGCCATGAGGAAGCAATCAGCAAATACCAGATTGGGGGAAACTCTACAAGGTAAATGATCAGGTTTCGTTAACAAATAGTCAAAATAACCTACAGATTAAGAGAGTCTCAGAAGCCTATTAACCAACTGCAGTATATGGGCCTTATATACAGTTTCAAATAAGCATGCTATAAGACATGAGTCAACTGGAAAAACCTGAGCATTGACTGGATATTTGATGATATAATGGACTTGTTAAATTTTTAGGTATGGTTCAATTCAGTTCAGTTGCTCAGTCATGTCCAACTCTTTGCAACCCCATGAATCGCAGCACGCCAGGCCTCCCTGTCCATCACCAACTCCCAGAGTTTACCCAAATGTCCATCAAGTCAGTCAGTGATGCCATCCAGCCATCTCATCCTCGGTTGTCCCCTTCTCCTCCTGCCCCCAATCCTTCCTAGCATCAGTCTTTTCCAATGAGTCAACTCTTCGCATGAGGTGGCCAAAGTACTGGAGTTTCAGCTTTATCATCATTCCTTCCAAAGAGACCCCAGGGCTGACCTCCTTCAGAATGGACTGGTTGGATCTCCTTGCAGTCCAAGGGATTGAAGCCAGGTCTCCTGCATTGTAGGCAGACGCTTTACCATCTGAACCACCAGGGAAGGTATTAGGTATGGTAGTGTACTGAAATAACTATTTTATATAATGATTGATATTTGCTTTAAAATAAGTTCTTGATGGAGAAGACAACGTTATTAATGAAGTAGGATTGGCCATGAGTTGATATTCAAGCCGAGTGGTGAGGACAGGGAAGTTCACTCTATAAATAATATTGTTGCTACTTCTATGCATGTTTTAAATTTTTCATAATAAATATCTTTAAAATGAGAACAAATTTTATAACTCTGGTTAAGTCTAACAATTCCTAATTGTGAGTTTTATGAGTCATACACCTTCACTTTGCACAAATTAATCTTACTCAGCTCTATTGCAGTTGCTACCCACTATTCAATAATGCTTACAATCTGCAGTAAATTAACATCTTTATCCTTAGCTGTAGGCTTCACTTACAAAAGTCCAATTTAATCAAAGGTTAAGGAACTGGGGCTAGTGCCAAGTACCCATCCAATAGAAAAACAACTATTTCCAACTAACACAACATGAATATAAAGGCTTGATGAGTTAATTGTTTTCTTCAACAATGCCATTTTAGAATGGGAGCTAACAAGGCAGGGAAGCTTTGTTTCAGGGACAGTTTACAAAAGAAAGCCTAACATAACATTGTCAGTTCAATCTATTATATCTTTGGGTGGCCCTTTTTTTGGTGAAGGGGTTGTTCAGTTGCTAAGCCGTGTCTAACTCTTTGTGACTGCATAGACTGCAGCATGCTTCCCTGTCCTTCACTATCTCCTGGAGTTTGCCCAAACTTACGTCCATTGAGTTGGTGATGCCATCCAACCATCTCCTCTGTCCTCCCCTTCTCCTCCTGCCCTCAATCTTTCCCAGCATCAGGGTCTTTTCCAATGAGTCAGCTCTTCACATCAGGTGGCAGGTGAGGTGGTAGGTAGTTAAAACTAGTCTGTTTTCATCTAAGACTCTAGAATTCTATGACAATGTAGGCAAAGTTTTAGGAACTACTGATTCTGAACTAAATAATTTCACCCATCCAAGTATAAGACATATACCTAGAACAAGTCATTTTTCAACTGGATGGTTTAGTTTAACTAGCTAAAAATTCAGAACAGAACCATGTAATCAAACCAAGAGGGAAGTTCTTTGTCCTTCTGACCTGCAGATAAAATGAAACCCACAACTTTGAATGTCTGAGGGGATTTTACCTTACATATGTTCAACTTACATGTACAATCGGGGATCTGAGGTCAATGTGTCAATATTGATATGCTGTTCCAGTAGAC
The DNA here is from genome assembly GCF_014754425.2 of Oryx dammah. Classification (NCBI taxonomy): domain Eukaryota; kingdom Metazoa; phylum Chordata; class Mammalia; order Artiodactyla; family Bovidae; genus Oryx; species Oryx dammah. The sequence continues at coordinate 43,635,607 of NW_024070207.1, forward strand.
TGTAGGCCAGGATGGGCAAGGATGTGAAGCAGATATTGTACATTGTAAGGTAAGCAGCATCATACAGTGGCTGTAATGACAAACCACAAAAGAGAAATAAATGTACTGGAACAATCATCTGCCAGAAGATATTAAACTGTCTAGAAAAATCACAAGCTAAAACAAGACAGTTTCCTTTCATACTTTGTGTGACAGCACAAAAAGCTTTTGTAAATCAGGTCACTCTGATGAGTACAGAAAAGAAACTAACATATTGTAATACATCATATTAATATACTCTTCCTTTAAAAATAGGCTCTTATTCAGAACATTTACATGCTATAAACTATTTCTAACAGATACTAACCAAGAACTTTTCAAAAAATTTTCAGTGAATGAAGACCAACTAAGTATAAGAGAGGAACTCCTTAGGAAAACTAAATATAAGCAGTGGCCAGCCTGTGTCACAGTTTTTTGGGTTAATATTTTATGTGCTTTTAAATACCACAATGACCTTTTCTGGACTGTATTTATAATATCGAATGTGGCCATTTAGTAAGGATTAAATAAATATATTCACAAAAATCAAAGCTAAATATATTCATATGATCATGACTCTTTCTTGCCCTGAATTCCATAGGCTCCAGATCAAACTTCCTGCTGGTTGTCTCATAGGACAACCTGCAATTCACAATGTCTAAAAGCAAACTCATTCCCTTTAAATCCGATTCCTCCCATGTTCCCTACTTCAGTAAGTGGCCCCATAATGTTTGCAACCCAAGTATATACCTTTGGTGCCTGGTACTGCTTACTTGCTCAAGACATTTTTTTGATTTGAGTGATTCTCTTTCTACTTCATTGGCCATTCCTTCTCAGGCTCCTCTTCTTCCTGAGCCCTCTGTGTTGGCATGTTCCAGCACTCCAAGTCTGGAACTTTATACTCATTCTCTAGCTGATCTCATACAGTCCTGTGGTTTTAATACAACCCATTCACTGAAAATTCCTGTATGTAGCCCAGACCTGTTTCGTATGACCAACAGCCCACTCAATACTTCCTCCTAAGTGTCTAGTATCTTTCAAACTTACGTCCAGGACTGAATTCCTGACTTGTCTCACCTGAAATCTACTTCTCTTGAAGTCTTCCTCATCTCTGGAAAGGGCAACTAAATCTTTTTGATCAACCAGAACTGAAATCTTGTATTTACCCTTGACTCTCTTCTTTTTCACAATCCCTATCCAATCTATGAAGAAGTGTTTACTGGCTCCACTTTTAAATATATTCAGAACTACATTACTTCTTAGCCCCTCCACTCTGACAATCATGCAAGCCTTTAGTTGATCTCCCTGCTTCTTTTCCTTTTGACCTGTAGCCTATTCTCAACAAAACCACCTGAGCAGCTCTACTAGAAAATAAGTGAAATCAAATAATTGTTTTGTTCAAACTCTCCAATGGATTCCTTTATCTCTAAAAGTAAAGAAGTTTCTACAATGGTGGGGCTGTAAAGTCCCCCTTGATTTGGCTTCTCTTTACCTGTCTGTCACCTTCTCAGACCAATCTTGATTTAACATGCCACGTCCTCTCTCTTGAACACATTTCCTCCACCCTGTTTTTCTCCTCTTATAGTACTAATCACCTTTTAATCCACATGATAAATTTATTATGTTTACTGTATCTCTCTTCACACTAGAATTTAAGCTCTGTGTGGCGAGGGATTTTTACTTATTTTATTGATAGTTGTAGCTTATGAAAAAGCAAAGCAGCCCCTGACATCCAAGAGTTGGCCTGGCACTCACAGCTAGGCACTGGTACTCTGTAGAACACAAACAATTTTACAAAACAGCAACATCAAACAAGGCCACTGTGACTGTGATGGATGGAGACAAAAACATGACCACTCCATAAACACTTCTGAACATAGACACAATATAAACATTGTCCAGATCACAATAATGACCAACATCTATGTTCTGGCTAATCTGGGTGACTACTACTTCTTGACCAATGACATGTTAGCTTCCTGGACAAGATTTACTAACATGGCCAGTCATAAAATTAATCCTATTTGCTAACAGCAGCCAGCAAGGCCCTACTATTTCTTAAACCCTTCCCCTAATCACTCAACTCAAGCCCAAATCTTACAAGACTTTTCTGACACTCTGTTTCTAAGACACTCCACTGTTCCTCATGGTGTACATTATTTCTGTTGCATTGACTAATAAACCTAGTTTGATGAACTACAAGTGTTCTCCTGGCTTTGACAATCTTGAATTCCTAGAACAGAACTTGGCTTACAGGAAGCATTCAACAAAAACTGGATGAATGAATGACTAGAAATTGGAAGCTATAATGTATTTGTATAGGACTGATCTGACATTATAAATATTCCTTTATTGAAAAAATATTAAGGTGTTTATAATGAACCTTGTTTTGATGAAAATATTTACTGAGTTCAGTAATTTCTACACAGTGCTACATGTTGTAATATAATTATTATCTATGACCTGAATAGACAATATCTGATATTCACATGTATATTTTACACATACAAAATGTTTCTGATTAATAATATGCATTTAAGTTTAAATGTGACACAAATTAACAGAATTATACATTTCTCAATCAACGTCCACTAAAGATACAATTACTATCATAGTGGATGTTGATTCAAAAAGATTGATAATGACTTGAATAGAGCATCAGTTCATTCATTAATTGACTTCAAAAACATTTGCTGGGGAAAAAATATTTACTGACTGTTTACCAAGTGTGAAATACTGAGAACAGAGAATATTCATGCCCTGTCTGCGAGGAGTTCAAGTTCTAGAGGGGGAGGCAGTTGCTTCTTGGCCTTTCAGCTAAGATCAAGTGTAGAGGGGGAGGCAGCGTGGTGACTGTATAGGGAGCTGGGAGAGCCTAGAGGAGGGGACCACACTTCTTGCCTGTAGCAGATACAAAGCAAGAGATAATGTATGCAACTTTTTCAATGAGCTTAAAAACATGTTCTACATGTAAGATGGAGACAAAACGTGGTCCACTGGAGAAGGGAATGGCAAACCACTTCACTATTCTAGCCTTGAGAACCCTATGAACAGTATGAAAAGGCAAAAAGATAGGACACTAAAAGAGGAACTCTCCAGGTCGGTAGGTGCCCAATATGCTACTGGAGATCAGTGGAGAAGTAACTCCAGAAAGAATGAAGGGACGGAGCCAAAGCAAAAACAATACCCAGTTGTGGATGTGACTGGTGATGGAAGCAAGGTCAGATGCTGTAAAGAACAATATTGCATAGGGACCCAGAATGTTAGGTCCATGAATCAAGGCAGATTGGAAGTGGTCAAACAGGAGGTGGCAAGAGTGAATGTAGACATTTTAGGAATCAGCAAACTAAAATGGACTGGAATGGGTGAATTTAGCTCAGATGACCATTATACATATTACTGCGGGCAGGAATCCCTTAGAAGAAATGGAGTAGCCATTATAGTCAACAAAAGAGTCCAAAATGCAATATTTGGATGCAATCTCAAAAACGACAGAATGATCTCTGTTCATTTCCAAGGCAAACTATTCAATATCACGGTAATCCAACTCTATGCCCCGACCAATAATGCTGAAGAAGCTGAAGTTGAATGGCTCTATGAAGACCTACAAGACCTTTTAGAACTAAGACCCCCAAAAGATGTCCTTTTAATTACAGGGGACTGGAATGCAAAAGTAGGGAGTAAGGAAACACCTGGAGTAACAGGCAAATTTGGCCGTGGAGTACAGAATGAAGCAGGGCAAAGGCTAATAGAGTTTTGCCAAGAGAAGGCACTGGTCATAGCAAACACTCTCTTCCAACAACACAAGAGAAGACTCTACACATGGACATCACCAGATGGCCAACACCAAAATCAGACTGATTGTATTCTCTGCAGCCAAAGATGGAGAAGCTCTATACAGACAGCAAAAACAAGACCGGGAGCTGACTGTGGCTCAGATCATAAACTCCTTATTGCCAAATTCAGACTTAAACTGAAGAAAGTGGGGAAAACCACTAGACCATTCAGGTATGACCTAAATCAAATCCCTTATGATTATACAGTGGAAGTGAGAAATAGATTTCAGGGATTAGATCTGATAGACAGAATACCTGATGAACTGTGGATGGAGGTTCGTGACACTGCACAGGAGACAGGGAGGAAGACCATTTTCAAGAAAAATAAATGCAAAAAAGCAAACTGGCTGTCTGAGGAGGCCTTACAAATAGCTGTGAAAAGAAGAGAAGTCATAAGCAAAGGAGAAAAGGAAGTATATATCCATTTGAATGGAGAGTTCCAAAGAATAGCAAGGAGAGATAAGAAAGCCTTCCTCAGTGATCAGTGCAAAGAAATAGAGGAAAACAATAGAATGAGAAAGACTAGAGATCTCTTCAAGAAAACTAGAGATGCCAAGGGTACATTCCATGCAAAGATGGCCTCAATAAAGGACAGAAATGGTATGGACCTAACAGAAGCAGAAGATATCAAGAAGAGGCGGCAAGAATACACAGAAGAACTGTACAAAAAAGATCTTCACGACCCAGATAATCACGATGATGTGATCATTCACCTAGAGCCAGACATCCTGGAATGTGAAGTCAAGTGGGGCTTAGGAAGCATCACTACAAACAAAGCTAATGGAGGTGATGGAATTCCAGTTGAGCTTTTTCAAGTTCTAAAAGTTGATGCTGTGAAAGTACTACACGCAATATGCCAGCAAATTTGGAAAACTCAACAGTAGCCATGGGTCTGGAAAAGGTCAGTTTTCATTCCAATCCCAAAGAAAGGCAATGCCAAAGAATGCTCAAACTACCACACAATGCCACTCATCTGACACGCTAGCAAAATAATGCTCAAAATTCCCCAAGCCAGGCTTCAACAATATGTGAACAGTGAACTTCCAGACATTCAAGCTGGTTTTAGAAAAGGCAGAGGAACCAGAGATGAAACTGCCAACATGAGCTGGATCATCTAAAAAGCAAGAGAGTTCCAGAAAAACATCTATTTCTGCTTTATTGACTATGCCAAAGCCATTGACTATGTGGATCACAACAAACTGTGGAAAATTCTGAAAGAGATGGGAATAGCAGACAACCTGACTTGCCTCTTGAGAAATCTGTATGCAGGTCAGGAAGCAACAGTTAGAACTGGACGTGGAACAACAGACTGATTCCAAATAGGAAAAGGAGTACATCAAGGCTGTATATTGCCACCCTGCCTATTTAACTTATATGCAGAGGACATCATGAGAAATGTTGGGATGGAAGAAGCACAAGCTGGAATCAAGATTGCTGGGAGAAATATAAATAACCTCAGATATGCAGATGACACCACCCTTATGGCAGAAAGTGAAGAGGAACTAAAAAGCCTCTTGATGAAAGTGAAAGTGGAGAGTGAAAAAGTTGGCTTAAAGCTCAACATTCGGAAAATGAAGATCATGGCATCTGGTCCCATCACTTCATGGGAAATAGATGGGGAAACAGTGGAAAACAGTGTCAGACTTTATTTTTTTGGGCTCCAAAATCACTGCAGATGGTGACTGCAGCCATGAAATTAAAAGACGCTTACTTCTTGGAAGGAAAGTTATGACCAACCTAGAGCATATTGAAAAGCAGAGACATTACTTTGCCCACAAAGGTCCGTCTAGTCAAGGCTATCGTTTTTCCAGTAGTCATGTATGGATATGCGAGCTGGACTGTAAAGAAAGCTGAGCACTGAAGAATTGATGCTTTTGAACTGTGGTGTTGGAGAAGACTCTTGAGAGTCCCTTAGACTGCAAGGAGATCCTACCAGTCCCTCCTAAAGAAGATCAGTCCTGGGTGTTCATTGGAAGGACTGATGTTGAAGCTGAAACTCCAATACTTTGGCTACCTTTTGCGATGAACTAACTCATTTGAAAAGACCCTGATGCTGGGATAGATTGAGGGAAGGCAGAGAAGAGGATGACAGAGCATGTGATGGTTGGATGGCATTACCAACTCAATGCATTACGAACTCAATGGACATGAGTTTGGGTAAACTCCGGGAGTTGGTGATGGACAGGGAGGCCTTGCATGCTGCAGTCCATGGGGTTGCAAAGAGTCGGACATGACTGAGCAACTGAACTGAACTGAACATGGAAGATAGAGATACTTTCCACACACAAAGATTTAAGTTCAGCAAATATATTACTGAACTAAAAAGTACCCCTCAAAGGTGTAAGATTTCTTTTAGTTATCAAGGGAGACAACCAGTCTGTTGGCACACTGCACTACATTCTCATTGAAAACCATCCATTCCATTTCTTGGCTTATGAGAAATTGAAAGAAAAAAAAAAAAAAAAAAAAAAAACAGATTGACTGCTGTCTAGTTTAGTCTTGAATTTTATTCAAACAAAAGGAGCATCAATCTACTTTTGTTCTACTATGGTACTTTGAGTGTATATGAGAGATAATTATAATTTTTAGATGCGTAATCAGAGGAGACAGAAAAGTCCTCGAAATAAACAACAGGCTTAGTTGACAATACTGTTGTTGTGAAACTGTTATGAATGGTATCTTTTCATGAAGAAAAAAGACCAGTCTATTCCAGCTTTACTAAACGAAGAGTTGATTTTTGTTTAAATAATCTGCATCCTGGTGCAATTTCTACCTGCTCCATAGCTCATACTAAGTTCCTGGGTTGCAGAGAACACCTGAAGTAGACCTAAACTGAAAAAGGCTGACTAACCTGTGTGTATTCCACCAGTGAAGTTGCTTTGTCATGTCTGACTCTTTGTGACCCCATGGGCTGTAAGCCTACCAGACTCCTCCTCCATCCATGGAATTTTCCAGGCAAGAGTCCTGGAGTGGGTTGCCATTTCCTTCTCCAGGAAGATATTCCCGACCCAGGGATCAAACCCAGGTTTCCCGCACTGCAGGCACACGCTTTACCATCTGAGCCAGGTATCTGCAATAATGGTCTATGCATTCAGCAGCAGCACAAGGCCACAGTGAAAATGAAAGCTATGAACATCACTACCTCAGATATGTTAGTCACTTGGTCATGTCTGACTCTTTGCGACCCCATGGACTATAGCCCACCAGGCTCCTCTGTCCATGGGATTTTCCAGACAAGAATACTGGAGTGGGTTGCCATTCCTTTCTCCAGGGGATCTTCCTAACCCGGGGGTTGAACCCGAGTCTCCTGCATTGCAGGTGGATCCTTTACCATCTGAGCCACCAAGAGACCTTCCTTTTATCTGGTGCACTTTTTCTAAGATGTCTGCCTAGGTTCTTCCCTCATTTCCTCCAAATCTCTGCCCAAATGTCACCTCATCAGAGAAAACTTCCCAGATCAGGTTGTCTAAAAAAGCAGCTCTCTTCCTCAGTCAATAAACCCCGTATTCACTTATTGTTTTTTGTTTTTCTTTTTTTTCCTTCAGAGGATTTATCAGTACCCAGCATAATATGTTTGATTGCTATCTGTCTCTCTGCCTATCACTCACTGTACTGCAAGCTCCATGGGGTAAGAGCTATGATCACTGTTACATTCCCAGTACTTAACAGGGCACACAGTAGGCACTCAAGAAGTATTTGTTAAATGAATTCACATACCAGTTGAGCAACTGAGGAAGGCAAACATTAACTCCTATGAGAACCTTAAGCAGACCCCTGATAGCCCAGGGTTTCAAAAACCCAGGGTTTCCTTTCTTTCTTCATACAATTTTTGTTTGGTCAACATGGTTTTAAAAGCCAGCTTCCCTGTATCAGTTTGCTTCAAAATTTCAAAGTGCCTTTTTAAAACTTGCATTCATCATCCATGGAAGTGAGGAATTACAAATATTTTGATCAATAGCAATCTGAATGTTCAAGAAAAGTATAACTATCAGAATTTTAAAAACTGTTACCAATGCTGTTACTTGCTAATACAAGAAGGCCGATGGCACTTCCTACAGCCAGTAGATAACTAATTCATAAAGTGATCAGCTTAGCAGGCATCATGGGGCTGATGACATGGAACTGATATAAGAGACAGCATACCATATAGCAAATAGGCAAGTTTAAGAGAAAGATAGCAGTCACTTCCCATTGGAAAGAATACATTCTCTAAAAATACTGCCAAGAAATTAAGGAAAAAATCACTTCCTATCATGAGGAATGGAGGAGGCCTTGAAATACAGAAACTCAGTTTCTAATACCTATGATGATGTTACCAGAAGCTCAGCTTGGTAAAAATCACTGAATTGCTCATAGGTAAACTACAAAATTTCTGAGTCATTAAGCATTATAGCTTCCTTGGTTAGCTATACTTCCACTAGAAGCAATGCAAAATGTATTTCAGCTGTTAAAAGAAACCTACAAATGTGCCTGCTCATCCAACCACTTATATATCAAGTCAACATATAGCACATTCTGTATGTGAAAAATGTTCAGAAAACTACAGAGGGCTATAAGTATAGAATTCTTTAATCCAAGGCTTTATCCAGGAATTACTGCTTCTTGGCTAGCTTAAACATCAATTTTTTTTTTCTAGAAAATCAACTTGAGAAAATGTAAAGATAAAAAATTTTATTTGATGAAATATAAATATAGTACAACATTTTAAAGTTATTGGAAAACATTATATACACTGACAAAAAATTTTTTTTAAAGGATCTCAATTCTAATAGGATGTACCAAATAACTTTCAAAAAGAAAATAACAATAAGACCATTACTGAAGCAAAGACATAAAATTTTGCTATTGGTCAAAAACCAGGCCAAGAAGATCAACTGTTGAACCAAGAGGGAAAAAAAAATCCTTTTATTTTGGATATACCTCTTTAAGTCTCTACAATCCAGTACACAAAAGGTAATTTATTAACAGCAAGTATAAACTACATTACAACAAATACCTAGAGAAACCAACCTGCTGTGAGAATCCACAGAAGAACTGGTACAAAAATTGTGGCAAAATGAAACAAAGGTTCTGGAAAAAAAATGAAGAAAAGGTTTAATATGTTTCACTCCATCAACTTTTTGAAACTAAAACAGGAAACTGTACTCAATAGTATAGGCAGTCCTAAATGCTTCTAATGTCACAATGCAATAAGCTTCTACTCCTGAGTTGTAAGGAAACAATTCAAAACAATAGATTACATTCATATTGATATCAACTTCTGCTCTTCCCAGGCAGAAGATAACCTCACTTACTTTATGAGATCCTCTTGCTGTTCTAGAGAAGAAATGAGCTCATATAATATGAACACCTAATGGTACTGCACCTTAAATGCCAACTGGGTTTGTAAAATCATCACAAAGTAGACTGACATAAAGCTCTAAGTGTATATTTTAAAGTCTGTTAATGCCAATAAATAGTCAGGAAATTATTATAGTATATATTGACACAAACAAGTATCAACTAATGGTTTATTGCCTTTGTTACTGCCTCATTAAACAACCAACTATTATTATTGATCATCTACTACAAGTAAAGATCACACTGTGTGATACAAAAAAACAAAACCTCTCATTTCTAAGCGAGTTATCACTTAACTGGGAGAATATGAAAAACTGATTAAAAAAATACAAGCTGAGAATGCATAAGGCAGTAAAAGCCACCAGGTGAGAGGATAAGTACTAAAATTAATGTCTTCAGGCAAAACTACCAGCACTAATGTTTTCAAATGACTGCTGTCCTTCAATATAGGCTTTGACTGTATTTGAACACTGCTGTCACTTGCTCACGTGTCTCTGGATTTCTCTTTGGGCAGCCCCTTCAATAGTCCATTTTTGAGCCACGTCAAAAAACCATCTCTTTCCTTCTGTCACACGCTCTCACTTAGCTAATTTCCCATTCTGGGAGACTTGAGGCTGTTTTTAATAATCCAGTGGATCCTCTACCGCAGCTGAGGATTTTTAGGTAAATACACTGCAGGCTGTGGAGGACATTTCTAAAGAAAAATGCTACACATGTTTTGAATAAGTTCTACAGCACCAGAGTGTCAGAGCTCCCAAGGTCATCATCTGGAAGGGCAACACTCATTTGTATGGATCAATTCTGGCAGAATGCAAAATACTTTTGGTCGCCTTTCTATAGTACTTTATGTATATAAAAGAAGTGCTCTGAGAAAGAGACAGTGCTAGGTGTGGATTATGGGGGTGCTTTGTAGGAAGGGGAGGTTTGACTCTCCCATAAGAGTAACGGTTCCATGAAAACAAGGACGTTGCCTGTCTTATTCCATTATGACTTCTCAAGGTCCTGAAATAATGCTAGGCACATGGTAACACATTCAAGCATATTTGTTGATTGAATGAAAAAAGAAGTCAGACTTTGAACTAGGTGTTAAAGGTGAATATGATATGGTGATAGCAGGAACCAAGGCAAGACCATATGTATTTTAAACATATCACGTAGAAAAGGGTGGGGTGCCTTAAAAGCCAGACTAATTCTTAGACAAAGGATTGTGAAGTTTCTGGAGGGCAAGTTGAAAAGTGGCATTTTCTAAACATTAACCTGGCTGAATTATGTAACCGAGTGGAGAAACAGAAAGCAGGAAGACCTGTCACTGCAGGGTAATAACAACTGGAAGATGCAAAGGCAAGATAAGAGGAAGGAAGGCATCTTAGCTCAGCCAGAGTGGGCAAACATATTAGAGATCATCTTGGGACAAAAGGCAGCATAAGAAAGGAATTATGCTAAGTCAGTAACTAAGGTGACAATGGGCACAGAGATTCTAATGAAGACAGAGGGTTTCTGCATAAATAATCAGCTAAATTGAGAACAGGGATATGTAACGTACTGATCACTGGTAAACATTAGCCATCTTAATACTTGTTTTGTTTTTCTTAACAGAGTGCTCCTTCCATCTGGTGGCAGTTGCTTGAATTGCAGGCCAAACTCTTAAAGAGGCAAACAAGCTTCTGGACCAGGGTCAGAATGCTAGGCAGATATGTATGGCCAAAGCTTCATGAGCTACCCCCCATCAAGGGGGAGGTAAGAGAGAATAACCATCCATCCCTGCATGAGGCTGTTAAGTTACTGAGTCCAAGGCCCCATAGACTCTATATAAATAACATAACCACACTGAAATGGCAGAAAAGGAAAAAAAAAAAAAAGCAACTTTGGAAACAGTATTTTGACTACATACTCTAAGGCTAAAGAAATAAAGACAGAAGTGCGCACACACATATTTCTCAAGTTAGTCAGGCTTGTTTCTCACAGGAATATATGAGTTAGCAATTCTGGAACTACTTTAAGTATAAACTTGAGGATTTAGCAAATAAATAAATAATGCAAATGAGAACCAGGCTTCTCACTGCTGAAGAAAGGAGATACTAATATGGAAAAGGGAAAGGTTAGATAGAATAAACCTTGTGGTGTTGGCTTTAATCAAAGGTATCCATACAAACTGAGTTCAAATATTGAGTTTATATGGATATCAATGACAATGAGCACAATGAGCACCAGATCTAGATTTCTAAATACCATTTGTTTAAAAAAAAAAAAAGGGGGACCAGAGATCCTTGGAGAAAAAGTCTGAATCCAGGGCTGGAGAAGGAAAAAATACAAGAGGCGCCTAGAACATCATGTGGTACCAGAAAACAAACAAGACTTAAAAAAAGGTGATGTTCAGGGATGGGTATACTCAATGGGTATAAAGTTTTAGTAAGTTCTAGAGATCTGCTATACTTAACAGGACTGTATTCTTCCACTTAATAATCTGTTAAGGAGATAGAGCTCTTGTTACATGTCATCACAATAAAATAAAAAGTTAATGATGGGGACATGATGAAAGGATGTGGGCACCAAGTCTGTGACAATCTGAGTAACAATGAATGATGGTAATGAATTTCAACACAGAATAAAGTATCTGGTTTAGTGGGAGAGTGATCTTTTCAAACAAAATTACACAAGTGAAACTGAGGTGTCCTGAGACCCTCAAAACACCATCTGAATCAATGTATCAAAGTTGACATTATCATGAATGGGACATCCTGATAACACATCCTCCTGATATGATGCCCTCAGCAGGTTGCAATAATGCTTCTGTGATAATTGTGCCCAAACTTGAATCTAATAACAGGCAAATATTAGACAAACCCAAATTGAGGGACATTCAACTAACTAAATGGTCAGCATTCTTCAAACATGTTAAGATCATAAAGACAAAAAAGACAGGAACTATCCCAGGTTAAAGAAGACTAAGGAGATCAGGATCCTTAAATGCAGGCATGAACCTGAAATGGACCACAAAACAAATATCTGTGGGACCATTAGCAAAATTCCAATACAGTATATGGACTAGTTAATAATGTGCTAATTAATATCAATTTATTGATCTTGGTAACTATGCTGTGTGTTATCTAAGGTGTTAACAGTTGGCAAAGCTGAGCAGAGAGTATACGAGATATCACTAATTTTGCAACTTTTAAAAAGTATGAAATTATCTCAAAATGAAAACTGAAAAAACTTCAAAAAAATAAACAGAACAGAATATAGGATAAGAGATCAAGTTCTGGTGCACAGTTAAAACAGGTAAACCTAACGTATATGTTGCATAAATTATATCTAAATTTATATATTATATATCATTTATATTACTATATATCATATAGTAATGTCAATAGGATAAGTCATTGGTGCAAGGGTGGAGAAGATTGGAAAAGCACAAGAGAACTTTCTGGGGTGATAGAGATGGTCAATATTTGATTCTGGTGGTAGTTACATGGACGCAAACATTTGTCAAAATCAAGCTATTAACATTTAATGGGTACACTGTACTGTATTTATACTTTAAGAAAGTTTACTTAAAATTTTTCACCTCAAATCTCTTTCATTAAAAGGAATTTCTGGTTTCTGATTCATTAAATAGAACACCTCTGTTTTACTGACCACAAATTTCAGGGCTAAGACACTAAAAGAAATATGAAAAAAGAACAACAACAAAAAAACCTACAACCAAGCTAAGTCAATGCTGTGTTAAACGCTCATAAATTACAAATATTTTATCACATACCTTATAGAAGAAATACTGGACAAGGTGTGCGATTCTCACATAATATAGATGTCCATGAGCCAACAGCAGTTTCTTTAAATGTTTAAACTTTGGGACCGCATAATCGCTATTCCTGGATGCTTGGCGACCTTCTTTGCCTTTAATACCTAAAATAAGACAATCTCTATAGGGTATTTTTATAGAGTAAGTAATCACCTCATCTGTTACTTCCATGTTTTTCTTGCTTACAAGTACAGTTCAATTGAATAGTTTAGCTTTGTTTTCTTAAGCAAAAAGTGCTTTTATCGGTGAGATTTATCAATAAAAAGCAAAATTGTTTAATTGGCAATTACCTATTTATAACAAAATATAAAATAATTAATGAAATCATTATTTTAATCATGATAAGGCAAAAATTATACTGAGGAAAAATTTAATCTGAAAAATATCTTGAAGGTACTTGGTTAGTGATTAATTATACATGGCACCAGACTAGGTGCAACTAAAGCAACTCAGAGACCTGGGGTTTATGGTTTAAGAGCTCAAAACTGAAGGGTTGTAATGAGATGGTTAAGTCCTCATACCAAATGATACTCTGAGCAGTGGTTAGCTAACACTTAGTCCTGTCCAAAATGTCCATAAAGCAGCTGATTCACACCAAAGATCCTTAAAATTTGCTCTTGTCCAAAATGCCCATGAGCATACTTGATCCACACCAAATAGTTTTGGACAGCACCAAATTTCAAGGGGGCTTCTCAGGCGGCTCTGTGGTAAAGAATCCACCTGCCAATACAGGAGATGCGGGTTCAATCCCTGGAGGGAAGCGGAGTTCCCCTGGAGGAGGGCATGGCAACTCACTCCAGTATTCTTGCCTAGAGAATCCCATGGACAAAGCAGCCTGGCAGGCTACGGTCTATAGGGTCACAAAAGAGTCAGATACGACTTAGGGACTAAACAACAGAATTTCAAGGACCTTTTGGCGTGGACAAAATGCACTATGGACATTTTAGACAAGATCAAATGTCCTTGCAAGGCTGAGTAGCAGCCCATGCTCAAGCTTGAGCCCATGAGCTCAAGTGGCTCCAGGCCATTTCTGGTCAGTAGCCCATGAGTCGAACTAGAGTTCCACAGTAAATAGGGTTACTTCCAAATGGAAAGAATTTGGGAATCCAAACTGCTTTACAATAATCTCCAAAATACTAATAATGCTATTATTTCTCCCCCTCCAAAAAAATGCTGGGGTGTTAGGATTGCTGCCTCCCAGAAACCTAACAGGGGACAAAATGGTGAAGTCGTAGATAAGCTGTTGTTGCATGCCAACATGTAAATTCACCACTGCAACCCAAACGACCATGCATAGATATCAGCATGAGGAAAATTAGCCAGCCAGTTATCATTTTTGAGTTCCAAGCAGTTAAGGACCTCAAAAGATACAGTGTAGCAACATAAGCAGGCGATCTGGCCAGTGGTGAAAAATCAATAAAATTTCCTGCACACTGGCAAAAATGAGAGCTAAATGATCAATCACACGGCCAAGAGGTTTCAGAAATTTGGTTTATTTGGCTAATAAAATAATATCCTCCAGCCTGGTATTGCTACATTCCCACCAGGGGTAGGACTTATGCATGGGCATATTCCATGATCAGATGAGAACCTTCATTTGATTAACAATGATCATTCCCGAATTCAAATTCAAGATGAGCAACCAAAACAATCTCTAGAATAATAAGACCACTCTACCTAAAAGCAATACTGATACCTTACAGCTGCCATCTCATTAAATGTTTCTTACCTATGCCCACATGGGATTCCAAGATCATGCTAACATCATTGGCACCATCACCTATCGACAGTGTGATTGGGCTGCCTTTTAAATTCTTCACCATTCTTACAATCTAAACGTTAAATACAAGAGAGGTATAGAAAAGGTCAAAGCAGAATGTGAGCTTGTACTCCACGGGGGTATTTGCCTCATTCACACTTTTAAATGGAGGCCTTGCAAACAGAAAGGTGGTCTGTGCATATAATAGTGTCGAATTCTCAGGGGAGAACAACACAGCTTTTCAAAACGTAACACTAGTGCCCACTTGTTTCTGGTTTTGCTAATGGATGAACTGTCTAATCCATGCCTTCTACCCACATTAGAGAGAAGAACGCATCCCCTCTTGTCACTGCTTCACATATCCTTTCAGATCAGGCAGTGAAGGAGAGAAAGTGGAGACCAGAGAGCTGATTTAGGGTAATATGCATGGGGCAACCAGGACAAAAGTGGGCAGTGAGAGGATAATGGTTTTGGTCACCTCTGCCTCTCTCCTCCCTGCTGACACTCCAACCACCCCTGGGTGCACCCCAACCCTCATTTCCATCTACCTGCTGACTAAACTTCACCAAATCTTTGAGTGCTCAATATGATTTGATCTCTCATACAGGTTGCTGCATTTTAAAAGGTGATGGATGACCTTTGCAGAAAGATGCCTGAGATGTGTATAAAGCATCATCATTCCCTGA
Organism: Oryx dammah; assembly: GCF_014754425.2. Classification (NCBI taxonomy): domain Eukaryota; kingdom Metazoa; phylum Chordata; class Mammalia; order Artiodactyla; family Bovidae; genus Oryx; species Oryx dammah. The sequence goes on from NW_024070207.1 coordinate 43,651,048, forward strand.
GTGTCTTTTAAAGATACGATGATGGCACAGTGCAGCTCAACGCTGTGTTCATGGTAGGTACTGAATAAAAGAAACCTTCTCCTGGCAGAGTTACTGTGGGAAGAATATTGGGTAAGTGGCTGTCTTCCTACCAATGACTGCTTTATGTGTAAACCCTCAAAACCCCTTGGAATCTAGCAGCTTTTAAACAGCTTATGTAAATAAGTAGTTAAATAATGTCTTGCAAAAATTTTGTACTCTCAAAGGCTTTCACCAGGTAACATAAATAAAATCCATTCCCACATAGATTAAAAATAATTTATGAGGCAAAACCACCCTGCAGTCTTTTCTTTAAACAAAATTCAGTCAGGTTTTAGTTAAATTGCATACCAAAAAAACCTGATGCCCAATCCATTTGACACAAAAATGATGTTACTAGGAAATGCCAGGTTTTCCCCAATCCTTCACCTCAACTTGGTTCTTTTTAAAACCTTTCTGAGTGTCAGAAATAATCAGTGAGTCAAAGACAAAAGTAAACTTGTTTTTAATGGGCTACATTACTGGTTTAACTAATTGCACCTATTATACTGTATGCAGTAATGACCTAAAAGAAGAAAAATGCAGTCAGGAAAGGTCTAGGGAAGGCGATAAAATTATCAAGGATGACAGCTTCTGCATGCAAATACAGATTAAAAAGATGAAAGCCAGTCGTTGCAGAAAGATAAAAGTATATATTGCTATGGACCATAAGCCCATAAAGATCTAGATAGATAAACATCAAGTTTTTTTTTTTCAGAAGTTCCAAGTCACCGAGATTAAGAACTTTTAATCTCTAGATAGCCTCACCAAAAAAGAAATCAATTTACCAAAAAGTATTTATTGATCTACTATAACTATATGCAACACAATGTGCAAAAGTGAAGTGCAAATACTCAAAAAGGATATGTGGCTTGGTCACACACCTTAGGAAGCATGTAATGGGGAATGGATACAATAACATCAGAGAACCAGATTAAATATAAAAGATAATAATACTCAATATTTATGCAAGAGAATATATAACACTGTCATCTAAGTTGTCCACATAAGAAGGCCTATGATGTCAGAGAAGGGAGAGGACACTACAGGCCAGAGTGATGAGAAACGATTTTATAGAAGGAAGCATGGGTTGATCTAAACCATAAAGGACTGGTAATATATGCATGGATGGGGAAAAGGGTTTGGAGGAGTATTCCAGGGAAAGGGAAGAGCACAATCTAAGGCATACTGACAGTTAAGTCCAATATATGCTCAGAAAATGGGTCTCATTTGACCAGACCAATTGAGTTTCCATAAAGGGGACATGGACAGGTAGATAATATAATATGGGGCCATATTATCAAAGTGGTAACAGGGTGCAGGAGAAAGGAGAAATGAGAAGAAAAGGCTAGACTGCAGGCTAAGAAAGAAGTTAGTCGACATGGAGTTCAATGAGCTGTTAAAGTCCTGGACCTGGATGCTAATGGAAAGAGATGGAAAAGACAATGTACTAGAAAATGGGCAGAATTTGGTGACTGAGAGCACACGGAAGGGTAAAGCAGAGGGGACGTTAACATACAGATCTAGAAGTACAGTGTGCTCAGTAACACTTGTAAAAAACGACAACGAAAATGACAACTGGACTCTAGAGAAGGTTGAATTGAGGTGATAATGACACACCCAAGAAAACGTATTCAGTAAGCAACTGGAGAAATCAAGTGGAACTCCAAAGACTGGGATTGGAGAAGTGATTTGAAAAACACCTATGAGTAGATGATAGTAGATGGTAGGTGATATTCTGGAAGAGGTGATGATAGTGAGAGAAATAAAAGAAACTATGGACTGAACGACAGCGGGGGGCGCTCCATGTTCTGGGTGGGAGAAGCAGCATGGTGTTAGGAATTCAGATACTGGCCTGGGCAGTGGAGCAGTCAAAACCCAGGTGACCAATCTGAGCAGCAGACAATGAATGTAGGGGGAAAATAAAAAGGAAAGAGGTATTGCCTTTGATTAGAGGGACAGATTTCTATGGATATTGTTCTGATAGGATCTGCTTCCCCAGCTGGGGCTAACAGAGACTCTGAAGCTTGAAGAAAGAAGAGCATATGATTGCAGTAGAAACTGTAAGTGAGAAGGTAGGGAGAGACGATTCCCTCAATTAGGATGGGCTGGGTGCATGCACATGCCTGTGCAAGGTAGGGGGCAAAGTCTGTGAAGGAGAAGCCAAAGACACAGCACCAGCCCCTGGGTCTAGAGCAAGCAGCTAAGGGATGGGAAGAAGCAAGACCAATGCATATAAAAGAATACAGTGTACACAGAAGTGAAAATTTGTATACCTGACACTCTAAGGTTCCAGAGATGCAGTGAGTACAAGGAGGCAAAGTGAAGCAGATCAATGCAAGCTGGAGGAGCTGGAAAAGACAGCGCATAGCGGGTGGCCTCTGCACTGGGTTTTGTTAGGAATACAATTTTTGTTAGGTCAAGAGGAATTCAGAGACAATTCCAGATGAGGAAATGATATGAGGGAAGTCCTGGAAGTTGGCGTGAGCATGGCACATGGGAAGGGACACAAAAGGGGAACAGCCAATAGGAATGGAGGATTCACGCTGGATGTGGGAGTGATGGTGGACTCAAAGTGTGTACAGACACATGGAAAGGGTTGACAGGGGTGGCTGCCATACTGAGTCATCTGCCCTTCATCCTAAGGGACTAGGAAACTACTGAAAGGTTCTGAGTGAGAATATATGTTGGAAGGACACTTTTAACAAGATTAATTTGGGAGTATGGGGAAAGATATGGAAGGGGGAAGGGCGAAAGCAAGGGGATTAGTAAGATTAAATGAAACACTCTGTGTATAAAGTCCTAAGGGCTTGCTTGCACTAGGATGGAGATAAAAGGTTTAAGAAGATGGCACCAAAATGAGAGCTATGACAAAAGGTAGGAACAACAGGACATGGTGATTATATGGAGTGAGTGAGAAGAAAAGGGTCAAAGGCAGTTTGGAGACTTGGGGAGCAAAAGAAAAATGTCACTGGTGACAGGAATAATAAAGAAAAAGGATAACCCAAACTGGCCTGAAGGAGAAAATTATAAATATCTGTCTTGGATATTAGAATTTAATGTTACAGAGGGAGTCCACATAGAGCCGTCTAGCAGGCAGCTAGAAATATGTGACTTAACAAAAAGGACAAGTCAGTTGGAGTCATAGAAAAGGATGTGCTTATCCAAAGATAGGATTTAAGTGAAAAGCAGATGGAAGACACAGCCCCAGAAAAACCTGATAATCAGGGAGAAGACCAACAATGAAACAAAAAAACACCATGTTGTCAAGATGGAAAAAAAAGAAGACTGTGGACTATCACAGAAACCAAGGGAGGAGAGTTTAAACAGGGACATAATTGCAGTGTCAACTGCAGTGGAGAAAGGAGGAGAAAATGGAAGACAGTGCAACGGATTCGGCAAAGAGTTTGCTGCTCTCCTCCAAGAGATTCTCCAGACTAAGATGGGAAGAAAGTATGCATGGAGCAAATGGAACAGTGGAGCCAGGAGTAGTGGGATGAAGGCAGCAGGCACCAAGCACTCATTAGAGAAGTTTGGAAGGTGAGCAACTGGACAGCCAGCTTGAGGGGACAACAAGGTGCAGCACAGGTTTAATTCAAATTGGCGGGAAGGCTCCTGAGTTGGACCACACAGAGGAAGAGGCCAGGGAAGATATAATAAGGTACTCAGGGCCCTTTGAAGAGAATTAAAAGTGATCATTTGTATGTATGTGTACAGAAGTACCCAGGATGGAACATCAACTAATATCCAGTTACCTGGGCTTTCTGTAATGGGGCCATCCGACAGCAGAGCACTGCTGTGCACTTCATGCAGATCTGTAGGAAAATGCTTTTGTAATTGTTAGAACCAGAGTCTTGACTAGAGTTTAATATAAGAGACAGAGTGGAGCCATCAATGATCAATCCGTATTCCTGATGTTCTGTCCATGCTCTGAAAAAGAAAAATAATGCAAATATATTTGAATCTACTACACATTGCTTTTTAGGAACTTGAAAAAAAACCACAAAAAGCAGACTTATCATCAATCTGGTTCCTGGACCTGTGAATTCTGAAGAAGCAACCATTTCTATTAATGGCACAATAGAGACTTTCTATCACATCTTTGAGGCTCAAGTTGTCCAGATAGATGTCACTAAGTTCTAAATATAAAAATAATGAAAATCTAGCAGCCAGTCTCCATATAAGAAACTCAAGATGAATTTTGGAAATTACAGTTCAATCAGTAAAACTCTGATATGAAGACAAATCATTAGTCAATCTGAAAACTGAACGATGCAGGGAAAAGACAAAACGGCTTTGGAGTATACAAATCACAGAAGATATTCTTAACATTTTTGCCTGACTGACAAAACCTATCAATAGATCTGGCTTCTCATATATGACAGACTACCCAAAAGACAAAGTGTTCATTAAAGAATTCCATACAATGATTTATGTTCTTTAAATAAGTATCATTTTATACTAGATTAGTGATTTTCAACCATAGCTTTCCCATTAGAGTCACTTAGGCAGCTTTTTAAAAAGCCCATGTCTTAGGTTTATCCACAGACAAATTAAATCTGAGTATCTTGGACAGAGCTTGGTTAGACTGGGTTGGCCAAAAAGTTCACCTGGGTTTTTCCAGAATAGGTTCATTCATAACATGGAAAAACCCAAATGGACATTTTGGCCAACCCAATATATAGGCGTATTCTAAAAGGCTCCATAGGTTATTTGCATACATAGCCAGGACTGAGCAGTATTAGTTGCCAGGAAAGACAAATATAATGGGTGCCAACTATTTAAGAAAACCATATGGAGGAAAAACATAACTGAAAAAATGCTACCAATTAACATTTCATTTTTTTGCAATTATGAAAAAACCAGCAATTAATCAATTTCTGCTCAGGCAATCTTGGGTGCCATTTGAGAATCACTGCAGAAGTGTTAAACACAGCAGGGTCTTATCATTACAGATTCATTTGTCTAATGTTATGCTTCTCAAAGTTTACTGTTTAAAGAGCTGCTGTTTTACAGACTATGAGTAGTGAGAGCCTAATATGCCTCATCATTCCTTCCTTCCATATTTTGTTTCATACTATTATGAGCATGTTTTATTCACTAATTAAAGAGATATCAATCATGCATTCCTTTGCTCTCCTACTCACAGAGCTAACAATGTCCAGAAAACAGTGGCTCAATAATCAATCAAGCAGTATCTGTAAACATCAACTCTAACTAAGCCATATAGAAAAACAGAAAGAATTATTAACTAAACTTTTTCTGGAGACTAGAAAATCTCCTTGGGGTGAAAGAGGCACACATGAGAGAAAATGCCCCACTAAACATGATAAATGGTTAACATCTGAAAAGAATAGATACATATATAACTGAATCACTTTGCTATACACCTGAAACTAACACAATACTGTTAATCAATTGTACTCCAATATAAAATAAAATAATTTTTAAAAAGGTTAATATCCAGTGATTGGGAGAATAAATACACACCAGGAAAGAACAATGGGTTCTTTATGAGGTATGACATCTAAAATGGAACTTGAGAGGACAGAAAGAGGTGAAGAAAGAGAGAATGTATGTATGGTGTGTGTGTTAAGTTGCTTTAGTTGTGTCTGATTCTTTGTGACCCCATGAACCATAGCCCACCAGGCTCCTCTGTCCATGGGATTTCCCAAGGCAAGAATACTGGAGTGAGTTGCCATTTCTCCAGTATGTGTGGTACACTAGGAAAATAAGTTGAAAAGGTCACCTGGGGTCTTTGATATGACCTAATTCTGTGGGTAATGGAGACCCACTAAAGGTTTCTGAGCAGGGTTATGATATGGGCAGTGCTTTACATCTAAGGACCAGTCATTGGGCAGAGGGGCTTAAGTGCTTTGAGGCACAAATTACTAGGAATCTGATAAAGCCCCAGTGGAGAGAGTGAGAACATGGGTAGGGCTTGGGGGCAGATTTGCAATGGAAGAGACAAAGGAGCTGAAGTTGGCCAAAGGGATTCTGTGTCTCATGTTTGTGCAACTTGGGGAAAGACTTCACCAAACTGCAGATGAATGAGGAAGAGGAAATGTTTTGAGATGGCGAGTTCAATTTTCCATAAGCCCTGGCTTTTACACAAGTGCCCAAGAGCTGCTGAATGGTGCCGTAGATTTAACTGTGTCTCTCATGAAGTCCCATGTTGAATCCCTAACCCTCAGGGTGAGGGTATTTGGAAATGAGGCCTTTGTGAGATAGATAGGTCTAGATGAAGTCGTGAGGGTGGGGCCCTCATGATAGGATCAATATCCTTATAAGAAGGGGAAGAGACATCAGAGCTTCCTCTCTCTCAGCTAAGAAAGGATACAGCCCACTTTCTGCAAGCCAGGCAGGGGAAACCTCACCAAAACTTAGCCATGTTGGCACCCTGATCCCAGACTTCTGGCCTTCAGAAATGCAAGAAGTAAGTTTCTATTGTTTAAGCCCCCCACTCTGTGGTATTTTGTTATGATGGCCTGAGCAGATTAAGATAAATGCACAAGTAAAACATGTAATCTGGACTGCCTTAATAAGTACCATTTGGCTAAAGGAAGGAAACATTTATCACAGACAATTAATAAAAACCTGTTTACTCTCACTCATGTCCAAGTAACAGAAGAACAACAGCTGTTTTAAAATTGGCCATCACCTCATGAATGTGGGTTGTTCATTTTTAAAGCCTGTGAAAACCCTACAGATGAGGACAGAGATACAGCAGAGTTGTTAAAAGCATAGGATCTGGAATTGGATAGACCTGTTCTACATCTTATTAGCTGTGTTACCTCGAATAAGTCACTTCATCTCTCTGAGCCTTAGTTTCCCTATTTTTAACATGAAGAAAATTAGTTGTTACTGGGTTTTTGTGAAGATTTAATGAGAATAATTTAAAGTGCTTAATGCTACTCCTGGAACAAAGAGCGTGCTTAAGAAATGTAAAATAGTATTACCTAGGGGTCTTTGGATTTAGAAGAGGAAATCGATTTGCTTATGGCCAAGGTAAATTCCAGTAATTGGTTTAGACAAACCTAAGCCATGGTCAATGTATCTCTGGGTATTGAATTATTATGGATCAGTGCCTTTCCTTGAGAACCCTAGGTTCTTCCTAAGCAGCTTGTTGAAAGCAGTCGAGTGGCTATGCTATCAAGTGTTTGGTCTCCTTTGAAGCATAAAAATTCACACAGAAAATGGCTTCAGGACCTCAACCTGCACAGAAACTGTTAACAGAGACTGACTTTATTACACTCAATTTAAAAGACCATGAAAAGGGATATTTTTTCTTAACATGGACCAGGCCAGGATATCAATGCTAAATACCCAGACCCTAAATATTTAGAAAATGAACCACTTTTCTAAAGCTCAAGAAGTGTAGGTTTTTTTAAAAACCGAAACATGAAGTGGAAAGTGCCAAATAATCTCAAATAGGCCATTAGCCAAGTCCTCAGGGAAGGTTCTAACTCACAGGGATAAACCACCTACAACCAACCAATGATAAATTAGAGAAAACAGAGCTTTCTGCATAAGTAGCTGTGGTTTACATCTGTACCAAGGTCTAAATATGACAAATTGATGCACTTTCTTACTTTTTAAGGCTTCTAGTACTTTTAGGAAATTCATGCAGCAGCTTCTTACGATATTCAGTCAACAACTCATGTAATCGATCCTCTTTCCTTTCGCTTTCTTCAATCGTCTTGGTGGTCAGTTCCAAGAGCTCGGTGTTGGTTTGGAAAAGGCGGCAGGCATAGCAGGTGGATTTTGCAGTCTCCATCTTGTCACCAGTAAGCACCCAGACTTTCAGACCTGCGGCATGCAGGGCTTCAATGGTCTCAGCAGCTTGATCTTGTAGCCTGGGAACACAAAGGAAACCTTGTTATCTTTGAAAATTCCTGACACAGATTCTGCAAGAAGGCTTGTTAAAGAGAATATTCTTATAATTCATAGCAATTTTGGAATCTTGACATGTTTTAATAGTTACTTTTCTTATATATCCTCTACCCTTTCTAAGCATATTCTTGTTGGCATAATTTTACTTATTAAAGTACATTTCAGACAATGAGGTTTTGAAAGTTCATGACCTCTCTTGAGGTAACTGGCATCTAATGACAGAAATAAGAATCATCACTCTTAGCTAAAATGTTCAGAATCTCACCAAATGGTCTTACTCATTGTCACTTTAGCATATTTCATTATGTTGTCTACAAATATTTAATGTGGTTCAAAACTGAAAGGGCCAGACACATCCTAATGAGATACTGAGAGAAGTCAGCAAATTCCCATCCCTGAGGACCTTGAAAGCCAAACATTCTAAAAGACAATTTAAGCATAATTCTGAAAGGGAAGGACAGAAGAAGGATACTTTGTATTCCTTCTGCCTAGAGAATAACAATGAAATTGTTGTTTAGTTGGCAAGTTGGTCTGACTCTTTGTGACCCCATGGACTGTAGCCAACCAGGCTCCTCTGTCCATGGGATTTCCCAGGCAAGAATACTGGAGCAGGTTGCCATTTCCTCCTCCAGGGGATCTTCCCGACCCAGGGATTGAACCTGCATCTCCTGCACTGGCAGGCCGATTTTTTACCACTGAGCCACCAGGGAAGCCCAACAGTGAAATTAGACTGTATGAATTCTGTTAGAACCTTCCAACATAGCTGAATCTATGTTTATAACTTCGTGTTTGGGTTAAGCCTGATAATTCACATTCATTACTTCCAGAAAACTCCCAAAATAGAATCTAAAACATATTTTTTCAAGCAGATCAATTTTGGAGCCCTATAATCAAATCTGGCAGAGCCAATTATTTTAAAAATGTGCCCTAGTCTGTTAAACTAGGTTACAATGAGTTCTCATGTTGCTTGCTCTACCTTGAATTTCCCTTCTGCTCATGTCTGTCAAAATCATATCCATTCTACCAAACACCAACTGAATGATACCTCTAGCACAAAACTTCCTACACATAGTAATACTACTTCATAAATATCTGTATAAATGAAGGGATGGCATAGGAAGTACTCAAAAGACCTTAGAGATGACAGATTTATATTCTTCTAAGTCACAAATACTTAACTCAAAAATTATTTCCACAAACAGTTCAAAACCTGGTGTACAGACAAAGCTAAAACAAAGATTTCAAAGCTTGAGAATAAATAACCAATCTGGACAGATACTACTCTAAATAATTGGTCATTAAAATAACAAGAGTATCATTTTCTAGTTACTTGTCTTCCACTGCAGTGGCTCCAATTAAATGCATGTCTGTCTCAGTCTCATCGAAAACCTTTTCCATTTTTTCTTCTCTGTCTTGTAAGGCCATTTTTGCCTCTATGAGCTGTCTGTTAACTCTTTCATAATCATCTGGAGCAATTTCTTTGAAGGCTATACAAAGTGTCCGATACCCCTCCTAGAAGCAAAGTAGGAGATCTCTAGTTATCCAAATATCAAAAACAAACAAAATACACTCTTTCAATACTATTGCTTTATCATATCAAAAAAAAAAAAAAGAAATTCTGACTAATTTCCTTTTCAGTTAAAAAAGGGAGAAAAAACAGATTGCATTAGGTTAACATTCAATTGGGTTCAGAATAACAAAATAATACCTCTTGGGTTTAAAAAAACACAAAAGCAGAACATAAAACAAAGATTCTTGAAAAGTCTTCAAAGGCTGCAAATTTTGAACAGAAACTTGCTCCAGGATGTTTTATATTAAAATAAGGAAAATAATATTACAAAATCCCCCAATACAAAAATAGACCATAAAAATAAGCTAAAATTCATTTAAATTGTCCTTTATATAGCAATCCACAGACAGAGTCATCTCTAGCAATTCTCCTTCTCTCTATTGAGGGGTGGGGTGCAGGCTCACCATTGCATTATGTTCCACATGGACTTTAATTAAGTCGATTTCATGATTTTGCACCCTGGGGAAAACTGCTGAGTCGGCTCCTTTACAAAAGAGAAGTATGTCTCCTAAAATAAAGAATCAGAGTACTTGACTTACTTAGAGTTAGATTGGTATTGGGATTTTCATAACAGGTAACTATTACGGTGGCTTCTCCCTCCCAGCAGCTGTGTATCCTGAGACTGCCTTGGAATGTTTACCCAACTTGAAGCAGACATCTTGACCTTCACTCTGTAAGGACAATATCTACCACCTCTGAGGACCAATGAGGACACAACTAATACCCCAGAGTTTACAGTATGCACCTCTGTTAAAAGATATACCCTGTGAGTGAATCACTTGTGTCAAGGAGCTGCATCTGACTAAATTCACTATGAGGATGCTGTCAACCACGGTCTAAAAGCCACATGTAGCATCCACAGATGTCAAGGAGCAAACTCAATCTCAAACAAGAAAAAATCATTTTCAAAGTCTATACATGTTAGCTTTTAGCAGTAGCTTGCTGATTTTCACTGGAAACTGGAGAACTGCTCCGTATAATGCTATTATAAATACAGCTTTATACCAGTCTGTGTACCCAGGAGCATAGACAGTTAACCTTTAAGAAAGAGATTCCAACCTTATAAGGCAAAGTGCTAAGTTCAAGAAGTTAAAAAATGGTATCTCTGAGGTCAAGGGCCTTGGGAGACCACTTCCTCAGACATCTCACCATCTGCAATAGAATGCAGACATGCACAAGTACAGGTAAAAACAGAAGAATTCCACACGTTAGGTGTTTTTTAAAAAAAATTTCTCTCACAGGGACCTCCCTGGTGATCAAGTGGTTTAGAATCTGCCTTCCAATGCAGGGGATGCAGGTTCAATCCCTGGTCTTGGAAGTAAGATGCCACATGTGGTGGAGCAACTAAGCCCATACGCCACAATGAAGAGCCTGTGTGCTGCAACTGATGCAGCAAGACCTGATGCAGCCAAATAAATAAATAAATATTAAAAGAAACTTCTCTCGCATATCCATGGTATGTTTAAAAGTCATAAAACAAATTCCATATTCACATATAATGAAATCAACGTTGTAACTTTGCAGTCACACCACAAAAGTATGAATAAGAATGGACATATTCCCTCAATGGTCTGTCTATATCTTCCCATTCTCATATTAAGAAATTTTCAACAGATTTAATCCTAAAAGTTAATTAATAGGAAATAAATCAAGAATATTTTGAAAAATCACCCAGAGACATACATACAGAGACACACACAGACACACACTTACACAGAGGAATCTGAGCCCACAAATGAAGCAGCAATGCTACCCCATGGGTATTGCTGAATCTGAGCAGAAGGCATCATAGCCACCACGGCTTCTCCCAAGAACATGGGTGAACCCTGAAAGGATGGCACTGGTTCCCCTGCAAAGGGCAAGCTTCTCTATTGTGTGAAACAAAGAGCCCAGGGTGCTAGAGTAAATCATGTGCCCTTTCCCAGCAGTGGGGCCTTGGTCATCTCTGGCTCACCTGCTCCCAGAAAGTGTAAAGCACTGGGGAGTTAGGATGGTCAGGGAGGGAGAACCAGCAACTCTCTACACTCAAAAACTACTGCTAGTAATAGCAAACCATGCAGTTGTAGTGGGCTGCCACAGGTAGACACTGGTGGTGATTGTTCAGTACCCTGAACTGTAAAAAAAAAAAAAAGTCACCCTTTCTGTTCCTGTTTGGATATCCAAGACTGAGAAGTGGAGCTCACTTTCCAAGAAAATTCATATATTGTCATACTAGGGGTTCTGCCACTGATACTTTGACAAGCTGAACAGGTGCTTATGTAAATACATTGAAGGATATACAAGAGCTTTAAGTAATCAAACACTACTACATGAAATGTTTTTCTCTCTTGAAGTAGTTGATCAACAAATCTACAAATGGAAAGAAAGAAAAAGTCAAGTCTTAAATATGCATACCTGATTGAGTCTTCACAATTACACTCATACGACGGCGGACAGAATCAAAGTTTAAGGTGTGAAGAAGTTCATACCTTTAATAGAAAAAAAAAAGTGAGAAAAGTGAAATACCAAGACTACACTGGGGGAAAAAAAAACACAACAGAAAACATCTTACATTAACAGAGCTTTCCTCTCGGATTAAGGGTTGCTGCTTGTGTGCACAATGGGTACTTCCCATTGTGTCTTTGGAATTTCTCTGCACTTGGAACATGATGTCAGAGAATACCAGCAGTGGTTAAGGGGTATCTATACCTTCTCATTATATGACTTAAAATAGTAAGGGGAGAGTGACTGCAAAGGAATGAGGTACAAAGAACTGTCCCACCAAGCCATATCTAGAGGCTATTTAGAAATAGTCCCATCCTGCCACTTAATCATCTATGGAATGCCTACTATGTGTCAGGCACAGTGACAGATGCTGGAGAAGATATATGAATCTTCTCTTAAGGAGCTTATCATATGATAAGGATGTGTGTGTGAGTTAGTTGCTCAGTTGTGTTCGACTCTGCGACCTTATGGACCGCAGCCCACCAGGCTCCTGTGTCCATGAATTCTCCAGGCACGAATACTGGAGTGAGTTGCCATGCCCTCCGCTAAGGGATCTTCCTGACCTAGGAATCAGACCCAGGTCTCCTGCACTGCAGGCAGACTCTTTACCATCTGAACTACCAGGAAAGCCCATGATAAGGGAGGCAGAGGTTAATGAAATGACTACCTCCTAGTCTTCCAAATACTGAAGTAAAGGAACACACAGAGATGCAGGAGCACAGAAGGAAGGCCTCCTGGAGGAGGTTTTGCCTGAGCTGTGTTTTGCAGCAGTGACATGATGGAAAAAGGATATCATGACACTCTGAGTATAGAGAAGAGCATGTGCAAAGGCAGAGCAACATGAGAGCACATGGCCCATGGCGAGACTGACAGCAGTCCACATAAGGCTGAGATCTAGTTGATAGGGGAGCAGCAAGAGAGGTAGGCAGGGGTTAGGACCTGACAACACTGTCGACCATTGCAGATACTTGGGATTTCATCCTAAGGGCAATAGTAATCCATTGAAGGGTATAAAGAGTGGAATTACATGATCAGCTCTGTGTTGCACTGGCTAAGCTATACAGTAGATGAAATGAAGAAGAAAAATAAGAGTTATTTGAGAATAAGCTATACAGTAGATGAAATGAAAAAGAAAAATAAGAGTTATTTGAGAAAATGTGTGGAAATAGTTTCTTGAAAATAAATAACTTATATACAACTATCTGATTTAAAAGTATTTACTACCAAGCTTGTCTTTGATGGGAGTGAGCAGGTCACCGGTTTGGGGATATACGATATGTGTGTAAGACATTTACTTGTAGCATAATGTCTCATTTGCTATTGGCCAGATGGGGGTACTGTTGTGAACTGGCTAGAATCTGGACTTTGACAATAACTCGGCTCCTTCCTGGCAGTCAAGCCAAAGAGTCTTCCTCTGGCTCTTGAACATTCCTTTCCAAAGAGGCATATTCCCCAGCAAACTTACATGTGTTACAGGTTTATGAGATGGGTCTCAGGAGATGCTAGGAGTCAGAATGAAAGTCAGATAATTACATTTCAAGTTCCTATAAAGGATATAAGATTAATCAGAGGGCCTAATTAAAACCTGTTATTAAGGCAAGGTGGATTTGTTTGTCGGGATCTCTGTAGCAAAAAGAAAAAAAAAAAAAAAGGAAATGTGGAGCTTACTACTGCATCAGAGTATTTGCCCTGGGGCTCACACTCAAGTATCTAGAATAAGAGAAAGTTTCTGACACCAAAGCTATTATGACTGGCAGGGCGTGTAATCCCAGAATGATTCATTAGGTTCTAGACAGCAGAAGGTTTCATACATGTTCACTGATTTTTCTTGCAGCATGTGCTGGAGACCTGAAATGGCGTCTAAAACTCAGAAAAGTCCAGGCAGATGCTCATTCAGGCTACTGGATCGATGTGTGAACAAAACTGGAATCATTTACACCTCAAACGCTAATTTCTGCCACTCTACGAAAAATGTCTTCTACTCCAGCTACATTTATATAAAACTCTTACCTGGGAAAGCAGAGTCTTATATTTATAGATGCAATCACTTCCCTTTGCTACCCTTCCTAAATCCATCTAAAGCTGACTGTGGAGTTAAGAAGTGAGAATCATCAAACAATCAGGGCTACTTACTCTTCTATTTCTTTTCTTTGGTTCTCTACTCTCATATAGCCATTCTGAACTCCTACAAATGTGAATCCATACCTGTGAAACAAAATAAAAAAGACCGTTGTGTATTTTTAAATGATGATGAATTTCCCTTTGCACTGGGGTTATTCATACTTGTTTATTGTTTTCTTCTTTTTCATAAAACCCCAATCTATAGCTGTACTTCCTTTTACTGGCTGAGATATAACACAGACCAAGTCAATGCCCAGTCACAAATCATAACCAAAAAAAAGAGGCAATTTGTAATTTCAATTCTGTAGCTAACACATGGGGTGACCTTTTATCCACTTAATCATCTTGGGCCTCACGGATAAAGCAGGACTTTCAATAACCAAATGATATCAAAATTGCTGGAAGTACTTCAGAAATAACATGTGTTATATGAAAAGTGACCATTGTTAGAAGATTTCCAAAATATAATGTGAACATTTGGACTTCTGGCTGGAATGCACAAATAGTGATGAAAGTTACCACTATGCATTGCTATATTCTTTTTGGTCTTAATTGGTTAGGTTTGGGAATTTTTTCCAACTTTCCAACAAAGTAGCTTTGCTCCTTATTAAAGAATAGCGATACCTATAAGATAAGGTTATTGAAGCAAATAAGAGAAAAAACAAAATAATGCCTGTCCTCCCGTGATTTCACTTTCTTTGGAGAAATACAAGAAATGTTTGATTTTTTTTTTTTACTCTTTGAAAATGCTAATGTATTTTTCTACAACTTATTTTGGGGTTTTAAAACAGCATTACTTACTGAGGTATAACTAATGGAGAACTGCAAATATTTAACATGTGCAACTGGATAACTTTGGAAACATGCATATGTGACATCATCATCACAATCAAGGGAAGAGATATCCTGACATTTCTCAGTTTCTTTGTGTCTTTTTGCCTTTTTGTTGTTTGGGGCAATAAGAACATTTAACATATGAGATCTACTCTCTTAACAAACTTTGAAGTGAGAATACCATATTGTTAACTAGAGGGAGAACGTTATTATTATCCTGAAATTATTCATCCAGCATAACATATGTGCTTACTTTTTAGCTCCTTTGACCAAAGCTATTTCATCTGGTGAAGATGACATATAGGTTAATTCAGATGACTCTATAACTCCATCAACAGTATCATTTGGTTTAACTTCTACAGTGTGACATAAACACAAGGCACGCAGAAAGAGCTCTTCTCGATTCTGTTGAACAGTGACAGAAAAATGACTATATTATTTTTACTGTGATCACTTGGTAAGTAGTCAATGAACAGAGAAAAGTTATTAATGTGAGAGCATGTTACAACCACCAGCAAACTGAATAGCAGAAATTTATGAATTCCTAATACTAAAATGAGCTATATATGCTCCTAATCCCTGCCAACATGCCTGGTCCCCAGCTAACATACCTTAGGGGCTCTATCAACTCATTCTTACTGCAGTACCACCTAATCCCAAAGCAGTGACATCTCCATGGCCTAAAAGAGTGCATTCAGTTCTAATTCACAATCTGGCAATAGCTCAGGTGCATGGAGACTCTGGTTCATTTAATGCCTAGACACTCCTGGGGCTTGAATGATTTCAGTAGACATCATTCTTGGAGTAGCTCATATTTTTAAAGATAAAGCACCAAATATGATCACACAGTGAAAGATTTACCCAAATGCCATTTCTCATAATGTTCTCTTTTTATAAATTCTACTTGTTTACAAATTCCAGAAGTGTCCATAAAATAAGAAAGGTGAAGTTGCAACAACGAACAAATGGCTATTCAAAAGTTTATGTCATGTGCCAAAATCCTTCATTTCTACTATGTTAACATATGCCTATCTAAATTGATTTCTCAAGGCAAAATGGTAACGCAAAAAATGCCACCTTATCAGCTCTGTCCAAATATGGTAAGGGTCCATCAGTTTGAGAGAGTCCATCAGTCTCCTGAGCTACACCTTTATACTTATGCCCATCTATGCAGCATTCAATGAACTCCATGCTGTTTTCAGTAAGTGTTCCGGTCTTATCAGTAAATACATAATCCACCTAAAAACAAGAATACAAACATATGCATTCTTACTTTCTTCAATGTGATTAACTTTTAGTTAGCATGGCTATTTTCATATCCACAGAAGTCACCTTTTCCAAAGACTTGTCAAATGTCAGACAATGACAGAAGCAGTATTATCAAATGAATGAGAAATTAACATGTATTTTTAAAAAGATTCTGAAATAGTATCACATGTCTAAGGTTCTTGTTGTTCATTTGCTAAGTTGTGCCTGACTTTTGGTAGACCTACTCAAATACAGGAGATTACTAGGAAGGAAAACTGTGGCTATTTTGTCCAAACTAAGACTCCTTCAATTTAACACCTACTTGTTTTGATATAAAGAAGTTAACATAACAAAAGTCAATTTTCCAAGCAGGAAACATTTTATGGACCACTTATTTCTCTATTTCTCTGACACACACAGAAAATATATTGATAGGAACTAAATTAATTCGGCCCTGGAGAAGGAAATGGCAACCCACTCCAGTATTCTTGTCTGGGAAATCCCAAAGACAGAGGAGCCTGGTGGGCTATACAGTCCATGGAATCGCAAAGAGTGGGACACGACTTAGCAACTGAGCATGCACGCATGCAAATGGGATGTAACAAAAGTTTTCCTTGAAAAGTAAAATTTTCTATAAATATACTGGATTGAAGTGAAATGCATTGTGTCTTATACGTATGTAACAGTTACAGAATATAGACAGACAGGGGAAATAATAATAGCAGTTACTTAATTAGGAGACACAGTAAGTCAATAAATGATCAAAAACATAAATGAAATTTCTTCCCCAATACTATGTATATTTTCAGATACTCCTCAAAAAAGTTTCCAAATTAAAAAAAAAAAAGGAGCAGAGTTTATAATGATAGGTTAAAGTATAAGCATACTTTCATAAATAATGGAAAAAATAGGCTATGAAATAAATTTTCCATGTAAAATAAGCCTTTTTGAGCATTTCCATTTTATCTCAGTTTTTATCTCTTCTATTTATAACATCTGGCTTTTGGAAACCCACAATTTTATCCTCCTTTTTGGCAATTTATGCTTAAATAGTTAAAATTACGGGCTGACAGGAACAAGCATAAGTACAAAATTAAGGTTTTTATTATGTAAGGGAGAAAGAGATGAACTGCGGCAGTAGCTGCTTTCTAATTATTTTTCAAAGCTTTTGACGGTAGCAGCACTGGCACAAATATAGCATTCCAATCTTCTCTTTTTTCTGTTAGCCAGCCAAGTTTGAATTCTCCCTTTAAATTAATCCAAGTGCTATTATTCCTGTATCATCTAGATTTTTCTAGTTAAAGTGAAATTATTTGGGGCTTTTTGTGTGATCAAAATTATTAACCTTCATTTTCTCCCAAAAGGTTCTCCTGGGTTGGTGCAGCTCCTACAGCTGCGTGAGCATTAACCCATTTTGAAATCCTTTATAGATGACAAAGGTAATAACTTTAAAAACATAAAGTGCAATTGTTTGCCTATATATAACAGTCTGTACAGTATAGATCTGTCTACAATTAATCTCAAAGGTATAGGCCAACAAAGTATACCGTGATAGAGGGATTATCAAACTGTAGTCTGCAGCACACTGAGTTGGAGGGTGCTTGTTAACTCAAATCACTGGGCTCTATCCTCAGAGTTCCTGACTCAGTAGGTCTTGGGGTGAGGCTAGATAATGTGCACTTCTAATCAGTTTCCAGGTGATGCTGATGCTGCTGTTCCTGAGCTCATGCTCTGAGAACCAATGATCTAATATATGCACTATACTAAGGACAAGAGGAGGAGAAGATCAGCTATTATTAAAGAGTATCCTCATACTTATAGGAGAGACAGGGCTGACAAGTGAGAGGCTACTGCCTGCCTCCGATTCTCATCAGCCTCCTCCTCTTTAGTGGTAGGTTTGAGCTGGTTGCAGACCCTGTCTATCAGCAAGCAAGCTCAAAGTCATCAATTTATGGACAGAAAGCCTAAAGTGAGATAGCTGTTCAAGAATGGAGAGAGCCCTAAGATAAAGGCTGAACACATGAAATCATCTAGTTTATAGGTCAAAATTGGTCAAAATATTTTTTATCGTTTAACTTAATGAAGACCTTCTACTGGAGTCATGGCTCTAACACCTAGTAACTTTGTGACCTTGGAAAAACTCCCATCTCTCTGAACATTAAACATTAGCCTTAAATAATCAAAGCTGCTGCACGAGGCTGTAAAGATTACTAAATATGCTTGCAAGCTCTAAGTTGTTACATAGATGTTGACTGTCATTGCTGCTGACCTGATCAAAATCACAGTACTGAACTCCTTCCATCATTTCATAGTCCCTATAATTTTTCTGATAATCATCACATTGCTACAGTTAGGGTATGATAAGTGAATTTCTTCAACTATATGGTGAACAACTCAAGGTTTTCTTGTTTACTTTGTAACAGTAGCCCCCAGTACCAAGAATGTATCTTAGATAACACAGAACTTTAGTGCACAACCACTAGACTGAATTATTGGAATCAGAGTATATACTCTGGCATACTGCTGGGCATAGCTGAGAGACTGAGAGGGCATACAAAAGAACAGGCTATCCCCACAATTTTTTAAAGGTTAAAACCATTTGGTTGTCTAAAGGACAGATGTCTAATCATAAAAGACCCCATTCTATTCCAATTGAACTGAGCAGTCTACTTCTTTTTGCTTTTCAAGTCAAAGACGAACAGTGTTCTAAACATATCTTCCTATTTTCTTTCAATACCAATGTGGGTCACTTTGAAAGAGGTTAAGCAAGTGTTTGCAATGGTACTGATGGAAATTGACACTGCTCTTAAGTAAAATAAAAGTCCTATAGATTTTAAACTATGACTCATCAAGGAGGAAACTGGTTACACTTGATTTTGTGTGTACTGGTCCACTAAATGCAAAATGAAATCATTTTAAGACTTCTTTGCATTTTAATTTAGGTTGTTTCTACACATACAAGGTGATGTAAGTTGGTATGATGGTAAGTTGTTTTTATACTGTACAAATGTAAGTGCTGGTCTGGTTATTACCTTAATTAGTTGGTTAAATGACAATCATACCCAAAAAAGCAGGTTTTACTGGGGAAAAGAAGTGGTGGCTAAAATGAAAACTGGTTTGTTCTTACTGATCAGATTTATTATTAATAGATCATTATCCAAAGCTCTATTTTACTTTCTGAAGTATGAATAAATCTAGATGATAGGAACAAAACCACATCCTCATAGATAAGATGGAATCTGATGAGGTGGAGATCTGGCCTGGATATCCTGCCTGTCTCATGAGAATTAGGTGCCACATGTGGAAAGATGGCTGTTCTATTTGCAGCAGCTGGGGACTTGCCATGTTCACCCTTGGGTAGGTTAATCCATGCAGTCAGGCACTGAATCTAGAATAGGCAGATCAGCTGTCAGGGAAAAGTTCTCCAGAGGTGGCTTATAACTCATTTTTTTTTCCCATGCAAAAGAGTTGCAGAGTAATGCCTTTCACTGGGACTAGAGCAGTTCTACCAGGCTGTCCCTGGATGAAAAGTTCTGGTTTACAAAGGCTAAGGTCAGCTGCGGTCACTGAAGTGACCTAGAAAAGAAACTTCTGGGAACAGTATATAAGAGAAAGGCATTTGCCTGTTCATGGCTTATTC
Source organism: Oryx dammah (assembly GCF_014754425.2). Taxonomy (NCBI): domain Eukaryota; kingdom Metazoa; phylum Chordata; class Mammalia; order Artiodactyla; family Bovidae; genus Oryx; species Oryx dammah. The sequence continues at coordinate 43,670,895 of NW_024070207.1, forward strand.
TATCCTCTGTGACTCAGTGTCTCTGTGGGAGGCAGATGCCACCCTCTGGGATCCTGGAGTCCTAGAGTCAGGTCTCAACATAATGGTATCTGGAGAATCCTTTCAGCCTTGTGAGTAGTTGTCAAGAGGATACTCTAGTTTAGGCAAAGGCTGTGTAAAGAACAGAAATAGAGAGTGGGGGTACTGGGAGACTGAATTCAGGAGCACAGTTTTGAGGTATAGGTGCAAATCTGTACCATTTAAAACAACTGTGAGGCCCTGTTTCAGCCACACAGTTCCATTAACTGATTCTGCATCTCCTAGTCCCAGAAATGGCATTTCCACAGCCTTGACATTCTAAATATAAAGAGAAGTAAATGCAAGCCAAAACACTCCCCTCGGCTTGTGAAAATCATTACGTGACACAGTAAATTCAGATAAAGGCAAAAACTTTCTCAATACTAGTCAGAAAAGAACCCAAGAAGTCACCACTTGAAGAATTACAGCTAGGCTGCAGGCTAGCATTTGAAAACAACCTGGGTTAGCAAGAAGGTCAAAGCTTGGACTACACTGGTACATGAAGCAAAAGGCATTTAGTGGAGTGCATGCCCTCACATCTTCCCTTCATTTAAATTCTTGCACAGAATAAACAACTCTGCTTTCTAGGTCTATATTACATCTGATCAGAAATGTCCAAGAAAATGTACCAAGAAAATGTCCATAGGACAACTCTGGTCAATTTGGTTTATGGAAGAAAATGTATTTATAAAATAGCTTTATTTACACTACCTCACATTCTATTCCTAAATGATTATAGATGGTGATGAAGACTACTTGTTTCCTGTTTCAAAGCAATAACCCATAATCAACACCACCAACAGGTTGAGTTTTAAAGAGAATTTCTGTAACATTCAAATTTAATATATAAATCGGGTCTTTCTCAAAAATGCCAGCAAAAACTGATGCTATAGTTAAGATAACATCGCTTGCCTTCATTACATGCCTGCATAAAGAAATTTTTATTGAGTTAATTTCCAAATGTGAAATGGTCGCAAACACTGGTGATCCAGACTACAATAAAAGCAATTTTCACTATGTTACCTTATTTTAAGTAACAATGAGTTCTTACCTGACCAAGTTCTTCATTAAGGTCTGATGTGTTAACCAGGGCTCCTTCATTAATTTCTTCATCATAGAAGTCGTTATCCCATGAAATGAAGAAGGAGCCCAAGAATTTTTGCATTTCTACTGTGACATACATGGAGACAGGAATGATAAAGTTGAACAGAACCATAAATGACAGGAAGTCGGTGAACATTTTCAAAACCTAAAAAAAGGGGAATAGTTCATGATAATTAAACACACAGTTCCATCAAGCAAGTGTAATATAAACTTTCTATCTTTTAATTTCAATGCTGAAAGCACTGCTCTTGCTATAAAAAAGAAACTTCCCAATGACACTATATCATTGGTCAACATTATTATCATAGCATGTGAAAACATGTAAAATACCCTGAATTTTATTTAGTGAATGTACCTTGACTTAACACTTATTACTTCCTTAAGGTCTCTGCTTCTCCCACCCTCAGATATGAATGTAGGATCAAAGTTTTCATGTAGGCATCCATTATGTTTCTATCATGATATATCACAAGCTCATAACATATCAACATGCCAGACCTTTTGACCCAATTGCCTAAAACTCTTAACCTAAGAGTTAAAAGCAAGGATATATGCCTAGGGTTAAGAAAAAAATCCTAGAATGTCTTAAAGTTAATGGCTTGGGGCTACCATACAACCAAGAGAAATCCCTAATACCAAGGTATCATTATCTGAGCAGTATTTCAATAAAGGGTGCCCCTGTCACAATGTACTAGGGTTACAATTTTCAGCATAAAACAAATTACCTTCCAAGTTTCCCGTTCTTTCTGGGTCTTTTGGTTATACCAAGGTTCATCATTATATGGGGTACTTTGCCAAACATACTTTAGAGTAGTGCATATTGCAGCTTTGGTCAGTAAGATAAATAAATACACAATCAGGAAAGCGTTAATGGATCTGAAAAATAAGATATTATGAATTTAAAAACCATTGAAATACTGAAGATATCAACCAGGTATAGACTAAATTGCTCAGTTTTCTAAAGCTTCTCATATGTACAACGTGTAACCATAGTGCAGGCCTGTATGGGTGAACCTCAGTTATCACTGCTAAAGCATTACTCTTGACTGGTAAAATGGAAAAGCCAGTCCTAACCATAATCTAAAGTGTAATGGCTGATTAGCTCAACACACCTTTAGTAAGGATCCTATAAAGTGACAGAACATACACACCATTACCTACTCAGCCCTTACAGAGGAGCAAATGTGAAATAGTCAAGCTTAGTGCAGAATCTTTTAATCCAAAAGTAGAGCTATGAAGAGGGTGTTGCTGATATACTGCATGTCCATGGCAACAGGAGAGTGAGGTTTGTGCCAGTGCAAATGGCTTTGAAGGTGTGTCAAGTACCACACAATTATTTGCAAGGACACTATTATCTGTGTTGCACCAACTCCTTACATATAGCAACTAGAGGACCCCAAACCATTAACTGTCAGCAAAAGAGAATAAATTTTACCTAAACTCTGCCCATGAATAGCTAAGTGAGCTTAGGTAAATCACTTATCATCTTTAAGACTATTTCTTTATCTGTAAAGTGGTCAGACTAGTAAGAATTACTCCAAGTTGCTTAGAGGATTAAACCAAATCAGCCATACAAAACAATAAGCACAGTTTCTGGAACAAAAGAAGTGCTTAAAATGGTAATGCACAATTTATGTTGTTTTTTTCATACTGTTGATATTTGGAAATACTGAGAGGTAACAATTTCAGTTCAATAACAAATAAAGAAATTGTGAGGCACACTAACTTTTCAACAGCAGAACGTTTCTGAGATTTCCCTTGGTAGTTCAATGCCATTTTGGTTTCCATTCCAGTGTAAACAGCAACTCCTAAGGAATAACAATATGATGAAAATTAGGTTACAAATGAGACTGCCAACCCAACTCCCCACCCAGTTGGATCTACCAACTTTTTCAATCTATAAAAATAGGAATTCTAAACTCTCTTCTATTTACCAGTTAATAATCATTTACAGTATACTTTTATAGTATAATTTTAATCAACATAGTTTGTCATATTTCAAGTTAGTTTACCATCTTATAAATTCCCAACACGTAAAAAGAGACTTAGACTAAATGGAATTAAATTCCATGTTCAATTTTTTTTTACTGAACTATTTATGAACATTTAGGTATTAAAAGGCCTAATTCCAGTAAGTATATCTTAAAAAAACGTTCACCATATATCTTCTTGGTATTTTTTAGTGTAGCTCCTTTCAACAAGAGATTTTCAGGTCCCAAAGACCTAAACAAAAAATGAACACAACTTACTCAAAGAGTCCAACTAATAGCACCATCAACTTTGGGGACATAGTTTGCTCTCACACACATCTATTTTCAAAAGATTCAGAATGCATCTGTCTACTTATATGCTTACTAACACAGGACGAGTTGAAAAATCCTCCCCTCTGAAGTTACTTAGGGTACAGCACAGATAAAAGCACACAGTACAGGAGATGCCAGCCACACACAGAGGTAAAGACATGCACAGAGGTGAAAGGACTATGAGTCATGAAAAGCAAGATAACAGCAGTAGCAAGAAACAGAAAGAAAAAATGACTGTAAAAGACTGGAAAAGCAAATGTAAAGGAAGGAGACACGGTGCTGTATTTATAGAGCGCGAACCCGCCTTTGAGGGGGGATCACTGAGCTCCTGGTGTTTAACTTCCTTCTGAGCACTGGCTATAAAGGCCAAGTGGAAAAGTTAAAATAACTGACTGGATGATCAAAGAGGGGAAAAAAACATCCCTTTTTATATGAATTGTTTCATTATCAACTATTAAGCCTTTCATTCTACGTAAGTCCAGCTAATTCTCCCAGCATTTTGTCTACCATCTAGCCCCTAAATTATTCTTAAAACACTGCTTTCCAGATATACTTCCAATATGGTCAGGCACTTCACAACCAAGGACAATCAATAGAGTGCATAGAACATATTTGGGAATAGTGGTCAAAGAAGTCTGGAGTTCTACAATTTTAGAAACCCTCATCATCACTTCCAACACCACCCTCTCCCAGGACACATACACTCTGAGCCGCTGCCACTACAACCCTACCAATCACAAGGTGAGCTATTTAAGACCCATCAGTGGCTAGTTACTCCAGATTTATTCACTTTTCCCCATCCCTTTCTATAAAAGAAAGTATTTAGCTATTTTAATGGGCTTAAAAGAGAAACATCCCTCCCCTAAAGGACAGATTAAAGGAATTATAAACTAACCTGGCAACAGCTTCAAGACTATTACTATAGATATTGATTCGGCCAACAAACCTGCAAAAAGAATATAATAGCACATGTGTCTTCTATATCTAGATAAAATCTATTTACCCCAAATATGGGAATGAATCAAAATACAAATAATGCAAAAAGAGATAAGACAATAAACTACAAAAGCCTATTGTCTTAATTTTAAAAGAAAAAGCTAAGTGGAACCAATATGGTATGTAACATTTTCATCTCATTTTTAAAATATTATGGATTATAAGAATGTAAACAAAGATTCTAAGTTGATTTTCAAGATCTACGTGGCACCACGCATGCACACAATACCCCCTCATCTATACTTCATATAAATAATTGGCTTCTATTTTACATTCATGTGAAGAAAGGTTTCTGCTGCTAAACCATCTTTGAAAACCATGAGTTCAGTAATTCTTTCACTTGAGCATGCATCAGAATTAATGAAGGGCTTCTTAAACCATAGATTTCTAGGCCCCATCCCCAGGCTTTTGGTTTAGGTAAGAATTTGAATCTGCATTTCCCACAAGTTTCTGGTGATGTGCATGCTGTTGGCCTGAGATCATCCTTTGAGAAACAGCCATTAGGGAACACTTGATTGATTACCATCTTGGAAATTTCCAAGCTGTGTCTTGCAGCTGATCTGAATATTGAGCTTGATCTGATCAAGTGATCAGATATATTGCTATGCACATGGTAATCTACATTTCTGAAAAATATGGTAAAAAGCTCTAAATCCTTACTAAGAATGTTATGAGTATTTTATAATGTACATTATGATTTTTTCAGAAAAACTGAACTATATATGAACGTCTGCATTCATTCAACATGTATTAACTGCACCATTACTATGCTTCCTAATAAGCAAGAAAAATGTGTTCCTTGTACCAAATAACATAATCAGGCAATTACATTGTAAGTGATGATTACTAGGGTGGTGGAGGTATTAGGCTGGCCAAAAAATTTGTTTGAATTTTTCTGTATGATGTTGCAGGAAAACTCCCAATGACCTTTTTGGCCAATCAAATAGAAGGTATTCTGAAGACACATACCAAGGGTACTCAATCTGTTAGAGACGTTAGGAATAACCTTCCCTCACTAAAAATCTCCTTCATATTTAAGGTAACTGAAAAATTTAGGAGTTACCCTATAAATATGTAAGGATCTATATTATTCTCTAACTCACAAAATCAGTCACTCTCCTTTCTGTGATTCCATGCTTCCAGAAGGCAGCAAACAGCTATTTTGCTCTGTGATCCTAAGTTCCTACTATCAAGATGGATACAGAAGAAGGGAAAAAATAAAGAAGGAATGATAGGAAGGAGGGAGGGTATAATTCTTATAGAAGGATGAGAACTTTCTTTTTCCACTACTGGGCATTGTTGTAAGCCACATCCCACTATTTGGTCCTCTTTTATGATCAACAGCGTTCATTAACAAGATGGGTGATTAACATCCATGGGTGATGGATGCCATCTGTAATGGCAGAACAGAATATAATTAATTGGCTCACTTGGCCATAAACCCATTATTCTACCCTCATTAATACCATGCTCTAAAGAACCAAACTAATCAGCAGTCTTAAAAATCAAATGTCTTCCTTGGTGGTCCAGTGAATAAAACTCTATGCTCCCAATGCAGGGGACCTGGGTTCAATCCTGGGTCGGGGAACTAGATCCCACATGCCTCAACTGAGACCCGGCACAGCCAAATGTGTTGTGCTGTGCTATGCTAGTCACTCAGTCATGTCCGACTCTTTAGCCAAATAAATAATTAGTAAAAAAAAAAAAAAAATCAAATGCCAAATTTTTGACAACCCACAATGACTGTTAATCAGCAACTCTGCTCAAGAAAGCCTAGGTGTAGCAAAACAGAGGAAATCACACCATTTCACTGCTCCCTCAACTTAGCCATTTACTTTGGACAAGAAACAGCCTATATACAATACTTAGTTCATCATGATCCTCATAAAAAAGGATAGAGTGCCTACTAATTGCATGGTCCCACATTTCCTTCTCTCTTTACTGTTGGATGACACATAAAGTGTTTTATTTTTGTTTTAATTAACTCTGTCTAGTGCACAAGTTTGATAGCTCAGGCTTATGGGATTATGTAATCTTAAAATGTGATGGACAGCCTTGTCTACAAATAACAATAATAAAAGAAAAACCACAAGTGAGATGCCTGAGCCCACAATAATTTATCTTAGGCTGGTAGTGAACAAGGCTGATTTGATTCATTTGCCTGCCAGAAGGAAGGAACAGCTCATAAAAACACAAATGAAAGGAGGCTGGTAAGTGGTGGGTACTTCAATACTGATGGCAAAGAGAAGCAAAGCCATCAGACAGCAGTAAAATGAAACCAGGTAATTCTTACTTGTAGAGGTCAGATTGAGGTTGTTCACATTCAATTGCTGCTCTGAGGTTATCAATGGATTCGACTGTACGCAGTTCAATGGTATCACGTACCGCATAATGTGTCTAGATGAAAGCAGAAGAAAAAAACAAAAACAGCCACCCCAAAAAAGAAAAAAATTATAATCATACACCCACCTGATTTCAGGAACACTATGTTTTTAGTAAGAGGCTTTGGCAGAATAATACGAATACATCTCCAACTAGATAAACTTTATGGTATTATTCTTAAAATATATTACAATAATTAGACAGTGAACTCTGCTGTGAAGGGATTTCAAAGATAATGAGAAAACTAAAAGCTTTTCTTGATACTGACAGCAGAGAAAATTCCATTTGCACCATGCATATAATTAACTGAAAACCCCATGAAAAATTTAAAGCACTTTTTTTCCCTCCTATTTATAGAACTGAGATCTATTATTTTGCTCACCATAGTATATGGTGAAGTTAACATACAAATAAGAATTGATGTATGGTGAAAACCAATACAATATTGTAAAGTAATTAACCTCCAATTAAAATAAATACATTTATATTAAAAAAAAGAATTGAATCACCCTTTGGTCATAAGAATACTAACATTTTGCTAACAGAAAGAAAAAAATCATCAATAGCTCCCATTACACAAACAGAAAAATTAATGATCCTGAAAATGCTTCGAGTAGCTACAATTCATGTGAGGAGCAGAGACATGATGTATCTTGCTTTAGTCAGACAGTTAGAATATTTACTAGGGTATATTATGTACTTACTTGATTGACCCAGAACTCAAGGCAGGTTCTAATGAATCCTTTTATAAATCATCAAAGAAGGGCTGACACAGACTCAAAGACTACACTACTTATGCTGAAGGAAAGCTGTTGCATGATCTCTGGAGAATATTATGGAACTGCCTGAGCTATATTTAAAAGTATCTCCTGATGTTGAAAACCTATGTACTTTTAGCTGATTTGATCAGATAAATTTAAGTGGCAAATGAAACCACTTGAAAGTAAAGTTTTCTTCTAAACAACTTTGTCCCTTATTAGGAAATCTTGAGGTAGGTTTCTCAATTTTCACCTTGACATTCCCTTAAATATAACTTTGTTTTCGAATAGTTGAAATGGGACTAGTTCATCACCATGCCCCTGAAGTGGTAACAAAATTAGTTATCTAACAGGCATTTAAGTTCCTTTACCACACATTGAGTCCTGGTTCTCAAGTTCAGATAGCATAAACAAGTGGAGGAAAGCCCTCAAGAAGATACAGAGGTGAGCACATGAGTGCTCTTCCTTAAAGGCAGCAGCACATAGAGGGTAAATCTTCATGCCCTGTGGAACTCTGGATGACAGACAAGAACTGACTCTGCCAGAAAGTACCAGGGAATTCAGTTATCCTCCAGTCTGAACAAATTTACTCACACATTTTTAATTCTTCCTAGTTGCAATAAAGCAAATATTTGCCAAACTATACCCTAAGGTATTTTTAAAAAGTAATCAAGCCAATAGCTTAGATTTTCAAAATGCCAGGAATAAACATTTTTTAAAAGAGGATATTCATCACTTTAAAAACAAAAATAGATCAAACTTAGAGTACGTTAGATGAAGGTGAGAGTACCTTCGGACTTAGAGTACGTTAGATGAAGGTGAGAGTACCTTCGGATGTAGTTATTTTCATAGCTATATAGTTTCAGCCTAAGAGCACTTTCATTTTAAAAGCCTAAATACAATGTGGAATGGGTTAATGTCAATATGAAATGTAAACAGTGCTATAAGAATGTGGTGGTTTTAATCTGGGGTGTGGATTTCCTCACCCAACACCACCCTTTCCCCCAAAGCTGAGTATTTGCTTAGAAGTTTCAAAGACAGTTATATAAACACTGTCTTCAAATACAAAATTTCCACAAATAGGAAAAAATAAGTTAAAAGATTAGGGGCAGTGGGACAGAATATTGCATGATTACCTATCCTTAGCTGAGAATGTTTACCTTGCAATTGGATTCCCCATCAAGACTGGCTGTGGTAACATAACAGGTTCCATCAACTGTGCAGGATGACAGAAGAATAAGATCACAGGGAAAGGTTTCATCTGCCTGTACTTCTACTATATCACCGACCTAGTACAGAGAGAAAAATAAATATCAATGTTCTTTTTTTTTTAACTTTATTTTACTTTACAATACTGTATTGGTTTTGCCTTACATCAACAGTATCAATGTTCTTAATTCCAAACAAAGCATTTATTATACCTCCAACTAAAGTCAAAACAGTAGCAAAAGACCTCTCTCCATCTAAGGCTTAGAATGTCTCAGCATTCTATACCATGTGAAAGGTGACAAAATAATATTACTCAACATTCAGAATCCTCTTTAAGGTCACAAGGACTTACAATGCTTTCAGATTACCTGAGTATTGAACTTTAATCTCTGATACATGATTTTATTACCCAGGGACTCTTTTGCTCTCTGATGTTTTCAGCACTGGTGTTTGATAAGAGAATGACCATTATCATTTCATGACTGAATCAAAAAAATCTATACATTTTCATTTGAGTACTTCAAAAATACTGGGCAGCTGCACTCCCACTCTGCATCAGGACAAATATTTCTAAATGCTTTGTGGTAATAACTATTAGTGTCGGGTGACAGTTCTCTCTTCAGTGCTCAGAAAATCTCACTTAATTAGAGAGGCATTAGGTCATTTTCCAATAATTCATCTGCTATCAGTTAGTGCCCAAAGCTCAAGTAGAGAAAAAACCTGAGAGAAGAAACCATGAACAATTTCTAGTGTATAATTTAATAATGTATGAAATCAATCATAATGATTAAAACACAGATCTTTACAACTTGATTTTATGTCCCAGCTCTGCCACTTAACTATATGACCTTGGGTTAAGTGTCTTTGATGACTACAACTACCTCATAGGATTGGTTTTGAGTATAAAATGAGGATACAAGTAAAGTGGTTCACAAAGTACCTGGCACAAAGTTACCATCTGATAGTTGTTTACTAAATTATTACTAATATCCTGCAACTACTTTACTTTGAACTTATGAATAGTCATAAAGCTTTTTGGAAAGATGTAAGAAATTATCCAACCCAGTCCATTCCAACATTTTCCATGCCATGGGACACATAGAAAATGATAAATTAACACTTTTTTTTTTTACAGCACTCCATAAAGGGAGGAGGCTGCTAGTGAAAGAAGACAACCCACTTTAGGGAGTCAATATCTAGCTTACCAGCTTGGACACACTGGTTATAAAACATGGAACTAATAAATGACATACCTGCCTTCCAATTGCTACATAATTTAGCAGATAAATATGAGGGTTTCAATATCTATTCAGAAACGATTTTATTTGCCAATTTTAATCAGTAGCCACAAACAACAACATCAATAATGAAACTAATTTGTAAATAATATTTTATTCTCTTGGATCTTTCCTTCTTCACATCCGTAAATACTTACAGTGCTTAAATAAACCAAAATCTATGCTTAAATACACAGAGGCAAAATAACAAACAAAATCCTAAAGCATCTCAGAAGAAGGAAACACTCATTTAAAGGATGGAAGATGATTCCCAGGCTCTGATAAATATAAACCACAATTTCTTCTACAACACTGACAATCAGCTCAGATATGAAAAGGTCTCTGCACCTGGAGTACAAGTTAAGGCTGGTAAGATGGACTGGGGCCAGACCACAAAAGGTCTGACAGGTCAGGTTCAGGTGTTGAGGCCTCATCCTGAAGCCAAGGGGGGACCGAGAAAGGACTTTTAAAGAAAGGGAACAACATGGTTCAGTTAGACAATCAACTCTAGGATTGTTTCCACTTAACTTGTACAAAGTCAACAAGAGAACCTCACCATCCATTATGACAAACATTAGAAAAAGTCAAATAATCAAGAGAATTGTAAGTTTTTTGGGTTCATCAGAGAGTTGAGGTTGCAGGGCAACCAAGTTAACTGAATTTCAAAGGGCAAAAAGTCCCTCTGAGGAGAGGCAGGAGAAACTGACTCTTTCACAATTAACAAAGCACAGAAGGAAGAGATGGCTGTTATAAAAGTGCATAGGAAGAAGAAAACTAGATTTTCAACCAACTGTAAAAGGCTTTGGAGGGGCCAATGTGACAGTTTCAAATCTCTGCAAGCCTCAGAGAAAAGAGGAGACCATAAGCACACATCAGTTCTTCTCTCTGGGCATCCACTGGGTGCTCACGAGAAAGGTACAGGTTTGACCGAGTGCTGTGGAGGAACAGGTAAAATATGCTGCAACTGTGGACCCTTCTCTCATAGGGTGCAAAAGCCATCTGTGCCTAAGAGCAAGGCAAGAAACCCTCCCTGGCAGGGTCTCAGGGACATGTAACTACTGCTAGTGGAGAGGTAGAACAAAGCCATCTGCTGCTGGGGATGGACAGGAGACACCCTCACATTGAGGACCTGGTACTAATAAAAGGCAAAGTTCAGCTGCCAAGGGAGGTTGGGATGGAGATCAGGGAAGAGTGCTGAAAGTTCTACCCTGAGGTAAAGGTGCATAAAGGCTGCCTAATAATGAGACAGAGTAGGAGAATCAAGAAACCACTCTGATCCCATCAGGAACCCTGCAAAGAATAACAACAGGAAAGCACAATTTACCACTGGGGGAGGAGAAAGGGCATACAGAGAGGCATCCACTGTGTCTCAGGAATGCAGGACCTGCTGAAAGCAGATAGTGTAATAGGAACACTTAGAAAACCCCTGTGGCAGCCCAGATGTGCAGGAATTTAGAGTCCAGGGAGGTACTGAAAGCATCAACATCTACAGCAAAATCCAAAGTCAGCCAACTCCTGACCAGACTGACTCAATCCCCAACACTGATGGACTGGCTGACAAAAGGTATGACCACTGCAGACCAGAAATACAGGTTACCTGCCTCGATCTCTAGCATTCTTTTCCATGCACTGTCCAGAATTCAATTAAAAACATGAGATGCACAAAACCAAGAGAAAAATGACCTATCATCAGATTTTAGAAAATTAGCTATGAGTAAAATACTGATATATTTACTGGAGGGACTTTCTGGTTGTCCAGTGGTTAAGACTGCATTCCCAATGCAGGGGGCATGGGTTCAACCACTGGTTGAGGTACTGAGATCCCTCATGCCTCGACCAAAAAAAAAAAAGTTTAAGTATTTACTGGAAAACACAGATAACATACATGTGCAGATGAAGAATTTGGGCATCAAGATGGGAACTTTAAAAAAAAAAGGCAAATAAAAAAGTGAGAAATTACAAGCATGGCATGAGAGATAAAGATTTCCTTCAATGGGCTTATCAGCAGACTGGATATGACAAAAGAAATCATCAGTAAAACTGAAGAAACTCTTCCAATATTTCCAATGCCAAAACCCACACTCTTTTCCTTACAAATAACTATGCTTTTCCACTGGAATTCCTCAAGGCCTGTTGCTCTTCTCTATGTTTTACATCAGTTCAGTTCAGTTGCTCAGTCATGTCTGATTCTTTGCGACCCCATGGACTGCAGCATGCCAGGCCTCCTTGTCCATCACCAACTCCCGGAGTTTACTCAAACTCACGTCCATTGAGTCAGTGATGCCATCCAACCATCTCATCCTTCTCCTCCCGCCTTCAATCTTTCCCAGCATCAGGGTCTTTTCAAATGAGTCAGTTCTTCACATCAGGTGGCCAAAATATTGGAGCTTCAGCTTCAACATCAGTCCTTCCAATGAACACCCAGGACTGATTTCCTTTAGGATGAATTGGTTGGATCTCCTTGCAGTCCAAGGGACTCTCAAGAGTCTTCTCCAATACCACAGTTCAAAATCATCAATTCTTTGGTGTTCATCTTTCTTTATAGTCCAACTCTCACATCCACACATGACTACTGGAAAAACCATAGCTTTGACTAGATGGACCTTTGTTGGCAAAGTAATGTCTCTACTTTTTAATATGCTGTCTAGGTTGGTCATAACTTTCCTTTCAAGGAGCAAACGTCTTTTAATTTCATGGCTGCAATCACCATCTGCAGCGATTTTGGAGACCCCAAAATAAAATCTGTCACTGTTTTACTGTTTTCCCATCTATTTGCCATGAAGTGATGGGACCAGATGTCATGATCTTAGTTTTCTGAATGTTGAGTTTTAAGCCAACTTTCTTGCTCTCCTTTTTCACTTTTATCAAGGGGCTCTTTAGTTCTTGTTTGCTTTCTGCCGTAAGGGTGGTGGTGTCATCTGCATATCTGAGGTTATTGATACTTCTCCTGGCAATCTTGATTCCAGCTTGTGCTTCATCATGTTTTACATGATTCCATCCAAATTTCTATTTCCACCTAAAACATCTCCTCCGAGCTCCAGGCTTGACAATTCCATCTGGCTATCTAATAGGAATCTCAAAATGAACATGGCCCAAACCTATTCTTTTCCCAGTCCTTTCCAACTTACTTAATAGCACCAGCATTTTGTTTAACAGCACTACCTAATACAACTAGTTGCTCAGGGCAAAATCAAGGAGGCTATCTTTATTCTTTTTTGCTCTTTTTCTCACTCTCTCCATGGAATACATCAGTAAGTCCAGATTTTATCTACAATAAATATCTTGAATAGATCCATTTATCTTGATCACGCAATAGGAGGGACAAAGTTGTGCTTATGAGCATGGACACCACACCCAGACTTCCTTCAATTAAAATCCCAGTTTTCCCACTTATAAGTTATGGACAAGTTTCTTAACCCCCCTATGCCTCAGTTTCATCATCAGTAAAGAGGGGATAACAAAAGTACCTATTTCATAGGACTGTTATAAAGTAAGGATTAATGAATGTAGAAGGGAGTGCCTGGAATATTTATGTAACATATAAATGTTAACAAATATTTCTATTTTTATTGTTATTATCTCTTTTGCTATCACCCTATATAAGCTTACATTTTGCTTATACTACAGCAATAACCACCTAACAGGTTTCCCTCATTCTAATTTTGCTCATGCCTCTACTTTGCTTGGGCTTTCCATGTGGCACTATGATAAAGAATCAGCCTACCAATGAAAGAGACATGGGTTTGATCCCTGGGTCAGGAAGACCCCCTGGAAGAGGACATGGCAACCCACTCCAGTATTCATGCCTGGAGAATTCCGTGGACAGAGGAGCATGGATGGCTACAGTCCTTAGGGTTGCAAAAGAGTCGGACACAACTTAGCAACTGGGCACACACTAACTACTTTGCTTAATCTTCAAAGTTGCCTTTTTTAAAAGAGTAAGATCAAGTCACTCCCCAGCTTTGAAACGCTTTAAAAAATACCCAGTGCACTGAGGATACAGAACAAGTCACTCTCCTGTTCAACAACAGTACCCACAATCCCCAGCCAAGCAATCACTTGGATACTTTTAGTTTGTAGGCATCTCTTTATAACACAAACTGTAGGCGTCTGCCTACAATGCGGGAGACCTGGGTTCAATCCCTGGGTTGGGAAGATCTCCTGGAGAAAGAAATGGCAACCCACTCCAGTATTCTTGCCTTGAAAATCCCATGGGCCGAGGAGCCTGGTAGGCTACAGACCATGGGGTCACAAAGAGTCGGACACAACTGAATGACTTCACGTTTCTCACGTTATAACACAAATACTCCAGAAAGGGCTCAATCAAGCAGCATTTCACACAGCAGCAATGTAATGTAACTGAGATTATAACCAGCTGAGGTCAGCCAAAGATAAGTAGCCTAGTGAGAAAAGGTGGAAGATGGGGGTCCTTCTAAGGTAGTGGGGGTGACAGCAAAAACAGAGAGAGGAAATGAGAGAAAAGGAAAGAAAAGTGGGAGACTTTATTTGCTTTGCAATTTTACTTCATAACCTGGGAGCAACAGATTTAATACTATGAATCATTTATGCTGCCTTTGGTTCTTATGTGAACAAAAAGCTGAGTTTCTACTAATGGTTTGGAAACTTCAGATCCTAACCACTCCAGTTCACCACAAGGCCCTCCCTTCTGGGATGTGGAAAATAGAAAAAAGAGTGGGAGAAATACAGTTTATGTCAAACTTGGGTAACTCTCTCAGTCTGTGGCCTTCCTCCCATCATTACTATAAGAAGGTGTAAGATGGTTTACTTATTGCTGGGGATATGGAGAACTTTAAGCTTGAAATTCTGGGTATTAAGTAAATAATTCAGTGGTGGTAATAACTGATAAAACAATAGAGAGGAGAGTATCATTTTGTATGAACTCATACCACAGCCCTGAACAATTCTGTTCCACACATCTTCCTTTGCTCTGAAGAATTTGATTTCCATTAACTTTCATGTTTTAATTCATATTCATATAAAAACATTATTTTAATGATAACACAAAATTACAAACAATTTCGGAAGATTAACACAATTGGAAGATTAACATAATTGGCAAACCCTTAGCTACAACCAAAAAAAAAAAAAAAAGACTCAAACATCTAAAAAAAGAGGAAATCACAACTGACGTCAGAGAAATAAAAATTTTACGATTATATGAGACTACTACAATTACATGCCAATAAGTACCTAGAAACATATAACCTACCAAAGCTGGATCACTGAGAAATAAAGAAATCTGAGCAGATCCAAAACTAGTGAGA
The DNA here is from genome assembly GCF_014754425.2 of Oryx dammah. Lineage (NCBI taxonomy): Eukaryota > Metazoa > Chordata > Mammalia > Artiodactyla > Bovidae > Oryx > Oryx dammah. The sequence continues at coordinate 43,686,266 of NW_024070207.1, forward strand.
AGACTGAAGTAGGAATCAAAAATCTCACCCAAAAGATAAGCCCAGGATTAGATGACTTCACTGGAGAATGCTACCCAACATTTGAAGAAGAAATAACAACCCTTCCTAATCCTTCTAAAGAATCAAAGAGGTAGGAACACCTTCAAACTTATTCTGAGCTCAGCATTACCCTGATATTATCACCAGAAAAAGACACCGCAAGAAAACTACATACCAATTTTCTCAACAAATAATGATACCAAAAAAAAAAAAATCTTAAAATACTAACAAATCAAAAATCAGTAACATTAAAATGATCATGCTCTATGACCAAATGAAATTTATTATTGGGATCCAAGAATATATATGAAAATCAATCAATATAATGCAGCATATAAATAATGTGTTGCATGATCATCTCAGTTAATGCAGAAAAGACATTTAGCATAATTCAACACTCTTTCATGATAAAAATATTTAATATAATAGGAAGAGAAGTAAATGATCACAACCTAATAAAAGTCTACAGTTAATATCACACTAAACAGGCAAAGACTAAAACCTTTATCTCTAAGATCAGAAACAAAGCAAGGATGTCCACTCCAGAACTATTATCAATCATTGTACTAGAAGTTCTGGATAGAACAATTAGACAAGAAACAAAAAGGGTATACAAATTGGGAACAAAGTAAAATTATCCTAATTTGGAGATGACACGATATTATATGTAAAAAAAAAAAACTCTAAAAATTCCACCAAAAATGTTAGAACAAATTAATTCAGCAAAGTTGCAGGAACTAAAATTAACACTCAAAAATCAGATGCATGCCTATACATTAACAATGACCAGTCCAAAAAGGAAATCAAGAAAACACTATCATTTACAACAGCATCAAAAATGATAAAACACTTAGGAACAAACTTAAAGAAGTTAAAGAGTTGTACACTGACAGTTACAAAAGCACTGCTAAAAGAAATCAAAGAATACAAAACAAATGGAAACATATTTCAAGTTCATAGATTAAAACACTTAATACTGTTAAAATGTGTATACCATCCAAAGTGATCTACAGACTCAGTGGACTTCCTATCAAAATACCAATGTCATTTGTTTCAGAAATAGGAAAAAAAAAAAAACCCAAAACCTGACATTCATATGAAATCTCAAGGGACCATGAGATCTTGGAAAGATCTTCAAAAATTATCTTGAAAAGGAGAAACAAACTTGGAGGTCTTGCATTCCCAAATTTCTCCAAACATACTACAAAGCAACAGTAATTAAGACTGGCATAAGGGCAGATACATAAGACAATGAATTGAAAGCCTAAAAAATAAACTCTTTGCACATAAGGTCAAATGACGTTCAACAAGTGTACCAAGATTATTCAAAAGGGAATGAGAGTTTCTTCAACAAACAGCTTTGGGAAAACTGGGTATCTACTTATAAAAGTATTGATAGAGTTGGATTCTCACCTTAGATCATATACAAAAATTAACATGAAAGGAATGAAAGATCTAAATGTCAGACTTGATCCTATCAGACTCCTAGAATATGGAGAAAAAGCTTCAGGACATCGGACTTGGCAATGACTCCTTGGATATGACACCAAAAGCACAGGATAAAAACCAAAATTAGAAAATGAGAATACATGATCAAAGAAAACAATAGTGAAAAGGCAACCTACAGAATAAGAGAAAATATTTGCCAATCATATAGCTGACGAGGAGTTAACATCCAGAATATATAAGGAATTACCATGACTCAATAACAAATACCCCAATTAAAAATTGGGTCAAGGACTTGCTTCCCTGGTGGATCAGATAGTAAAGGGTCTGCCCACAATGCAGGAGACCTGGGTTTGATCCCTGGGTAAGGAAGATTCCCTGGAGAAGCAAATGGCAAACCACTCCAGTATTCTTGCCTGGAAAATTTCATGGACAGAGGAGTCTGGTGGGCTATAGTCCAGGGGGACACAAAGAGTCAGACATGACTGAGTGATTAACACTTAACACAAGGACTTGAACAGACATTTCTCCAGAGAAAATACACAACAGTCAATAGGCACATGAAATGATGCTCAACATAACCAATCATTCAGTTCAGTTCAGTTCAGTCACTCAGTCGTGTCCAACTCTTTGTGACCCCATGAATTACGGCACGCCAGGCCTCCCTTGTCCATCACCAACTCCCAGAGTTCACTCAGACTCACGTCCATTGAGTCAGTGATGCCATCCAGTCATCTCATCCTCAGTCGTCCCCTTCTCCTCCTGCCCCCAATCCCTCCCAGCATCAGTCTTTTCCAATGAGTCAACTCTTCACATGAGGTGGCCAAAGTACTGGAGTTTCAGCTTTAGCATCATTCCTTCCAAAGAAATCCCAGGGCTGATCTCCTTCACAATGGACTGGTTGGATCTCCTTGCAGTCCAAGGAACTCTCAAGAGTCTTCTCCAAAACCACAGTTCAAAAGCATCAATTCTTCGGTGCTCTGCCTTTTTCACAGTCCAACTCTCACATCCATACATGACCACAGGAAAAACCATAGCCTTGACTAGACGGACCTTAGTCGGCAAAGTAATGTCTCTGCTTTTGAATATGCTATCTAGGTTGGTCATAACTTTTCTTCCAAGGAGTGTCTTTTAATTTCATGGCTGCAGTCACCATCTGCAGTGATTTTGGAGCCCCCCAAAATAAAGTCTGACACTGTTTCCACTGTTTCCCCATCCATTTCCCATGAAGTGATGGGACCGGATGCCATGATCTTCGTTTTCTGAATGTTGAGCTTTAAGCCAACTTTTTCACTCTCCTCTTTCACTTTCATCAAGAAGCTTTTTAGCTCCTCTTTACTTTCTGCCATAAGGGTGGTGTCATCTGCGTATCTGAGGTTATTGATATTTCTCCCGGCAATCTTGATTCCAGCTTGTGTTGCTTCCAGTCCAGCATTTCTCATGATGTACTCTGCATGTAAGTTAAATAAGCAGGGTGACAATATACAGCCTTGAGGCACTCCTTTTCCTATTTGTAACCAGTCTGTTGTTCCATGTCCAGTTCTAACTGTTGCTTCCTGACCTGCATATAGGTTTCTCAAGAGGCAGGTCAGGTGGTCTGGTATTCCCATCTCTCTCAGGATTTTCCACAGTTTATTGTGATCTACACAGTCAAAGGCTTTGGCATAGTCAATAAAGCAGAAATAGATGTTATTCTGGAACTCTCTTTTTCCATGATCCAGCGGATGTTGGCAATTTGATCTCTGGTTCCTCTGCCTTTTCTAAAACCAGCTGGAACATCAGGGAGTTCACGGTTCACATATTGTTGAAGCCTGGCTTGGAGAATTTTGAGCATTACTTTACTAGCATGTGAGATGAGTGCAACTGTTTGGTAGTTTGAGCATTCTTTGGCATTGCCTTTCTTTGGGATTGGAATGAAAACTGACTTTTCCAGTCCTGTGGCTACTGCTCAGTTTTCCAAATTTGCTGGCATATTCACAGCATCATTTTTCAGGATCTGAAATAGCTCCACTGGAATTCCATCACCTCCACTAGCTTTGTTCGTAGTGATGCTTTCTAAGGCCCACTTGACTTCACATTCCAGGATGTCTGCCTCTAGATGAGTGATCACACCATCGTGATTATCCGGGTCGTGAAGATCTTTTTTGTACAGTTCTTCTGTGTATTCTTGCCACCTCTTCTTAATATTCTCTGCTTCTGTTAGGTCCATACCATTTCTGTCCTTTATCGAGCCCATCTTTGCATGAAATGTTCCCTTGGTATCTCTAATTTTCTTGAAGAGATCTCTAGTCTTTCCCATTCCGTTGTTTTCCTCTATTTCTTGGCACTGATCGCTGAAGAAGGCTTTCTTATCTCTTCTTGCTATTCTTTGGAATTCTGCATTCAGATGTTTATATCTTTCTTTTCTCCTTTGCTTTTCACTTCTCTTCTTTTCTCAGCTATTAGTAAGGCCTACCCAGACAGCCATTTTGCTTTTTTGCATTTCTTTTCCATGTGGATGGTCTTGATCCCTGTCTCCTGTACAAGGTCACGAACCTTATTCCATAGTTCATCAGGTACTCTATCTATCAGTTCTAGGCCCTGAAATGTACTTCTCACTTCCACTGTATAATCATAAGGGATTTGATTTAGGTCATACCTGAATGGTCTAGCAGTTTTCCCTACTTTCTTCAATTTAAGTCTGAATTTGGCAATAAGGAGTTCATGATCTGAGCCACAGTCAGCTCCTGGTCTTGTTTTTGCTGACTGTATAGAGCTTCTTCATCTTTGGCTGCAAAGAATATAATCAATCTGAGTTCGGTGTTGACCATCTGGTGATGTCCATGTGTAGAGTCTTCTCTTGTGTTGTTGGAAGAGGGTGTTTGCTATGACCAATCATTAGGAAAATGCAAATACAAACCATAATGAGATATCACTTTGTATCAATCAGGATGCCTACTATCAAAAGAACAGAAACTAACAAGTCCTTAAGAGGACCAGGAGAAGTTGAAAGCCTTGTGTACTCGGCACTAAGGTAAAATGGTACATCCATTATGGAAAACAGTATGGAGGTTTCTCCACAAATTAAAAACAGAATTCCAATACAATCTAGCAATTCTACTTCTGGGTATATATCTAACATAATTCAAAGCAAGAACTTGAGCTATTTGCACACCTGTGTTCACTGCAGCATTATTCACATAGCCAAAAGGTGGAAGCCAGCCAAACGTCTATCAACTGATGAATTAATAAAGTGTGGTATATACATACAATGGAGTATTATGTAGCTTTAAAAATGGGAAATCCTGTCATATGAAGACATTATACTAAGTGAAATAAACCAGTCACAAAAGGACAGATACTATACATTTCCTACCACAGAAAGTATCTCTCTAAGGCAGTCCAAGTAACAGCAACAGAAAATACAAAAGTGTTTACCAAGGGCTAGAAGCAGTGTTTAGTGGATACAGAGTTTTAGTGTTATAAAATGAAAAGGTTCTAGAGATCTGTTGTACAACAATGTGAATACTTAACACTACTGAACTGTATACTTAAAAAACAGTTGGTAAATAGATGGTAAATTTAGTGTTAAGGTACCACCATTCTACAGATAAGCAGATTGCACTCATTTCACATGGTCGCAAGGTAATGCTCAAAAACTTTCATATGCTAGGCTTTAGTACTACACGAACTGAGAACTTCCAGATGTACAAGCTAAATTTAGAAAAGGCAGAGGAACCAGAGATCACATTGCCAACATCTGTGGGATCACAGAAAAAGCAAGGGAATTCCAGAGACACATCTACTTCTGCTTTATTGACTATGCTGAAGGCTTTGATTGTGTGGATCACAACAAACCGTGGAAAATTCTTCAAGAGATGGGCATACCAGACCACCTTACCTGTCTCCTGAGAAACCTGTATGCAGGTCAAGACACAACAGTTAGAATCAGACATGATGGAACAATGGACTGGTTCAAAATTGGAAAAGGAGTACATCAAGGCTGTATACTGTCACCCTGCTTAGTTAACTTATATGCAGAGTACATCATGTGAAATGGAGCTGGAGGAAGCACAAGCTGGAATCAACAATGCCTGAAGAAATATCAACAACCTCAGATATGCAGATGACATACCACTCTAACAGCAGAAAGTGAAGAGAACTGAAGACCCACTTGATGAAGGTGAAAGAGGAGAGTGAAAAAGCTGGTCTAAAACTCAACATTCAAAAAATGAAGATCATGACATCCAGTCCCATCACTTCATGGTAAACAGATGGGAAAACAATGGAAACAGTGGCAGACTTTATTTTCTTGGGCTCCAAAATCATTGCAGATGATGATTGCAGCCACAAAATTAAAAGATGCTTGCTCCTTGGAAAAAAAGCTATGACAAACCTAGACAGCATATTAAAAAGCAGAGACATCACTTTGCTGACAAAGGCCTGTAAAGTCAAAGCTAAGGTTTTTCCAGTAGTCATGTATGGATGTGAGAGCTGGACCATCAAGAAGGCTGAGTGCCAGAGAACTGATGCTTTCAAACTGTGGTGCTGGAGAAGACTGTTTAGAGTCCCTTGGACAGCAAGAAGATCAAACCAGTCAATCCTAAAAGAAATCAGTCCTGAATATTCATTGGAAGGACTGATGCTAAAGCTGAAGCTCCAATATTTTGGCCACCTGATGCAAAGGGCTGACTCATTGGAAAAGACCCAGATGCTGGGACAGATTGAGGGCAGGAGGAGAAGAGGGCGACAGAGGATGAGATGGTTGGATGGCATTACCAACTCAATGGATATGAGTCTGAGCAAACTCCAGGAGATAGTGAAGGACAGGGAAGCCTAGTGTGCTGCAGTTCATGGGGTCACAGAGAGTTGGGCACAACTTAGCGAATGAACAACAACATAGATAAGTATTAATAAAAACACAGGCATTAGAGCCTTAATATTCTTTAATTGTGAAGGACTATCATTTATTTTTCTAATTCTGTTCTTATTTTTTATCCCAATAACACAATAAAGTAAAAATAAGTGATACCTTAAGACTAGGATATAATATTTGTAAAAGGCACATCTGATAAAGGACTATTATCCAAAATATACCAAAAGGACTGTTACCAATTTTCACAATATGAAAATGAGCAATCTGGTTAAAAAATTGGGGAAAAGACCTAATAGACACCTCACCAAAGAAGATATTCAAATGCAAGTAAACATATGGAATTATGTTCAACACCCTATGTCATCAGGGAATTGCAAATTAAGACCAAAATGAGATATCACTATACAGCCTTTAGAATGGGCAAAATCTAGAATACTGACAACAAATGTTGGCCAGGATATGGAGCAACAGAACTCTCATTTACTGCTTACGGGAAATGCAAAATGGGTAGCTATGTTGGAGATAGTCTGGAAGTTTCTTATAAAACTAAACACACTCTTACCATATGACCCAGATCACACTCTTTGGTTTTTACCAAAATGAACTGAAATCTTATATTCACACAAAGACCTGCATATAGATGTTTATAATAGTTTTATTTCTAATGGCCAAAACATGGAAGCAAGCATGATGTCCTTCAGTAAGTGAGTGACTATTAAATAAACTGGTACATCTAGACAATGAAATATTATTTAGTGCTAAAAAGAAATGAGCTATCAAACCATAAAAAGATGGAGAAAACTCAAATGCATGTTACTAAATGGAAAAAGCCAACTTGAAAAAGCTATATACTGTATTATTTTAACCACATGACACTAAGAAAAATGCAAAACTATGGAAACAGTAAAAGGAAGAGTGGTGACCAGGGGTTGGAGGGAGGGATGAATAGGCTAAGCACAGAGGATATTTAGGGCAGTGAAATGATTCTGTAGAATACTGTAATGCTTGAGACATGAACTTATACATTTGTTCAGACTCACTGAACATACATGATCAAGAGTGAAAACTAACTAACCTAAACTGTGGACTATCACACTGATTGTAACAAATATGCCACTCTGGTGGGGGGTACTGATTGTGAGGAAGGTTGTACCTGTGTAGGGAAAAGGACTGTACGTGAACTCCATAATTTCTGTTCGGTTTTGCTGCTCCAAAGACTAAAAGAAAGTGAAAGTGAAAGTGAAGTCGCTCAGTTGTGTCCGACTCTTTGTGACCCTATGGACTGTAGCCCACCAGGCTCCTCCGTCCATGGGATTCTCCAGGCAAGAATACTGGAATGGGTTGCCATTTCCTTCTCTAGGGCATCTTCCCGACCCAGGGATCAAACCCAGGTCTCCTGCATTGCAGGCAGACGTTTTAAACTCTGAGCCACCAGGACTAAGCTTACATTAATTAAAATAAAATTTGCTAGGTACAAAAACTATTATTTGATTTGGACAAGTCAAAAATTTTATCAACAGGAATCTTACTGTATAATAACAGTCAATGGCTAATTTGAATAAAAAATGAAACTGAGATAGTTAAAAAAACACCTTACAACTATCACATATGGTGGTGGAATATAAAATGGCATATGGCTGCTGTGGAAAACAGTTTGGTGATTCATAAAAACTAGAATCACCACATGACCTAGCAATTCCACTCCTAGGTATGTACCCAAAAGAATGGGAAAGAGGTGTTTGAAACAAAAACTTGTACATGAATATTCATATCACCAACAATCCTAATAGCTCAAGTGAAGTCGCCTAGTCGTGTCCAACTCTTCACGACCCCATGGACTGTAGTCCGCCAGGCTCCTCCATCCATGGTATTTTCCAGGCAAGAGTCCTGGAGTGGGTTGTCATTTCCTTCTCTAGGGGATCTTCCCTACTCAGGAATCAAAGCTGGGTCTCCTGCATTGTGGGCAGACACATTACCATCTGAGCCACCTGGGAAGCCCCCTAATAGCTCAAAGATAGAAAGAAAACAAATGCCCATCAACTGATGATTGGATAAACAAAATGTGGTATGGCTATATTATGGAGTATTACTCAATCAAAAGGAATGAAGTAATGATACATGCCACAACATGAATGAACCTCAAGAAGATAGCAACAAGCAAGAGAATGCAGACATAAGGGCCACATAGTATATGATTCTATTTATGTGAAATACCTACAATAGGTAAACCCACTGAGACAGAAAGATGAGTGGTTGCCAGGGCCTGGGTGAGGGAGGAATGGAAGATGACTACTTCATAGCAGTGAGAATGTTCTGGAACTAGACAGTGGTGATGGTGGTACAGCACTGAGAACATATAAAATGCCACTGAAGTGTACATTTTAAAATGATGTGTTCTCACTATAATTAAAAAAAAAAAGAATGTACTACAAAACTTAATACCTTGATTTTTTCACTCTCTTTTTTCACTCGCTTTGCATTTTCAATAATGTAAACAGTGCTCTTATTGACTTCATTGTCAGCCCTGTGCCTCAGCCAATCCTCATATCCCTAGAAGAATAAAAATAAGGACATAGTCAAACTCACATAATGAAGTAAAGTTGTTAATAAATTTTTACAACCCCTTCTCTGAGTCACAGCAGATACTTGTACTTATAATGTTACTTTCAATGCAGAATAAAGAGACAACACTGTAAAATTTTTGCAGCAAAAACGAAAATATGCTTTCAAAATATTCCTTAGGTAAAAAGTTTTATTGCATTAAAAGATTCCTCCATTCTAGAGATAAGTATTAATAAAAATACAGGTAATAGAGACTTAACATTCTTCAGCAGTGAAGGACTATGATTTATTTTTCTAATTCTGCTCTTAGTCAAGCTAATGTTAATGTTCTCTACTTTTTAATTTGAAAGACATTTTTCCAGGTTTTATTTTCTTATAGACCAAATTACTTAAACACATTCTTCCATATTAGACTGTTGGGAGTGATCATCTCTGAGGAAATATAATTCCTTCCCAGAGACAGAGGATAGAAAGAGCAAGTAGGATTATTTTGGAACAGTATCTATGATAAGTTTTAGAGATCAACAGTTAAAATTTCTCCACTGACTTGGTGACAAAAGAAAAGATAAATTGGTGTTCGTCTTTTAGAATTAAAAGTAAGGAGTTCATTTTCCTTTGGGCTTTCTTTGGTCTAGAATAATTTAAGCCAAAAGTAAGAATGGAGGAACTCTATTTGTTTGAGCACCATCTCCTTTTTTTACATCACTTTGCTTTTTTTTTCCTTATAATAGGGTCTGTACCTTTTCAAATCTAACTGTTTGAAAAGTCTCTTAATCACCTTCCCCTTTTTTTCTCAGGTGGTATATATTGATTCCTATCCTGTCCTTCTTTAGGGCAATGCTTAGACTATCACTTCATATGGGAACTTTCAGTGATGTCAGTGAGCAAACAAAGGCCCCAGCATGAACTAGTATTGGGAGTAAAATGAATCAGTAAGAGCTTTTTGAAAACCAAACAGGCTATTCTTGGAACCAGCAATTCTATGATGTTAAAGAAAATAATCTTAACAGCCTCAGGGAAATAACATTCCCAAAGTCTTTATTTAGCAACCAAACACTTGATAAAATATCCTTTCAGTTCTGGGTAGGCAAGATAGAAGACCAGATAACCCCAAGAAGAAAGGTAACCATGTTCTCAATATTGTTAAGCAAACCTTTATTTTGGATATTCTTTGGGACACTTTCTAAAGGACTTTGATAAGTACTGTCTAAAAGTCTCCTTGTAACCTGTCAGCTTCTGGTACAGGAAAAACATTGCTAACTACTCCTTAACCATGCTTCCTGTTTCCATTTTTCAGTTTCATTGGGAATTTGTCAAAACACCTCTTCAGCAGCATCAGGAAAGACAACAAAATTATTTATACTCTTGAGTTCAGAGAAGGAAATGGCAACCCACTCCAGTACTCTTGCCTGGAGAATCCCAGGGACAGAGGAGCCTGTTATAGGTGGCAATTTAAAAAGTCCACAAGAATGGGAATTTTTCAGACAGATACAGCACACTGAAAAATGCAATGCACGTTACAAATTTACCTTCCACTCCCTGAGTGAGGTGTACCTCTACCTACTCTCCTTTTAGGGTTATATTCCTCCCTCCAAAAAATAGGAAGAAAGGAGCAAAGAAATTATAGATGTCTTATAACCATTTTAATGGGTTTTCAATAAGAACAAAATATAAACTCTCATGTCAGACAGGACTGAAATGCAAGCATAACTGTAGATTAGAAATTTACCTGCTTGATGGCTGTAACAGTTATAACAAAGAAAAGTGGAAGTCCACTCGTAATTGGGCTAGTTGGTGTGTCCACTGTGACCTAGGTAAAGAAAGTAAATTGAGAGTAAAATGAAAAGCTGCCATTAACTTATATGCAGCACTTACATGCTATAAACATTTCAGACAAAAACGTAAACAAAACATATCCCAGTAGCAACATGAATGTTAACTTTCCTTAAAACAAAAGCAATCCACATAGCCGTTAGTTTAAGAAAATAGTTCTAAATTTAGGCTTAGTTTTGGCTGGACTAACCCCTAGATTGAAATATATCCATTCATTTACCATCTGTCTGTTGAGCACCACTCTGTCAGCCTTTGTGCTATTATCAGCCAGGCTCTAGAGATGCTGCTTTATTTTAAACAAGATGGAGAAAAGTTCCTGCCCTCATAAGAGCTGGCAACTTACAGTGAAAACCAGACATTAAAACAAGTCAGATTTGAAGAGTATACAGACGTTAACTAGATGGAAGGGAGGGCTTCATAGGCGCAGTGAGGTGCATATAGAAAGTCTCTTTGGGAGGAGGGCATGTGGCACCTGTGAGAAAATAAAGGAAGCCAGCAGCAAAAAAGTATGTGGTGTGAGAAGAGGCTGGAGGGGAGATGGGGCCAGACCTAGCAGGGCTCTCCAGAGGAAAGTTCATTCTTTATCTCACAAACAGTGGGAAATAATTGAAGCTTTTAGGTAGGGAGAGGTCATGTGAACAGAACCACATTCCAAAAGGTCATTCTCATTGCTTTGTGGAAAATGGAATGGAAGGGAACAAAAGTGGAGGGAGGCTAGTACACTCATCCAGGTAAGAGATGTACACTCATTTAGGAGGCTAGTACACTCATCCAGGTAAGAGATGATGGCTTGAACAAAGGTAGTAGCAGCAAATACAAAAAGAAGTTCCAGAGACATTTAGGAAGCAACACTGGTAATGAATTTCTTATAAGTGGTGGTTAAAAATGTCTCCCAAGTATCTGATTAACATGGCTAGGTGGATGTTGTCATTCATTGAAACAGGAAATCCTGAAAGAGAACTAGATTTGAGGCAAAGAGGATCATGGGGTCACTCTCCTTTTACGTAGCACTGAGATATTAGTCCGGATTCCTCACCACATAAGCTCTCTAATCTTTCAAGTCTTAAAGTCACCTATTCTTTGAAGTTTTCTCAAGCTTCTCTTGGGTAGGAAGAAAAATCATAACTTCCACTGTGTCCACACAGCATTTTGCTCATACTAGTTTTACTACATTTACCACATTAAATTGAGTGAATACATGACTGTCTTTTTTTTGCTTTAACGTAAAATTCCTTTTGGGTAGAAAAGGCAATTTTGATCTTTACTGTACCTGCTAAAATCTTTGTTATCTGGACCACTGCCTGGCACACAGGTGCTTGCTGAACTGAACTGAAATGTGCTGCATGCCAAGTTGAATGATTGTGTGCATAATCTTCTACACAGTTTATTTATTCTATGCTGTGCTGTAAGACATCTCACCATTGATCTAGAGGAGCTCCGCCTCAAATGCCCCGTCATTCATGACTGAAATTGGTTCTTCCCCATATCACAACCCAGACTGGTTTTAATTTGCAGGGCTAAATTGAATTACAGTACTATTTACTCAAAGTGGATAAACAGAAGCACTTAAGATCAGCAAGGCATTTGAGCAATTTTTTGGGGATGTTTTTGCTTTGCTTTAAAACAATGAAATGAGAAAAAAAAACCTTTTATGTAGTAAAATTTTCAAAGGGTAATTTTGGCAAGGGAAAGATTTTAATAGCTTATAGACTGAAAGATGGAAGATGAAATTTTAAATGTCTAAAATTTAAAACACAAAACATTAGTAGGAACACTGAGAAGCAAACCAATGTACAAGGATTTATTTCATCCTTAAAGTAAATAAATGAGGAAAAGCAAAACTGGTGATCAAGAAGATAAGTGATAAATTTTCAATTAAACTGAAATGGGTGCTTAACAAAGTAAAACTATTAATTTTCATACATACCACTATATATAAAAGTACACAATGCATGTCTGTCTAAGATGAACAAAGATATGAAATCCATGAAAGTTTAAAAATAGTAATGAAGTCTCAATAAGTTTTCTAGTGAAAGAGCTACTTTAGAAATATATAAAATTGAGTACAGCTTAAAATATATTAGTACTTTAAAAAGTGTTGTTATAATAAGCCACGAACAACTTTTTAATCACAGGGCATTTCAAAGTTAGAACCAGATTGAAAATTTGCTTGAAGAAATGAAGTTTCTAATAGAGCTCTTACCTGTATAAGAAAAATGATAAGAAAATAAAAATTTGCAATTCTTCTAAACTGTTCAAACAGATTCTTTGGGAGGAAATTCCAAAGTGTATACTGTATGGGAGGGAAAAAAAAAGATTATTAGAAAGGAAACTTGAAAAAGATTCCAGATTATCACAATACTTTGAAAGCATGTTAAAACCCAAACCTCACAGACGAATAAGTGTGTGCTTAGAGGTATAGCATATAAGCACTCTGCAGGAGTCAAGTTTTCACTTGGAGCATTCTAACTGGGCCATCTGTCCCTCAGCTTTGCTTTCCCTGGCCAATCTAAATTAGGTTCCCTGTTATCTGCTCTCATATCACCCTATACTTCCCTGAGATCATGCGTTTCAGTGAATAATTATATGTGTGCATATTTTAATTAAAGTTTCTCCCTCAAGAGGCACTGAGATCTAAAAGGGCAGACTATTCATCTAGTCTTTTTATTACTTTTCTCCAACTCCTAGCACAGTGCCTGACATAAAGTAGACACTCAATAAATTAGTTGGATGAATGAATGAACTAATTAAATTAATTTTTCTGGCTGTGCTAAGCTTTGGAATCTTGATCATCATCACAGATAAAATTCTGTCCCTATCACTGCTTCCTACCTCCCAGACAGCCTTGGTGTACACATAACCTTAGGTCATAGACAGTTTACATTTTAATCAACAACATACCAACCTTGTACTTTGATAATAGGTAGTGGGTAAAGGTTTCAATGCTAAATTGTACATGGGCAGGAGGAGAAAACTCTTGGGCCAGCTGTCAAATCACAAAGACTTTCTCACTGGTACCTTAAGCTCAAGGACCAGGGCATTTTAAAATCACCCAAAGTTGGATTTTCTAGATGTCTTAATAAAGACCAGAAACCAGAAACAAAGAAATGTTTCTTAACCTAAAGATCTAAGTTTATACTTGCACGGTCTCCATTTGTGAGAAAATATTCATTGTATTAGGTAAGGTGACTGACAAAGCCAAAGTTGCAGAGCATGATACAATAGATGGAGCTTTACTACTAACCTCCCTTTAAAAGGTATATAGGCCCAAGGTTCAGGGAATCCCAAGAATAGAAAGATGAATGGAGGCAAATATATTCAGTGAAGCAGCTGCATTACAACCAACAGCCCACCTAGAAGGTTCTTCTCCCAGGGTTCATAGAAGTGCCTCAGGGAAGCCCATTCGACACGAAGTGCATACTTGTGTGTGGATGTGTATCACTTGGGAGAAGAGAGTCCACAGTTTTCAGATTCCCAAGGCAGCTTGTGACCAAAAAGAAAAGGGATCAAAACCACAGGTCCAGTCACTCTGAAGCTGCACCCTAGTTCAGATGACCACTTAACTGTCCCGATGACTGAAGGTCAGTTTTCTAAAACAACAAACTAAACTCCAACAGGCTAACAGCTGAGCTTCTGGCTCACTGACCTTCTGTTCCTTAAGTAAAGGGTTTTAAATTGAACAAACAAACATTGGGACTGTGAGAGTCCTCTGTGGGGTGTGAACATGTCGAAGGGAACATTTTTGTTGTTGTTTCTAGGCCCCCACTGTTTCCCTCTGTTTTAACTTCCTAAATGAACTGCTTCCTTGAGGAACTCTGGTCAGTATCTTGATAGGCAACTATTACTACATGCCCTCTTCTTTCCTATGTCAGATCATGAACTACTAAGAGGTCAGAGAACATATAAACATAAGCTCCTTTCCCTTCCATGCCTAGAACAGTGTTCAGCATGTAGAAAGCATACAAGAAATGTTAACTGAAACTTGTGTTTTGGCCATTTCCTCCACTGCTCTAACTAAAAAGTAAATTAAACTTCTTGTCTCTGTTATAATACAAATGCAATATAGCATACATATTTCAAGGCAGACTAAGAGAAGCCTACTTTTAAATAGTGTTCTAATTAAAACTGAAATGGAATGAAAGCTGCATATACCAAGTTATTCAAATTGACTTGTTTACTTAAAAACTGAACTCTCAAACTTAGTCAGTTGCTACAAACTAGAAACAATGTTAACTCACAGGAAGAAAATGTTTAGAGCATTTGTTTCATACATGATGTTGAAAATGGACATTTTTTTGGGTCAAAAGTCAGTTCTTGCTCAAGAGAAGTCAGTAAGTGGATCTTCTATACTATTTTAATGTGCAAGCCTAAACTAAAAAAAGAAACCCTGACATCTAGAACACGTTTTAAAAGTTTCTTGGTGGCTCAGACGGTAAAGCGTCTGCACGCAGTGAGGGAGACCTGGGTTTAATCCCTGGGTCGGGAAGATCCCCTGGAGAAGGAAATGGCACCCCACTCCAGTGCCCTTGCCTGAAAAATCCCATAGGCGGAGGAGCCTGGTAGGCTACAGTCCATGGGGTCGCAAAGGGCCGGACACAACTGAGCGACTTCACTTTCACTTTCTTCAAAAGTTTCTTCAGAAAAATGCCAGCTTCCCAAGTATGTGCAAAGCATTTTCATTTTCCCTATAGTGAATTAAACAACTGGTACACAACTGTGGCCTTTGATTGAAACAACTGTGGGTCCCCCCCTCACACATCTATCATCTAATTAGAAATCAAAACCTTGTAACTTTGATAAATAACTTTCCTAATTTAAAGTAGAGAGTATGAAGGGAATCTCAGTTTTGAGAGTCTATTAAACTGAAAATTTTAAACAAAAGGAAACTTTAAAACACTACTTGTTTTTACCCAAAGTCCAAAATTTTTCCAATTTAGCCTTTAAAAAACTTGTTCTAATATTTCTGTGTATCATGAGAAAAAAGATAGCAGCTAAAATGAAGTAGTTAACTATGTAAAGTGGCAAAGTCAACAACCAGTTGTGAAGGAGCACTGACTTTTCTTACTACTGGCATTTGAATGCAATGTAACAAAATAACCGTACCTGAAGATTAGTTGTAAATAAGCAAAGCTCTAGGTTGAATAACTGTTCATTTTACTAAATGACTGTATCCACGTGATTATCAACTCTCCTTGATGTAGGCAGTAAATCCAATTTTGACCATCACAGCAGCCTACTTTCATTTTCACTACCAATGTCAAGCAGAACTTTCTGCTTTTTCAAAGTATCACTCTTTCTACCATAAATTCAGAACAGCAAAAGGAGTTACCAAGACAGTACTACATTAGGATTTAGTAACTTTAGCTTAAAAGGCACCTTCAGGGAGTTTGATAAAATGCAAAGACATGTCTAAGAAATTCTACTGATGCTTTTGATTTTTAAAATGAGAGAAAATGCTAGTGTAATTTTAGTCTTGAAACTTTAATACATTCTTTCACATAGAAGAAGTTAAGTTTAACCTTGGGCATAGCTTCAAAGAGTTAGGAGGAGCTCCCTGATTCTTATCCCACTGAAGGGCCTTCAAGATGAGGCTCAGAAGTTTTAAATGAAAAAAAAAAAAAGTAGAATAGAGAAAAATGATGGAACCTAAGATCTTAAAGATCTAGTTTCTTTTGCTGCAGAAGGGGATTTCCAAGTTTTGTACCAGCTACAAAGTTCTAGTGATTCCCAAAGGTCCCTACTCAGTGCACTAAAATAGGAAGGCCAAAGAGAACAAGTTTTTCTACACAAAAGTATTTGTGCATCCCAAAAGAAGAAAAGGATGCTAATTTTGTAAGTTAATAAAACTTAAATTTTTATCAAAGTGTTATTTTCAGTGTTCCTGTATTAACAGGACTTATTCTCAGTGATATTACATTACTGATGGCATCTGTAAACAAACAAAAGGCAGCCAACTGTGAAAGTTATTTTTATTATCAGATGGTTTAGAAAGGAAATCAACACTTGCTAAAAATGTTGCACATTTCTTCAATTAAAAGTGTTGTACATTTCTTCAATTAAAAGATTCTGATGCAAATACCATTAGCCAAAGGGCAATGTGAAGAAGAGAAAGTCAAATTATGAAACATTTTTCTCTCCGAACTGGACCTGAAGGCTTCTTTTTAAAAGTAAATGCTCTGCATATTTGAAACACAGGAGACTGAGGAAATCAATACTACTGCTCAGGACTGCAGTAATAATAATAATCACAAAAACATAAATAACAATAGCAGTTACCATCTACTGAGTTGTTACTGCATGCCAAGCACAGTGCTTCAATGTTTTCTGTGAATTACTTTATCCACATCACAATCCTGTGAGATAAGTAGTTAACAGCCCCATTTTACAGATAAGAAAATGGGGACATAGGAAGGTTATATAACTTTAACTTCAAACACAGATCTCCTGTTTATAAGGGTGAAGCTCTTTACCACTACACTATATGCTGTTCCCTTATAACTATTTATTGTACTAAAATTTCATTCTTTCTGTGAAGTCAGTATACTGTCAATTCCTTTTTTTCTGTTCTAGAGCTGTTATGAAAAACAGATCAGTTAATAAGCAATTAACTAGACAAACTGTAAAAATAAAATATCTACAAAGGAAAAGATGTGTTAGTCTATCAATGTAGATGCATTCACTACTGTGGTTTCTAAAACACATACATATATACTGTATATGCAAATATGTTTAGAACCAGTTTGTATTTGCCCATGAATTCCTTATTATTTAAAAAATATCCTATTGCATTGTTTTGACTACTGGCAAAACTACAGTTAAAATATGAAAAATATTCTATGAAATACAAAAATAGTTGAGAATTAACTGAGTTTTATATGTTCCTTTAATATGCAAAAATACATGGTATATTACAACAAGTGGATTTTCATTAGCTCAGTGAAAAGTCACTTGACTATCAGTGTGTCACTTTATCATTTTCTACATAAAGCACTATGGGAAAAAATAATTCCCTAAAAGTAAAGGAGAGAAAACTGAGGGAGGAGCCCGAATAGCACAATGACATGAAACAGCTCTTTATTCAGAGCCACTATATCTTATAAAGCAGTTCTGCTCCTGGCTTTATCACTAACTTTGCTTCATGACCATGACTAACTTAAGTTCTCTGGGTTTGCTTTCTCCATCTGTAAAGTCAGGGAGTTGAACAACAGGATCTCTTAGGATGTTTCGGTTCTATATTAAGTCCATCATTCTGAGCCAAAGAACTACTATTGACTGTTTTCTTGATTACTAAGGGTGAGTCACAATTTTCGGTGAAAGAACTATTCACTATCTCGGGCACAGGTACAGAAACTTCTAGCTGACAATAAATTTCTGCCACAAGGTTAAAGATTAACAGGAAACAGACATTTAAACTCAGAGTGTTCTAGAGTCCCATGGATCTGCTCATTAGGTGACACAGTTTTCAATCATTCTGTCCATATTTTACATGCTACTCTCCCAGCTAAGTACAATCTATCTGCATTATATCACTACTCAAACAGAAATCACGTTTGAAAATTAAAATGTTAAATTTGCAAAGGAAGGGTATAACTCTGTGTTTCAGATCCTCGGTGTCTGTCAACATGCAATGAACCAATAGTCACCAACATTTGAGGGCTACCTTATCATGCTACATGAGGAAGCGAGGAAAATTATCAAGATCTGTGCCATACTAGAAGACACAGCAGTCTCTAGATGGTGCCAGCCATCTAGCACCTAGCACCTAACCTCCTCAGTCAAGGGAAAGATCAGCAAACTAATACTTGTAGATCAATGACTATTGGGTACTATGAGTTATAAAGAATGCTTTCATGAATGGAACATAAGCTCCATTTCACTAATGAGGACATTCAGACTGAGAGATTAATTTGCCCAGTCACATAGCTAGTAAATGATCAGACCAGGATTTAAACAGGTCTTCAGACGGCTTCTTTTAGCATTACACAATGCTAAATAAAGTAAGATGATTATTCAAATGGTAACACAGCTATGGTGATTGAACCCTTAACAGTTCAAGCAGTGCACAGAACAGAATGTACCCTTTCGGACCCAGGAGTGTACTTGAGAAGCTCTGCAATGGAACAGAAAGAGATACAAATGTTACTCTAAGATAACACCCTCTGGAAGAATGTAAATTATTTACAACCCAGTCCTTCCACACAAGGGCAATTCAGGAAGCTTTGGGCAAGTAAATAATTCCACTTTTAGCACACTTTAAGGCTTAAAGTCATACATATAATCAACAGGCATTATGATGACTCATAATGGAGAGCAAGGAAACACTCTTTCAGCTATAACGAGACAAAGTGATGCTTTTAAAGAAACTGCCTTTTGGTGGAGTAATTACTATAGTTGGTCTATGATTGGTACAACTGCGCATTCAGGAATGCATATATAAATGTCTCAGCTTACAGCATAAATAAGTATTATTTGGCTTACTATATGAAGATCTATTGAGTTAAACAACTTACCTTAGATGAGATTATTCTATTATCACAAAATTTTTGTGCAATGTATGCTTCAGTTTCTGAAACTGGATGATTGCCAACAAATACTGTGCGTGTACCAACTCGCTTCTCTTCTCCAGCACACTGACCAAGAGAAACAGGAAAACAGATCAGTTTTTTATCACATTTCTCCATGCTTCTACTGAGCACAGAATTCTTGTCTAAGTGTCTAAGCATGTTTGGCTATTGTCTAGAGAGAGAATAATAGGAAGAATAGAAACCTTGTTAGGAAATTCAAACTCCACTGTTAGTAAAAGTTTTGTTTAGGCCAACTGCTCTGAGGCCAACATTGTGATTCTAAATGTTTAAATTGAAGTATCCTAGAGAAACAGTATTTTTACTGCCAAGCATTTTCTTTCATCTACAGGATCTCAACCATCACTGTCACAGCAACACACTAATTTAGAAAAGGTCAGATTGGGAATATTTAATTTATTACACAAAAGGCATTGAAGACAACCTTGTAAATTTCATTATCAAACAGCAGAAAGCAGAATGCAAAATTATTATAAACTGAAAATAATTGCTTATAAATACACAGGAATATAGAATGGCTACCTCTATTAATGGAGTGATCAACTATTTCTAGAAAGAAAAGTTACAATTCTTTGGCTTTTCAAGGAAAAATATTCTTTTGTGATCTCTCAGAACTTACTGCCAAAAAGTCCCATTTCACACAATATAACTCTAATGCCCATTCTGTATTCTTAAAAAGTAGATTTGTTGAATCTAGAAGCTGCAAGATTTAGGTGCATTTTTACCTCAGTTTTATTTCACTGAGGCTTCACTCTGTTTTCTCATCTTAAATCAGGATATCTTTCCTTATATAAATCTAGAATAGTCTCTTTTTTAAGTTTTTAAATTAATCTATTTATTTTAATTGGAGGATAACTACAATATTGTGATGGGTTTTGCCATACATCAACCAACATCAATCAGCCACAGGTGCACGTGTCCCCCCATCCTGAAACCCCCTCCCACCTCCCTCCCCACCCTATCCCTCTGGGTTGTCCCAGAGTACTGGGTTTGGGTGCCCTGCTTCCTGTATTGAATCCGTACTGGTCATCTATTTTACATGTAGTAACGTACGTGTTTCAATGCTACTCTCTCAAATCATCCCACCCTTGCCTTCTCCCAGAGTCCGCAAGTCTGTTCTTTACATATGTGTCTGTTTTGCTGCCCTGCAGATAGGATCGTCATTACCATCTTTCTAAATGGAATAGTCTCTTATGATGGCACTGTTCTTACATGTTTGAGACAACCATTTATTTAAGTCAAAGGAAGTATGATAGAAACCAATATCCACTTATATATTTCCTTATTTTTTTAAAAAGCGTAATTCCACAACCTAAAATGTTTTAAAGTAGATAGCCACAAAGATTTCTGTTCGGTGATCTGTTTAAAGGTCAAAGATATAACTCTCTAGCCCTGAAATAATCATTTTAAGCAAGACTACTTAGAGGTTGCAAAGTTCTCCAAATGTCTATATTTTGCTGTATTCCAGTCTGAATTTCTGTACCTCAAACAGATATAGGGAAAATAATTTTTCTGATTGAAAAAAACATTACCCTAAAATATGGTAAGACCTCTTGCTTCACTATTTTCATTCAAAGATTATTAAGTAATTATCTAGTGGGGTCCGGCCTCCAAAATCACTGGAAAAGTAACTGAGATAAACTGAAGTAGGAGAGATTTAGGTTGTATATAAATGATAACTACTGGAAATACACTCCGGTACGGGCTAAAAGGGAGCTTGTGGGAATTCAATCTACGGCAATCTGGGAAAAGTCACAAAGTCATCAATGCTCTACAAGTGCTATTCACCCGCCTGCCCCAAGACAGGGCATTAGAACAACTGACTGTACAAGGTCCTTCACATGCTAAGGGTCAGTGATTAACACGTAAATTTTCAAACAGCTCCTGGAAACCAGTAAACAATACCTTTACCTGAATGGTAACTATATACATTTTGATTAAGGGACTGACTTTGTTTGCAACTGTAGTATACAGGGTCTGAACACAGAAGAGCACTACATTTCTCATAATACCCATTTTGCAAAAAGTAAATACACCTTCTTAGAAATATACTTTGTTCCCCTCCCCTAGCTTTCTGTTGCAAGTTACAGTCCCACTGTAGTCTCTACAACAGACCAGAAATTGTCAAGTCCACACAAACACTACAATTTAAATTCTTTCATTTAATAGTCACATGGCTATCTGGTTTTTCACACAAGTGGCTATAGAGTAAATAAGCAAGAACCACCTTTCATGCCAGTTCTCACTTCATTCAACAAATGAAAAGGGGGAAGAGGAAAGAGGTAGAAGACCAGTGAAGTGGGATGTTTCCTGCACTGCCAGTACAGATTGTTTTCCTCAGTTAACAGTGGCCACAGATTAACTTAAAACCAAACTGAACTAGCACTATCCCAATTCTGAATTGTCTTCGACTTTATTCTGTGGCAGATAACTTTCCAAAGAACAAAAGGAAGGTACAAGCATAAAGCAATTTTTCAGGCATGTGATATGAATTTTGCATTTGTATAGCATTTATAGTTTTACTAAGAGCTTTCCTCATACTTCATCTCTGATTTCTTTCAAGTGACCTCTATCTCCATTAAATAGGAGAAAATGTATTGAAATTGTTGTGCAGGTTTGGGGAGGGAGAGAGGGGATGGGAGATCCAGACAATGATCATTGTTAGACAAGGAAATAGGAGCCTGAGAAAAATTGCAGAATGTATGCTCCTGAGGATTTTTCAAAAAAGGGCAAAGTCTCCTCAGGTCAGGCAGGTTGGAGTTTGGAGCTGCCTGAGGACTGGGTCTGGGGTGGGGTGAAATAGATGACTTTTCCATGCTTGTCAACCTAAAAATCTGATGAACCTGCAATTTATGGTAGAATTTGTTTCTACTCTGTAATGTTGCTTGGTTCACATGAAAATGGCAAAGCTGACTATATGTGTAAATTCATTGTAATTTTCCACTTCTGCCAATGTAGTGTTAAAGCAGTGGTTTTAGCTCCTGTGATTTTGAATAATGTAGGTACCTTAGCCAAGGGAGAGAAACTCTAAATAGGAATTATAAAAAAAAATCCTGTTTGGATGGCACACAATGTAGTTTTGAATGGGAGTGTATGATTCCTGCCACTTCGTAACGAATTTTAATTCATTAGGAGTACATCCTGTGTTTAAGTGCTTCCCGTGCAAATGTCCTTAGGAATGGCATTTATTAAAATTGAAATGAGTTGGCACCAATTCTATTTTAATGACATATCATACACACTACAATTAAAAGGGTGGAAAATATTTAAAAGTATATTTATAGTCTATGAATTAACACAGAAGTCAATTTAATTTTCTTATTCATGATAAAAACCACCCTGTTGTACTCCTGAATTATAAACTGAATCCTGTTTTTTAAAAACAAAAAACAAAAAACTCCAATAATTTATTCAAGACATAGTCTCTCAATAAACATCAGAGTAGGGCTTTCCTGATGGTCCAGTGGTTGAGAAACTGCCTGCCAATGCAGGGCACACAGGTTTGATCCCTGGTCCATGAAGATCTCACATTCTGCAGAGCAACTAGGCCTATGCACCATAACTACTGAGCCCACACATCTCAACTACTTAACTCTAACCCTAGAGCCTGTGCTCTGCAACAAGAGAAGCCACTGCAATGAGAAGCCCACGCACTGCAACTAGAGGAGCCTCCCCTCAGTCCATGCAGAGCAAAAAATAAAATAGATAAATAAATCTTAAAAAACAACAACAACAACAAAAACCGAGAGTAAAATGGTACTGTTATTCAACTAGTACCATCTTAAAATCCTATGCCTTTGCTAGTCATAAACAAAAAAAAAAGCTGCTGGAAGTATAATTTGTTTCATGATTGTCTCTAGACCAGTGACTCAGTAAGAACTGAGGGAAAACAGAGAACTCAACACAAGACTGTCATCATGAAAGCTAGCACAGTTTCTAAAACACAGCTCACCTCTCCATCTATTCCACATATTGGCAGACTTGAATTTATCCCTTAGTCATAGATCAGTGGTTCTTAAGTCTGGCCACACGTTGGCTTTAAACATAATGCCAATGGCTGGGTCTTTTTATTTAATTTTTCTAGAAGCTCCCCAGGTGACAGTTCTAATTTGCAGTCAGGACTGAGAATTACTGCTACAGAACCTCACTCTTTGAATTAATGATTGACCTTAATGAACATCTTACAAGTTTTTAGTACACCAGGCATAATGCTACACTTCTAAAGCAATCAAAATAATTTAAATAATTAGCTTTTCAAAAGACAAGAAATACAAATAACCATCAAGTAGTAACCCTACCAAACATTTTAAGCTGCTCACAAAATGAGATTCTTCGTCAATACTCACTTTGCATGTATCTACTACCCACTGATCATTCAGATCATTGATAATGAAAATTACAGGCCCTGAAAACATGCAAAGCTACTCAGGTTATCAGCAAATAATCAATAATATAATCTCCAACAATCACAGCATTACTTTTATTGATCATCAAACTGCTCTCTGTGAGTTACTAAAGCAAGTAAGAGGACAGCTCTCCTTATCGGGGGGTTCCACGTCTGTAGATTCCAGCAACTTCAGATTGAAAATATTTCACTGGTGGGGGAAGATCCAGAAATTCCAAAAAGCAAAACTTAAATTTGTCATGCACCTAAAAACTACTTACATAGCATTTACATTGTACTAGGTATTGTAAATAATCTAGAGATGATTTAAATTATATGGGAGATGTATGTAGCTTACATGCAAATACTATGCCATTTTACAGGACTCAAGTATCTGAGGGTCCTGAAATCAATCCCCTGCAGACATTGAAGGACTACTATATTTACTCTAACTGAACAAAAAATCATTATTAATAATCTGAACACTTGGCAATGATTTTAATCTATTGTCCACATTCCAGCCCCAAAGCTATGTTTTCCCTCTGAAGCTCTAGTGTTTTTGAACAGTATAATCAGTCTTTAAAAGGCCAAACAAATTCATGAGAGAGCATTTCATGAAAATTTCAGCATTTCTATACTAAAGTTGGCAAAGTGAAAGTGAAAGTCACTCAGTAGTGTCTGACTCTTTGTGACCCCATGGACTGAATAGTCCGTGGAATTCTTCAGGCCAGAATACTGGATGTGGGTGGCCTTTCCCTTCTCCAAGGGATCTTCTCAACCTAGGAATCAAACCCAAGCCTCCCACATTGCAGACCGATTCTTTACCAGCTGAGCCACAAGGGAAGCCCAAGAATACTGGAGTGGGTAGCCTATCCCTTCTCCTGGGGATCTTCCCAACCCAGGAATTGAACAGGGGTCTCCTGCATTGCAGGCAGATTTTTTTTTTTTTACCAACTGAGCTATGAGGGAAGCCCACTAAGGGTGGAAGTTCTGCACAAGGTTAGAAGCACTCCAGTGCCAGGCAATATTTCCGGTGTATTAAGCTTCCTGGTTAAGATTTCTACAATGGATTCAGTGGTCATATTGCTAAGGCTTCTAAGCCCATCCCATTATAACAAGCCAAGAATAGCCTTCATGCCTAACTTACAGTCATAACTCTAAAACGAGTCTTAAATTGCACTTTTCTGATTTTTCTTTTCCTGCACCTTCTTAAGTCATGAAGCTGTCTCTCCTTTGTTAGAGGAAGTGAAGCAAGATTGAGCCAGGACATTTTGTCTCTTCTTGCCTTTATGGCTATATTAATCAATACTCTCAAACATCTGAGCAAAACACAACTAAATATCCAAAGTACATCCCTAGGCATGCAGGTAATCTCTAGGCAGGCATTACCCAATGGCAGCACATTTAATTGAATAGAAACTCCTATAGGAAAAAGATATTAAGTGCCAGAAAAACACTTCAATCAGCAAGTACAAAGCTTAGGAAAAAGCAGTGACCGTGAGGACTTGGGTTTGGAAGCTCAGGGTAAAGCTTTCATTATCTAAATGTGATCCACTGAGCAGTTTAATTTCACCAGGAACAATTAATTCTAAGTGTTCCCTCTGTGATCCTTTTCCCCACCATGCCTCACCCCAAGGACCTCAAGGCTACAGAAACAGGGCTCTGAAGAAGAAATGCAGGAAGTTTCTCACAGGGTAGCTATTAGAGTCAACAGATCGAAAGTGCTATAAGCCTTTAGTGATTCAGGAGTCTAACAGGAATTTTAAAAAAATAATTCAGAGATTCTTCCATTTATAGAAGGTAACCTGAGACAAAATTCAAGCTGGGGCTCAGGAACTCCATTTTTTTTTGGTAACAGCATCTCTCCTAAGACAAACTTAACTGAGATGAACTGGACACATCTACAAGGCCTCAGAAGTGACTTTTCATTTCTACTACACATATCTACACACCACCATGCATTCCCAACACTTAGCCAGATGTTAATAATCAACAGGGAGGTACACAACTTCTAAGGATTGGAGAAACAGTAAGGCTGACTGACATGCCAACCACACATTTACTATCACCCTCAGGAAATGGATAAAAATACACAGGCAAACAGAAAGCAAGTCTAAAGAAGGCCCCAGGACCTCAAAGCCCAACCAGGCTGAAAGGGAACAGAATAAAATACAGATCACAAACCTCAGAGGCAGGAGAGGAAGGTGGGACCCTCTGCATACCGACACCCAGAAATTTGCTCCGACACACAGAAATTTGCTCCGACACCCAGAAATTTGCTAACACAATGGCAGCGAAGTCACAGAGAGAACACTGCAGATTATCACACTACTTGTACCAACCCCTGTGATTTCTGTAAAGTTTCCCAGAATTTGGGATGACGGCCAACTGGAGCTAGCAAGTTTGTGTACGTCTGAGGGAGGTGCTAGAAGACTTGGTTTGTTCCTTTAAGACTTTGAAGGGGTGCTCTGGTGGCCTAGCCTCTATTATCAGGTCATTTGACATCTTTTTTGTTACTTTTTTCTGAAGTCTTGATTTGCCTTTGTAACTTTTGATTTTAAAGCATCATTACTTTAAAATATTAGTATTTTACACTACACAGCATTTTCTCCTCATCTTGTAAGTTCTTTTTTAGCCCATGCCTGTAATAAATGGACCAATGTAAGAAGTGAGGCTAAAAATCAAACTTTTGAGGAAAATTCAACTGAACTTTTAGTTCTAAGCAGGTATATAGTATAAAAGGAAGATATAACCTAGGTATTCACTGTGATATAAGAAGTCCCTCCACTGTAAGAGTATTGGTCATAGCGTACACTGAAGCATCAAAAAATGCATACCAAAATAAATATAATACTCAAGCATATGGGTTTTGTAGCAAAATCCCTTAGAGCTGGAAGATTTTCTACTTTGCATTTAATTTTTTTTCCCTTTGGCCCTGCAGCATACAGGATCTTAGTTCCCCGGCCAGGGATGAAACTTGTGTCCCCTGCAGTGGAAGCGTGGAGTCTTAACCACTGGGCCACCAGAGAATTCCTTTCCCCACTTTTTAAACATCTCATAGCAAAATTTAATCTCAGAAGCAAACAGTAATATGTAACAATGGCAAGGGAGAGACCCACTGGCTATTAGGGTGAAAAATACAAAAGACAAATTCTAATCTTTCTAGGTCACCAGGGAAGAATTCTTATTACAATGTAAGAAGAGATAAACTTTGGCTAGAACAAAAAACATATTGTAAAAGAGGTGCCTGATGTCCTGAACAGAGTTTTATCTCCCATTTTAGTAACAGATTGTTTTTATAAAAGTGATAATAAGTTTCCTAGAAAGGCCTAGCAGTTCAAATATATGCTGGAGCATGTCTACTGAAACCAACGAGTACATTCCTCCCCCCAAGCCCGGGGCATTGTTAAATATCACACACAAAGCAAACCAGCTAGAAAAAAATGTCCAAGTTATAATTAGTTTAAATAGCAATCCAGGCTATAGCTTTTAAAAAAAAAATCTCCAACAAAAGAGGTAGGTAAAAAATAATTTCCATTGTGGAGCATCACGGAGTGGAATAACCAAAGAAAACAAAGTGGGAGGGGCCTTACACAAGGTCTCCACTTCTTCAGTGACCATTTTCTACCCTTCCATTCAAGGACATCGTGGCCCACTTCTTGGCTCAAATTACAATGTCCTAAAGAAAAATCTGTTCTTGAAAAAGGCATCCTCCCTAGAGGTGAAGGCTTTTACAGGAGAATCAGTAAAGTGTGAGACCTGGGGAAAACCAAGCCTTAATTTCTTTAATAGTTTAAAAAAAAAAAGGTAACGAAACTTAAATGACTGCCTATAGTAGCATTAACAAAACACCCAGAGATCACTTTAAAGGAATTGAAAGGCTATCCAGGTGAAAAAAGGATGGTGCTTGCTAATATCCAATTATGTGAATATTAAAACTCTAAGAACTGCTAGCACAGAACCAGGCAATGGCCTCACATAATTCAAGTGTACGTATTTGATTTAAAGCAAGGAAGTTTCTGGCTCTACAAAAGAGGCATACCCAATTCTGATGCTACTCTTATTCAAGGAGGCAGGTTGAGTTATGGTCTACTGACCGAGAGCAAGCTCTTGGTGTTGAAAACACCATTCATGAAGAGGACCAGAGTTGGCCAGGGAGACTGACAAATGTATCTAGAAGCATGGGAGGGCCACTCAAAAAGTCCCCTGAAGCTGCTGTCCATAACACAGACCATTAGTCCTTTGAAACAGATGATCTGACACCATGGGAGTACAATGAAGAATTTATTTTTCTGTTTATTGGCAAAGCACATGGTCATTTGGGAACTGTACTAGAATTATTTGGCTTCCTAGGTGGCTCAGTGGTAAAGAATCCACCTGCCAATGCAGGAGATGTAGGTTTGACCCGTGGGTTGGGAAGATTCCACTGGAAGGAAATGGCAAAGTCACTCGAGTACTCTTGCCTAGAAAATTCTATAGACAGAGGAGCCTGGCGGGCTACAGTTCATGGGGCCACAAAGAGTCTGATGCAACTGAACAGGCACCCCACCCATATACACAGGTACCCAGACACTGGAATTATTTACATTGTCTCTAAACCTCACTTCTCTTCCAAGGTTTTGGATTAGTAACTGGTGTACAGTATAAACACTAGGTGCTGCTATAAACATAATAGGTGATCTATTTGTAATTATTCTTAAAACATGCTTAAAAGAGACATTAAAACTCAGCAATATGTTTGAAGTATAATGTATAACCTTTAGAATACTGAAGCACAGAAAGAAGAACATATACAATATCTATTAGTTATTGTGTGTAGTAACATTGGTTTGGTTTGCAAAATTTTAATATTTGGCCTTTTAGTACTGCCAAGTAGGAATGCCACACAAAGATGGATTAACAAGAATATTAGAAAACTCCATTCAATGTTTCACAAACTGCATTACATGGAATAAGTTAAGAATGAGGTTCCTTCCAGAAGGTGGAAAGTTACTCCTGTAACCCCTCCTCCTGGCTGTTTACAACAAATATTCACACAATAAACGCTTTAAAAAGTCTTACAATAAAGAAGCCTATATCTTTGTGTCAGTCAGCACTTCCCATAGAACACCCATCCCCCAAGGAAGATCCAATGACATTGGATTCTGTAAAACATGGTTTGGGCAATGCTACTCTAGTGTATTTGTTACCTCACCATGATCAGCTATACTGGCAAAGTAGCCAAAGGTATAAGGCGAGATAATTGCTGAATTTGTGACAATTTCACCCATGATCCCAGGTGTGTGCTTTTGCTTCTAAGGCTTAATTATGAGAAGCAAGAAACCAGGAGATCTTGGTTTTAATTGCCTTCTACTACAGACTGATGTTTTTGTGTCTCAGGGGAAGTCCTGGAATAGGTTTCTTTAGCAGTAACTTGGGGAGAGCTTGACTAAATAATCTGATCTGAAAGGCTGCAGGAGAATTGGAAGTCAGACCTTTCTAGCAATAAAATTTGAAATGTGGTTTTGTTTGCTGTATTATTCACCACTTGTTTCAGCCTGGACCAAAAATCCAAAAACAAACAAACAAAAAAACCAACTGTTGAAGGGAGGGGGACAGATGACCTGTTAGAGGATAAAGAATAATATATAAGCCAATATACATGAGAAGATAATGTATTCAGGATAAAATTTATTTGTAGGCTTCAAAGTAGACAAGAAAGGAGAAATAAAAGGAACATTATGAAAAATTACAAACATCAGGGAAAAGCTTCAGGGTGCTAATTTCAGTACACTAGAAGGTACATTGGCTCTTTGGGGCTCTAAGGATGCCCATTTAAAGCACCACAGTGCCAATTTATTTAATGGTAACATTTAGATGTGAAAAAATGAATGCCTTCTCAAATGTACCTGTTACCCAAGAGAATCACTTTCCTCTGATAAAGTGGAATGAAATTTATGTCCTGGCACCCAAGGTACAAACCACTTCACGTTAAAACAGGTTAGGATTAACTGCAGTAAGTGCAATTTAAAAAATAATGAACCACTTAGAATTACAAGTTTTACTTGTTCAAAAGGATTTTGCTATAAAATGAAACACATGCACACAGATTTAAAACCACTTGAAAGAATTATTAAACCAGACACATTCTAAATGTATGACTTCCCAAAAACAAACACTACTCACACCAAAGGTCACACACCGCTAAACCAGTTTTTTTTCTTGATTTTTTACCAAATAGGACAAATAATAGTTTGAAATTCTATTCAAATGTATGAGTGAAAACAGCAATGGGATATTTCCAAAACACACATAGGGGGTATCTAGAACAATTATAAGAATTTACAGCCAACATTAAAATTACCTGGCAAGCTTTGAACAGGAAAAATGCTTTGAGCTAAATCATGAAGCAGCATAGCAGTCACAGCATTAAGCGATTGAGTCAGTGGAACACAAGCAGATTAGTCATGACCAGTACTGGATAATTAAATGTCCGCAAAGACTCCATTCTCCTGATTGTGATGAATTTCACTCTAATTCACGTTTTCATTAAAAGCATGTGTGTATGCAAATGTGTTAATATATTTGAACTCATTCTTACTCTGTGAACTCAGATATGATATAAAACTTTCTAAATGTTGACAACCAGAAAATAATTACAGCATTAGTTAAGAACAGAAAAATGGCAGAACCTGAAAGAATGGAGGAGGCCCTCAAAGGCTGGTAATTAAAGTGTATTTGCAAAAAATGTGAATATTAATCAAGCATTATTAATGAGAGCCAATTTATGGTGGACTGATGACTGTGAATGGGTATTCCAACATATTCTGCTTACAGCCCTATTCTGTTTTGAGCCATTAGCTACAGTTCTGTCCCAGACCAAAAGCAAGCAGGTACATCTACTCTCTGGGAAGAAGAGCTAAGCTTAAAATAAATGAGCAACAAAAGAAAATGAAAAGTGAAAGGGGACAAGTACAAATGTGTCAGGCCAAAAGAAAATTAGCTGTGATGAGAGCATTCTGCTAAGACAGCATACGGCTTCCTCATCATTCTCAGTGTGCAAAGTCGCTTCAGTTATGTCTGTAGCCCACCAGGCTCCTCCATCCATGGGATTCTCCAGGCTAGAATACTGGAATGGGTTATCATATCCTTCTCCAGGGGATATGACAACCCAAGGATCAAATCTGCATCCCATGTGTTTCCTACACTGGCAGACAGATTCTTTACCACTGCACCACCTGGGAAGCTCCCATTACTACTCTTGATCTCAAGACATCTCCAAAGAAGAGCTTTTAAGCAACATGTATATTTAGAAGGAAGACATTTGTTTAAATGTCAGATTAGTCCTTTAGACTTCATCTTCTATCTTAAAAACAGAGCTAAGAGGAAAAGGTGGGATTCTAATACTTGCAAACCTTTCTTAGAAGGCAATGTACCAGAGTAACACAGGACATAGATGTTATGGATTTAGAATCCAATTCAGTCCAGTGTACCTTTGAACCTCACTACAACTTTTCATACTGTTGAGTAACAAAGTGATGAAGTATCAAAGAATGAGATATTCATTGCATATAAGGGGCAGTTCATTCATGCATTTTAAAGACAAAGTGCTTCTTGGATGGCTAGAGTTTAAAACAGATATGGAAAATTAAGAGTGTTGAGAATGTAAAGAAAATGGAATCTCCATAGTGGTAGGAATGTAAAATAGCTCAGCATTGGTGGAAAACATTTTGGTGGTTTATCAGAAAACTAAGTAAGTAATTACCATATGAATCAGCAATTTTATTCCTACTTATACATCCAAAAGAACTGGAAACCAGGGTTCAAACAAAAACTTGTGTATTAATATTCAGAGCAGCATTATTTACATAGCCAAAAGGAGGAAACAACCCAAAATGTCCAACAACTGATAAACAGAAAAACAAAATGGAACACTGTGGAATATTATTCAGCCATAAAAAGAGTGAAGTACTAATACATGCTACAACATGGGACAACCTAAAACAAAATATTCTGTTAAATGAGAAGCTAGATACAAAAGGTCACATATTGTAGAATTTCATTTATATTAAACATTCAGAATAGGTAAATCTATTAAACAGAAAGGAGATGGTGGTTCCCAGGAGCTGGGGAGGAAGTGGAGACAGGGAGTAACTATTTAATGGGTATAGAGCTTCCCTTGGAGTGATGAAAATGTCATGGACCAAGAGAGAGTTGATAGTTTCACAACATGTGAATGTACTAAATTCCACTGATTATTCACTTTAACATGGTTAATTTTATGTTATGTAAACTTCACCTCAAAAAAAAAAAAGTTAACACACTTGCCTTAAAGCAGGTCACAAGGCTTGATATGGTTGATGCATCCACTCAACTAGTATTTATTAAGTCCTTACTGTGTGCAAGACACTGGAGATAGGGTGATAAATAAACAGAAACAGTCCTTGCCTTCATGGAGCTGAGAGTGTAGCAGGAGACAAGACACTGATCAAATACTTATCAAATCAGCTAAGTGCCAAGAATGACAACTGCAGAGTATTCTGAGAGCTGACCCAGCCATGACCACACAACAACCACATACAACACAAACCTGATCATATTGTTTCTCTAATCCTTGCTTTAATAAGTCTCCCACTGATGTTAAAACTGAAAACTAAAATCCTTCTTTTGACCTGCAAGGTCTCGCACAGAATTGGGTCTCTTCCTCCCACTTTTCCAGTCTCTCCTCCCTGTTCACTCTGGTTTTCTTTCCAACCCTTGTGAGCTCCAGGCGCCTTCTTGCCCCAGGGCCTCTACTCTATAGCTTCCCTCCACTAGGATACTCCTGCCTCTCCAGTTTATCTTTCCAAAATCACTGCAGATGGTGACTGCAGTCATGAAATTAAAAGACGCTTACTCCTTGGAAGAAAAGTTATGACCAACCTAGATAGCATATTCAAAAGCAGAGACATTACTTTGCCGACTAAGGTCCGTCTAGTCAAGGCTATGGTTTTTCCTGTGGTCATGTATGGATGTGAGAGTTGGACTGTGAAGAAAGCTGAGAGCCGAAGTATTGATGCTTTTGAACTGTGGTGTTGGAGAAGACTCTTGAGAGTTCCTTGGACTGCAAGGAGATCCAACCAGTCCATTCTGAAGGAGATCAGCCCTGGGATTTCTTTGGAAGGAATGATGCTAAAGCTGAAAAGCCAATACTTTGGCCACCTATGCGAAGAGTTGACTCACTGGAAAAGACTTTGATGCTGGGAGGGATTGGGGGCAGGAGGAGAAGGGGACGACAGAGGATGAGATGGCTGGATGGCATCATGGACTCGATGGATGTGAGTCTGAGTGAACTCTGGGAGTTGGTGATGGACAGGGAGGCCTGGTGTGCTGCGATTCATGGGGTCGCAGAGTCGGACACGACTGAGTGACTGAACTGAACTGAATCACCTTTCAGATCTCTCAACTGTCACTTCCTCACTAAAGCCTTCCCTGATGGCAACTCAAATCAAGAGAGACCAATGACCTGTTCTCCAAAATCTGTGTCTGCTGCTGCTAAGTCGCTTCAGTCGTGTCCGACTCTGTGCGACCCCATAGACGGCAGCCCACCAGTGTCCTCTGTCCACAGGATTCTCCAGGCAAGAATACTGGAGTGGGTTGCCATTTTCTTCAGGAATTTACAATAAGCAAAGCAAGAAGAAAATCTCAATTCAACTTTTCAAAAAGTTATTAACTGCAAGACTCCCCCAAACTCTACTCAAACATTCTTGTCAACAGTTACCCAAAGAAATCTTTTATGACTTGCTTGACTTTGCATAAAGTGCATTGTTTTAACCTTCTGCTTAGTTTCAGTAAAAACAAGACACTTATTGTAATAATAAGAACTTTGTATAGTCCACTGATGCTAACTCGTTAAACATAATTTAATGCGACTGGCTATTGTGATGCCTTCTTAAACATATACTTCAGACCATTTTATCCTGAGCAGCATTCAGATTAATCATTTCCAGTCGATTAAATAGTTGATTAAAAATGGTGGTTATGGTCATTTCTATTAAATAAAAAAGTCAAGCTTCAGTCCAGGAATATAACCCTCAATATAATATTTTGTTTCTGTGAAGAAAATCAGATTAGATTTACATTACTTTGACTTCCATAAACACAACTTGCCACAGAGTATAAGGACAAGTTGACAAGGTTTTCAGGAAAAGCTATCACCCAGCTAGTGTGTACTATGGAAAGAGGCTAGGACCAGGGCAAACACAATTCAAATCATCCAGTCACACACTGTTCTCTTTTAAGTCTATCTCATTTAATAATCATAAGCTGGGACAAGGTATTTTTTATAGCACAGATTTCTCTGCAAGCAGAGAGGAGCAATTTCACTGACCTATAGAAAGTTCCACACAAAAAAGACTGTGCTAGGGAATTCCCTGGCGGTCCAGTGGTTAGGAATCAGCGCTTTCACTGCTATGGCTGGGGTTTCAATCCCTGGTTGGGGAACTAAGATCCTGCAAGCCATGCAGTGCAGCCAAAAAACACTCTGCTAAAGCTGTCAAAGAACATTTAAACAATGTAACATTATCCCTGTGCTTTCTGGAAGTGAAAATAAATTGCATTTTTGAAATAACATCTTAATGATTAACAGACATTATTTGTACACACATTTGACATAACAATTAGTAATGATGCTTGCACACAAATGAGTAAAACAATAGCATGCAATCAGCACTACTATTTCTTGGATCATAACTTCCAGTCTTAAAGAGCACTATTGGGAAATCAACACAAAATCGAAACACCCCACTCCAAGCAGTTTTCACCCATACTGCTAAATGTTTAAAAGTCCAATGCCAGTTCAAGACTTATGACTAATCCCTACTAAGATCATGTAGTTGCTTGCGCACAGTTATTCTAGATAGAGTTTCAGATTAATGCATGTCCAAGCCTTGGGTGATTCTGGCCTCTTTCTAATCCAGAATATGATCCAAATCATTTAAAAATCTACTGGGTAGGTATGTCACATGTGGCATGCTCCAAAGCTAGAATCTGGATATAATGACAAGAAAACTTATTTTCAGTTTTATACTGTGCTTGATTTCAAGGCTTCTCTATCATAACCTGACCTAGTCTACCCATTCTAACTGCATTTTCCACTAGCAGTCCCCCTCCAGAAGGCTCTGCTCTCAGCAAACTGGTCTCGCTCCTCATTTTCTAAGTATCCCAGTTTATTTCTAACTGCTGTTCTCCTGGACTGGAATTACCTACATGAATCTCCTTGAAAGGTAACTGAAGGTTCAACTAGTGATCTACAAGATCCTGTAACATAAGAAGAGTTGAAGATACATAAAATTTACAGACCTTCATAAATTAATTTACTTTCCCCTCAAGGTGATTAGCCAGTGATTCTTGGAGCTCTGTGCCTCATTCACTTAGTATACATTTGGGACTTGATTCCTCGATGAAGATAAGCAACGCCTAAGTGTGTGTCTGGAGTCGCAAAGAGTTGGATATGACTGAGCATGCACACACTCAAGCAAGTGCATGTCATAAGAAGATGCAGAATTCTGTAGATGGATGGATGGAAGGTCTAATGGATGGAGTGGCAGAAGGTGTATGGATAAACAGATATGGCACACTCACTTGATCAAACCAGCATGGCTCCAAAATCAGAGTATTGTCTACAGTCATTTGAGATCACCAAGGATCATTAAGTGATGATCTGAGATGAGAATACTTTGATCAAGGCTAGTAGCTCACAGTTTAACTGTCTTGTAAATATCTTCTAATGGGTATATTTTTAATACTCAAAAATCAAAAGGCATTCTGCCATTTGCTATTCTAATGGCCTTCTTTCAGAGAGCCTGGCAATTACCAGATTGCTTCAAGGGGGTCACACAAGATATAGTGAAGAAGAGAAGCGTACCAGCTCAATACATTGGTTCTGGAGCCAGACGTCTGGGTTTAAATCCTGGTTCTGCCACTTACTACACCTAAGAGATCTTAGCCGATTTCCTTAACGGTACTGTGTCTATTTCCCTATCTGTATAAATGAGGATGATATCAATGACTTAGAAGGCAGTTGTGAGACATTGCCTTCATACAGTAAGTGCTGAAAAAATGTCAGTTGTTTTATATAGCACAGTGAAATAGCTAATTTCTTTGCTGCCATTACCTAGTTGCTTCCAACCCAGATTTTTTTTAAATGTGTAAAAAATGCAACCTTAATGCAAATAATTGAAAAACATCTGTAGGGTTATTACCCTGAAACACAGTGCCACAAATAAAATCTATGTGAACATTTTCTTGACTAAAATAAAAACAGAAAGATTCAACCTCTATGAAACTGAAAAAGAGAAAGGAAGCATGCCTGCAAAACCCTAATGATCATGAGCATTTCTTTAAATGAACTACTGCCCAGATTTCCTGCTAACTATTGATCAGGGCTTCCCTGGTGGCTCAGTTGGTAAAGAATATCTACCTGCAATTCAGGAGACCTGGGTTTGATCCCTAGGTTGGGAAGATCCCTTGGAGGAGGGCATGGCAACCCACTCCAGTTTCTTGCCTGGAGAATCCCCATGGACAGAGGAGCCTGGAAGGCTGCAGTCCATGGGGTCACAAACAGTCAGACATGACTGAGTGACTATGCACACAGCACTGACCAGATACTATCTAATCAGCACATGAGCATAAGACAGAATAGTTCACTGTGACTTTACTCAGGACTTCAACATACTTCATTCAAAATACTTGCAAAAAAGAATCTAAAGTCAACTTCAGATGGGTTCTCAAAGGTTACAGCACCCTAACTTGATTAAACAGGCCTGACTCAACTTCAGGGTTGGAATTTGGGAAGTCTCAGCAAGTGGAGGCTCTGGGTTAGGCACTAGGTGGCAGGCAGAAATAGCTACCACGTGAAACCACATGGATGCAACTATAAGAAGGCACTGGCTCAGTTATGCCACATATGCAATGCTGAGGAGGCCGGAACCCAGAGGGAGGGGTAAGCATACACAAAGGCAGGCAGCACCCTAACTAAAGGGGACAAGCAGCTCTGGACAAAGAGAGGGAGCAGGTTTAGATCTGGAGATAGCTGGTCTCTACCTTATCAATCATGCTTATGCTTGCCAAATATTGTCCCATTTGTTTTTCATATGTTTGAAATGATTTGTTTTAAGAATAATTAAAGTTTAAGAAAGAAACTCCCTCAGCAAAAGTTGACCACTATAGAGTTTGCTAAGACTGTTCTCTGACAATCTCCTCATGTAAATCTCATT
The DNA here is from genome assembly GCF_014754425.2 of Oryx dammah. NCBI lineage: Eukaryota > Metazoa > Chordata > Mammalia > Artiodactyla > Bovidae > Oryx > Oryx dammah. Next base: position 43,723,202 of record NW_024070207.1, read on the forward strand.
ATGAATCTTTCGATTTTAATGTGATCCTCCAGAAGAAAGTTTGCCTACACATTTATACTTAAAGGTTTACAGGAAAGGGCCACACACTGATTGACCTTAAGAAATAGTAACTCTTGCAAAAACACAGATAACCTCTAGCTATTAACTGGTATATAACAAACTGAAGTAAGATTTGCTAAGGGTTTCCATTTTACTAATGTCCATTTATGGCCTCCCAGGTGGCTCAGTGTTACAGAATCTGCCTGCCAATGCAGGAGGCATGGATCAATCCCTGGGTCGAGAAGATTACCCACTCCAGTATTCTTGCCTGGAGAATCCCCATGGACAAAGGAGCCTGGCAGCCTACAGTCCATGGGGTCACAAAGAGTCAGACATGACTGAGCAACTGAACAATAACAAATTTGCTTCCAATATAGTAAACACTTGATTTCCTTCTTAAATAATCCATTCACTCAACTCCGGACCCCTGCAAAAAAAAATTCCTAACAGCTAAATTGTAAGATTTTGTGGTGTCAGTGGCTATAAATCTCAGTAATAATCACCTCTGGACTGGGCTTAGTAGACTGGAGTCTGATTATCAAGATTAAAGAGCTAATCAAAACTGGCTCTGTAAATGTTTAAGTAAGGATGGGTTGAGCATCTGTCTGTGGCATAATGCAATCCACCATGTCACTCCTAAAGTTACTTTTTGCCACCTCTTTTCATTATAAATAAACAGATATATTTATTTAGGTGAATAAATACCCAACCACCCAGTTACTGTTGTGAAAGTAGAAATTGGGTTCTGATGGTGACCATAAAATACAATGAAGAAATTCCTTCATTCACTCCTGGGAATAAACATTAAAAAATTTTTTAAGAGTAACTATGTGAGTTGACTGATATGTTAAGGAACTTTAATGTGATAATCATTTCTCAATGTATGCATGCATGCATGTGGGTGTACTCAGTTGTGTCTGACTCTTTGCGACCCCATGGACTGTATGCCAGGCTCTTCTAAATGCATGGAATTTTCCAGGGAAGAATACTAGAGCTGGCTGCCATCTTCCTTCTCCATTCTCAATGCATACATATGTCAAATCATTATGCTGTACACTTTAAACTTACACAATGTTGTATGTTAATTATACCTTGATATTGCTGAAAAAGACCCAAAATTAAAAAAAAAAAAACAGATAAGTATATTGTAACCAAGGATTTAGGCTGCACTTCTAAAACAACATGCTCATTGTTATAGCTTCTATTTTGCACAATGTTGAGTCACATTAGTTAAAATAAACTTTAGTTTGGCGTGGGAAGCACATAACCTACAACTCTAGTCAGGTTCAGACCCAGACAGCATTTGAAGAGGGAAAGAATTGGTGGGAGCAATTTCCAGGTATATCTGTGACACCCTGAACTACTCTTTTCCAGCAGATTTTTACAAAAAAAAAAAAGGCAAGGGGACCCCAAATCTAATCACTTCCACCCATGACTCTCATCAAACTTCCTCACTTCATCCTGATCCTCATACTGCTCTGTGCTTCTTTCATCACCCCACATTCACGATACCAGTTCCCCTTCCCTCTCTTGCTCCTAACTCAATGGTTAAACTCTGCCCTGCAGAATCTACCATCCCCATTAACCAAACTCTCTACATCCTTAAACATCAAAAAATGTTCCCTACAAATATTTGCCTTCCCTAAGCCTTGGAAGTGAAAGTCGCTCAGTCATGTCTGACTCTTTGCGACCCCATGGACTATACAGTCCATGGAATTCTCCAGGCCAGAATACTGGAGTGGGTAGCTGTTCCCTTCTCCAGGGGATCTTCCCAACCCAGGGATCAAACCCAGGTCTCCCTCATTGCAGGCGGATTCTTTACCAGCTGAACCACAAGGGAAGCCCTAAGCCTTAGCTCTCTTTTGATGATTCTTCCCCAGAGAGGTGAGGGGTCAGTCTCCTCTTGCCTCTCCACTGCATGTGCAGTTCATGAATCCAATCTCCTGAAAAGTGTGTCCTCCTTTTGGGGTCATACGATCTAGAGATACAAACTTTTACCCCCTCCTCCTCATGGACAGCATGTCTCCTGGACATTTCTCCTTACTCATTTGTGTCACTGGAGGCCTTTCCATCCCATCTCCTACCATCATTCTGTGAAATTTTAATGTCTGTGTGACAACCAACTCCATACTCCTGTTTCATAATTTTTGGACATCATAATCTCAAGTGACCATTACTAACCTTCATCTGGTCACTTATTGACATCAACAGCAGACTCTGAAATTTAGCTTTAAGTCCTATGCCCTATATTTCCTCTTATCATTGCACTTGGAAATACCATCATCCATACAGACAACTCATCCAGAAATCTACCCACACTGTCAAGTCTCAGAACTCTTTTGCTCTAAGGATCTTCACCTTTGCTCTACTTTAGCCAACTGCTCTAGGCTGACAGACTGGGATTTATTAATATCACCTGCTGCTTCATCTCTGACACCCCGAAGGAAAAAAGCACGCTCTCTTAGTCTTTTAGCTCTTTCACTCCCACCACAGCTCTTTAAAACCTCTGGTCTCTTGATCCCACCTTCAGTTTCTCAAATTCTTTACCTTCACTTTTTCTATAAAGTGTTCACTCATAGAACCTATTTCTCACCAGCTCCGTCAACTTCTTCCCAACTAGGCTTTCCGCAATAGACCTACATTAAGTCCTAATTCTGGGACCAGTCTCAGAGATCGCTGTCTTCATTCCTGCATGAACAAACCTAAGAACAATTTTGTTAAAAATCACACTAATGTGAAGTTCATGGCATTACAAAATCTTCAGTGCCACTCCATGAACGTCCTATTTGTTCTCATTGATTGTGCTCTCCACTTATCCTAAGTGCCTATTTGAAAGCTTCATGACTCTCAAGTCCCATACCACACTCCTCTATGTGGGTGACCTTGCTCCTACATCTGCTGGGCACTTCTTTGTACTTCCCTGTTGTGTGTGAGCATCAGGTCTCGCCCTCCAGTTTCAGAAGAGGGGTTTCTTTTCTTGTTCTTGACTGATAAAGAGCTTTCACCTATGCTCCTGATCTCTATCTGCCCATCTTTTTGCACCAGTAATTACTCCATCTCCCTTATACTATGAACCATTTTATTTCCACTCTCTATCTCCCCCGGGTTTTTTAGCTTTAATGTTTAGTTTAAGTCCTTATTTTCTTAAACACACATACTTTTCTTGACAATGGATCCTCTTCCAGCCTTATCTCTCTCCTTCCCAGTATAAAATAAAGCCCAGTATAAAGTAAAGTTCTCTTAGGGCAAGGATTTGGGTTGTTGTTGTTGTTGTTCCCTGGTACACCACTAACCTAGAGCAGGGAATGGCACATAGTAGAAGCTCAATAATTAGTTGCTGAAAAATGAGTCACCACCTCAGAAGAAGACAGTCAATATGTCTCCTTCCTCACCTCCTCTTTACTCTTCCAGCCCTTTCTCTGTAGGCTGGTTCCTGCCCCTACTCCCACAGGTCTAACCTGCCAGATCAAATGGACAGTTTCTAACTTAACCTCTTTCTAGCACTAATGCTAAGAACCATCTTCTCTGCTTCCATGACATCACACCTCCTCTTATGTCTCCGGATACTCCTTTTGAGCTTCCTTTGCCAAATCTGCTCTTCCTATTTCCTTGTATTCAGCCCTCAGCTCTCTGTCCTTCACCGCTCCCCATGGCATGCTCTCCCTGGGTAACCTAATCCATAGGCATGGCTTTAATTATCATCTATATGATGACACCCGAAAAGTATACATCTCTAGCCCCAGACTTCTCTTCTGTGCTCTACACATGATAACACTGAGGGCTCGGGTTCCAAAGAGCAATATTAAGTTCTTTACATATATTTATCCATTTTCTCTCACAAACAGCTCATTAGAAAGGTACTGTTATTACTGCCTTGCACAGATGAGGAGGCTGAGGCACAGAAAGGAGAGCAACTTACTCAAGGCCACACAGCCAGCTAGTGAGCAGTAGAGCTTCTTAATGGTGATATAAGCACCTTTCTTTTTCTTAAATAACAACTTTATTTCTATATAATTACATGCCATAGATTTCACTCATTTAACAACAGTTTGTATTATGTTCATGGTGCTGTGCAAACACCACCACCATCTAGTTTTAGAACATTTTCATCACCCGAAAAAGAAATGTGGTACCCACTAGTAGTTATTGATATGAGCAGTTTTAAACTTTGATTTTAGGAACTGAAACCTTCTGAGAAGTACATTTTTAAAAGAAGCAATTATAATGTGTGAAGTCAGTTAAGACAAAATGGTTTCTTTAAGTGTACATATACTATTTTTTACAATACAAAATATTCTTTTTTGTGTGTTTAAAAAAGGAGTTTTCTACCAGGACTGGATTTACCCATATGGTACAAGAAATTCAAACAAGAAAGAGCTAAGTATTCCTACAACCAGACAAATATTACAGCCTTACTGTGTTATCAGAAGGAAGACACAGTAAATTCTCACAGGAAGAACAGTAAAAAGGAGAATATCTTTAGGAGACTGTATAAAGAATGACCTCTTTTTACCTACACAACTTACATATAATAACCATGTGTCTAATTACATGAAAAATGAAACCAATTGTATGAAGCCAGAAGAATATATAAATGGAAATTATCAACAGCATCTATGGCACAAATGAAAAGAAATTGCTTAACAGAAGAAAATGTAAAAGGCTTTTTAAAACAGAAAAGTTCATTAGACTTTTAATGACTATAATTAGAGAAGGTATTTCCATGCTGCTCCAGGAGGAGTGGCACAGCAAGAGTTAAACTGCACCACTGAAGCCAGCTTTCCTTGTGCAATAACTGCAAAGCAATACTGAGTTATTTTCAATCTAATTTGCCATTTGAAAACTTGGGATAGACCAGGAAAGAAAAATTAAATCAATTTATATGCTATACATGATAGGAGGGAAGAATCACCAGTGAAGAAAAGCATCAGTAGCCAATTTTAAGAAACAAGTCTTTCAAATGGCTTGCTACAAGCTCTTCCCTCTCATACATACTGCACCTAAATTGAGGTTTGAAATGTGTTACTTCAAAACATGTCAGAGGCAGATCCCATAGCTCCTAATAACCCTGAAACCATCACTGGTGTGAAAAGCTCTTTATTTCCATCTGGGATAAAGGTATGAACTCATCTCTTGGGGCTGCAAAGACTCTGTTCAATTCATACATCATCAATCAAGCACCTACTATGCCCCAGACTTTCTCTATCTTCAGCGCTGGCAAGCAGATGTAATCCTTTGCTTCACAGTTAAATGTAGGTGCGGGTTGGGGGGGTGGATTGGGGAGGCAAAATATGAGACTACGATAGTAGTACAGCCTGAATTTAATCAGATTGTTCTGTTTTTAGACCAAGTATTCCAAATTTTTATTCTAAACCACATGGTGAGTTCAGCTGCAAAAACCATGTGGGTCATGGCAGGGAGAGAGACAACAGTTTCAAAGGAAGTGGAAGGGGGCAAGGGTAGGTCTGAGAAGCATAAAGGTATTCTTTTACTTACTAATTCATTCCATAAATATTTTGCAAGGACTGATGATGAAGCTGAAGCTCCAATACTTTGGCCACCTGATATGAGGAGCCGACTCACTGGAAAAGACTGATGCTGGGAAAGATTGAGGGCAGGGGAAGGGGGCGACAGGAAGAGATGGTTGGATGGCATCATTGACTCAATGGACATGAGTTTGTACAAACTCCAGGAGATAGTGAAGGACAGGGAAGCCTGGTGCGCTGCAGTCCACAGGGTTGCAAAGAGTTGGACACAACTGAGCGACTGAACAACAACAACCTACTATGTCAGGCTCAGAAGCTAAAAAGAATCTGCCCAATCTCCAAAAGAGGTTTTGGTTTAGTGAGCACAGTAAATGAACACTGACACTGCATGCTGACAACTGAGATGAGAATCAAGATCATTGTTGCTGTTGTTAATGGTTAATAACTATTTAGGATTTACCAGGTGCCAGGTATCTTTCAAAGCATTTCATATGCATTAAGTCATTTACTTCTGAAAATAACCTGATGAAGTAAGCAGTTATTAGTTTTCCCATTTTACAGATGAGGAAACTGAAGCACAAGATTATATGACTTAGTTTAGGTCAGGTGGACTTCCCTAGGGGCTCAGACGGTAAAGCGTCTGCCTACAATATGGGAGACCTGGGTTCAATCCCTGGGTCAGGAAGATCTCCTGGAGAAGGCAATGGCAACCCACTCCACTATTCTAGTCTGGAAAATCCCATGGATCGAGGAGCCTGGTAGGCTACAGTCCATGGGGTCGTAAAGAGTCAGACACAACAGAGCGACTTCACTTTCACTCGGGCTTCCCTTGTAGCTCAATTGGTAAAGAGTCTGCCTGCAATGCAGGAGACTTGGGTTCAATCTGTGGATCAGGAAGATCCTCTGGAGAAGGAAATGGCAACCCACTCCAGTATTATTGCCTGAGAATCCCATGGACAGAGGAGCCTGGCAGGCTACAGTCCATGGGGTCGAAAAGAGGTGGACACAACTGAGCAACTAAGAGCACAAACAGATGAGCGACCTCCACTTCACTTCACCAGGTCAGGTGGCTAAAAAGGAACAGAGCCAAGATTTGAATACTGACTGACCTTCAAACTTGCATCCTTAATCCCAATACCATACTATCTTAAATAAATGTGAAGATCAATATTATGTAATCCTGGATAATAATCCTCACAAAAAAGCTATGAAGCAGGTTTTATCATCCCCACTTTAGAGAGGAGGAAACTGAAGGACAGAGAGAACTAAATCACTTGAAGTCCTCCAGCTAAGCAGCAGAGCCAGAATACAAATACACATCAGCCATAAATCTCTTTATAGATCAGAAACGTTAGCTCTAGTCTAACTTTACACTGGGAAAGTAAACCACTATGTATACACTTCTTCCAGAGTAGCAGTATCACACTGAAATATACTCCAGTTCTTAAAATGCCTTAGGCACAGGGTACCTTGGGGAGCAACTTCAGCAGCATCCGTGTCTGAATTAAACAGTTACCACAGAAAATAATAATTCTTGAGGACTAGCAATTTGCACTGCACTTTGATTTGTTTTGATAAGAGCAGAACTGCCCCGGAGGAGAAGACAAATAGGACATAGGACTGACATTACAGTTTTGTTGGTAGTAGAGTTGGGTCTGATACAGTTACACACTGTGCCACACAGAGAACTGTTCAGGGAGAAATTTTGTTACTTGTGAACTTTAATTCCAAACTGATTTTATCTATTAAGTCTACCACGTAGGAAAATGCATTTGTTTGCATCATTCCTGAGAAGCATATAAAACAGCACTCATCAGAGCCACACAGCAGCCTGAGTCACATGCAAATACTAAGATGCTCTATTTAAATGTAAACAATTGACATTACATACAAATACTGCTTCTGAGTTAGAAGAGAAACTAGAAAAATTTTATTAATGGAAAATGCAACATTTCCAAAAAGTCTGAACCCTTAAGAAAGAAACATTCCTCAAAGTGTCTTTTAAGAAAAAATATTATCAAAAAAAGTATTTTAGAATAACTGAAGCATATGTAATCGTGTTAAGGATTCTTTACATATTTAAAATAATTTCCAATTTATAATACATAAAAATGAATCACAGTTTATGTGTAATGTAAATATTAAACTATAGTTTTACAACTAAAATTTAATCTGCTCTTCAAATACAGGACTTCTTACCTACGAATCATACTACAAGTTTCTTAACTTTAAGAAATCCAAGGTTGTTTTAACACTATGCCAATTTTTGAAAAGTAGCCAAAACTTCCCTAAAGAACAAATTATGAGTATTTGAGATGAACAATAATGGTACGGTTTCTTATCCAAGTGTGTGACTGACACAGATAGTGGGAGGGAGGGCGGTCAAGAAGACCTTGGATCAAAACCCCAGCCCTGCTGTTTACTAGCAAGGTATTTGTATTTGGCAATTAAACTACTATGTGCCTCAGTGGAGCCATACTATATTCCTATAAAGATTAAACAAAATAACATATATATAGTGCCTAACATAGTTGGAACTCAGTAAGTGTTAATTTTCATCACCACCACCCACGCCTCCATTTTCTGAAAAGAGTAAGGAACAAATATTAAATACTACTTTTGCCAGATGGAGCTTAGTACACATAGAGTTTCACTTTCCAAGATACAAAAATGAGTGGTTTTCTGCCTTTTTGCATCAGATTTTGGGAAAGTGACTAAGATGCCAACCCTATGTAGATGTCAGTCTTCATAAGCCTAGACCAATTTCCTTCCTGGCTGCAAAAGATGGAGGGCTCTGAAACTGATGAAAATGAAAACAAGGAGGTAAAAAGGATGTCAATAGAGACAGATCTAGTAGACCAAGCCCAGCCTTAAATTCTATGATAGTAACAATATTCCTCAAAAACTGAAATCTGCATGGGCTTACTGCTTGAATAAAGGTTGAAGTCCCAAAGTTCCCATTTTTGTCTAAAATGTTTATGGTTTTCCTTTAGATATTCACATATCTAATTTAAACAAGCTGTTGTAATATTTATTAAAAATCCTAAACACTAATATAAAGATAGAACATTACTGTTGAAAAATCTGTTTTAATTCCATTTACACATTTATTTCACAAAGATTTGATTCTTTCAAGCAATAATACACCAAGTTCTGGAAATGCAGACACTGAGCACCTTTTCATGTGCTTATTGGCCAGATGTATATATTATTTGGAGAAATGCCTATTAATATTCTTTGCCCAAAATACTGAAAAGATACTCAATATTGCTAATTACTGGAGAATGCAAATCAAACTACAATGAGGTATTACCTCCACACCCACCAGGGTTCACTGGTGGCTCAGTGGTAAAGGACCTGCCTGCCAATGCAGGAGACACCGGTTCGATCCCTGGTCCAGGAGGATCTTACATGCCTCAGGGCAACTAAGCCCATGCTCCACAACTATTGGGCCTGTGCTCTACAGCCCAGGAGCCACAACTACTAAAGCCCATGCACCCAAGAGCCTGTGCTCCACAACAAGAGAAACCACTGCAATGAGAAGCCCTCACACCACAACTGGAGAGCAGCCCCAGTTTACTGCAACTAGAGAAAAAAGCCTGTGCTACCAAAAATAAAGTAAATAAATAAATAAAACTATAAAAAAAAATACTTGTGTGATCTGAGACAGGCTGGGACCTGGGACCCTTTGCTGCAGTGCTGCAATGCTTGCACCTGTACATACTGCTCTTTGAGCAACAAAACACACAGAAACTGTATGGGACTAAAAGTAACTGCATGCATGCACACCTGGGGCAAATTCTGGACCCTAAAGATACACAGAGACCAAAAAAAAAAAAAAACAAAAACAAACAACTGTCACTTTTGAAGAGCCTGGAGCAAAAACAGGGTACTGAGCGTGCTCCCTGTACACACCACCACCTAAGTCACCCCTCTGGTCTGACCCCTGGACACACCCCTACCCTTACCCCATATAAGGGCACAAGCTAGCCCTCTTCCAGGGAGAGGGCAAGCAACAAGTGAACCTGTTGTTTGTTGTGGCTCCCCACTGCTGCAGCAGGGCCCCAATAAAGTTTTGCCTGAATTTCTTGTCCGGCTTCAGATCAATTTCTATTGATTAGGGAAGGCCAAGTAGTCTGGTTTGTAACAATTTTACAAACAAGAGTAAATAAAATATAGAAAGATGTTTATTAACAGCATTGTTTAAAAGAGTAAAAAAAAATTAAAAATTAAATAATCCAAATATCCATCAGGAAGGGACTGTTTAAATTAACTGTGAAATATCCAAACAATGGACTATTGTGCAACTGTCAAAATACAGGAGTAGCTCAGTATATACCAATGTGAAATTATCTCTAACATACATCAAGTAAAAAAACAAATTAAAGAATATGATATATTGTATGATTCCAATTGTATATAAAGATATATGTGCATGAACATAAATGTATGAGCATATGCATGTGTTCACAAGTGTACATATGCTTCAATAGACATAAAAACAATTTGAACACCCAGAGAAGAAATTTAACAGTGGTTACCTCTGGGGAATAGGGCTGTAAATGAAGCAGGGATATAAACTTTTTTATACGTTCTGTAGCTTAAAAAAAGTTTTAACCAAATATAAAACTTCTCAATTAAAAAAATCTTGATAACTGTCAAATTTTTCTAAGTCATATCTATCCTAGTTATATAAAATGTAATTGAGAGAATCTGAATTAAAATAAATCACTCCTATTGATATTAGGACTAGATAGATATGGATTTGAATTTTAAGTTTTTATAAAGCTCACTTCAGTCCCTGTTTGGCTGACACAAATTGGGTATTTTAAGACAACTCAAACAATTAAAATACAGGAGTGCTATCTTAATACAGCAAAAAAAAAAAAACTTACTTCAACCACAGTTAACGTTCACAACATCTGAAAGATTCCACATCAAGCTTGATCATATGATCAAATATATGATTTGTGTCAATTCTGAAGAAAATGTGACACCCTGAAAAAACTTCAAAGATTGACTGCATAGACTCACACTTTCAACAAACATTTATTGAGCACCTACTATGTATTAAGCAATCTGTTAGGAACCAGATACTATGATAAATATTACTAATGGAAGCATGTATAAAATACTCCAGGGAATTCCCTGGCAGTCCAGTGGTTAGGACTCCATACTTTCACTGTTCAGGGCATGGGTTTGATCCCTGGTCGGGGAACTAAGATTTCACAAGCTCCCAGGTCCCCCCACCAAAAAAAGTCTCTAATGGGCACAGAGCTGGGAGAGATTCATTCTGTCCAGGTTGTCAGGCAAGAGAGCTCTAGGACAGCTTCACTGAAGAAGCCACATTTGAGCAGGTCCACTTCCCTGGTGGCTCAGATGGTAAAGAGTCTGTCTACAATGCGGGAAACCCGGGTTCGATCCCTGGGTTGGGAAGATCCTCTGGAGAAGGAAATGGCAATCCACTCCAGTACTATTGCCTGGAAAATCCCATGGACAGAGGAGCTTGGTAAGCTACAGTCCATGGGGTCGCAAAGAGTCAGACACGACTGAGTGACTTCACTATATCAGCAGGACTTCATCAGAGAATGGGAACAGAGGCAACTCCAGAGAGAGGGGAAAGCAGGAGCAAATGCCTGGAGGTATCTGGCAAACCCTAGAGGCATTTGAGCCTGTGAATAACCCAGTATGGACAGAAACCCGGTGCTGTGGCAAAGAGGAGTGGTTAGAGAAAGGAGACTAGAAAGGCAGGCCTGAGAACACCTGTGAAAGAATCTCAGCATCCTTACCTAGGCTGCAACATAGAGGTACCTGGATAGGCAAGAGTGATAATTTTAAAAAGCACCCTCTTGATTAAGAACTGTAAGAAAATAATTACTTGAAAAGTCACGATAACGGTTATTTTGGAAGGAGGGAAGGCTTATGATCTATCTGGATGGAGATTTTAAATATGCTTGCCCTGTAGTATTATGTGTGTGCTCAGTTGTGTCTGACTCTCCGCAACCCCATGGACTGTAACCCACCATGTTCCTCTGTCCATGGGATTTTTCAGGCAAGAAATAGTGAGGGTGGGTTGCCATTTCCCTCTCCAGGGTCTCCTCCTAACCCAGGGATCCAACCCATGTCTCTTGTGTCTCTTGCATCGGCAGGCAGTTTCTTTACCACTAGTGCCACCTGGGAAGCCCAGCTTTCTATTTGTTCTATTAATTTTTGAGAATGATACTGAAACTCCAACTAAAAACCTTAATTTATCTACTGTAAAACATACCGGTAACATATAGTGGAACTATATGTAACTTTGCTCTGTATTTTCCAAGTTTCCTGTAAATGTGTTATCATACTTTCATAATTCAAAAAGAAAAAAAGAAAAAAAAAGAGATGTGTATAAACATACATAAAGGAGAAGCTCTTTAGTGAAATCAATGACCCAGCAGTTTAAGACAGAAGTAAATGGCTAATATCCCAAGTGAACTATCCCACTAAAAGGGAAGAAAAGATCTGTAAGGCAATGGCTGTTGGGTCAAAGAGCTTCCCAACCTGATCAACAAAAGTCAAAGGAGGGGACTATACCATGCAGCCATGTTACATTCATGTGTCTGGGGCATATTAGGTATATGTAACCTACAGAAGAATTATAATAGAAATTTGAAGGTGAGAGAGATGGGCCAATGAGAAAGAGAAGAAAGGTATTCTCTATTAGGTCAGAGCACAGTGGAGGAGTAAGCGATTTTACTTATGTAAAAGCCAAAATGAACTGTTCTTACTGGAGAAGAGTTGGATACCAGCAACTGTGTGAGAGAGATTAACTACAGAATGGGCCAGAGAAGCCCATGCCCCTAGAGAACAGGCCCTCATCAACTTTTAAATTATGTACCTAGAAATATTAAGATTTTTACCCTTGCACCCTAGCTTCTTTAACTATGAAAAAGTGAAAGTGAGTCGCTCAGTCCTGTCTGACTCTTTGTGACCCCATGGACTATAGCCCGCCAGGCTCCTCTGTCCATCAGGATTCTCCAGGCAAGAATACTGGAGTGGGTTGCCATGCCCTCCTCCAGGGGCTCTTCCGGACCCAGGGATCGAACCCAGGTCTACCACATTGCAGGCAGACTCTTTACTAAGCCACCAGGAAAATCACTCTTTAACTATATAATAATAATAAAACCTAGCTACCATTTATTGAACAAGTACTCTATGCCAGGCACAGTCCAAGCCCTCAGCATATCCACTTGGTGGAATCCTCACAGTGAGCCCAGGATGTAGGTGCCAATATTCATCCTTTTCTTACAAATAAAGAAACATGCATCCTTTCAAGTGGCACCTGTGGAGAAACAAGACATGAGGGAGAATGCAGAGGACAGAATTGGGCCTGGGCAAAAAGGAGCACCTGCCTCATACATAGTCCAACCCAGGTCACCAGGGCAAAACATTACATAGAGATTAGGAGCTAAACCTCTGTTGCTGATAAAGAGTGATTTTTGAGACCTTATCCTTGGCATGTCTACCTCTTCTGGCAACATGTAGCAGAGGCAGGCGGTTGGTAGTGACACTGAGATTTGGGATCCTGGCCAGCTCCCTGTTTCCTTTCATCAGAAATACGGCCAACATCTGGCAGCTTCAGCAAATGTCAAAATGAATGAGTCTCCACTAATTCATATGTTACAAACTGGATTGTCAAAATTGGTCCAATTCCATTATGGAATTACAGTTCAGCTGCTCCAAACACTAAACACCTATGAGCCATTAGGTGGGCCTTTTAAATCTCTCTGCTCTATGGAAATTTCTATTCTGGTAGCAGTTGTAAGAGATTTGATCTTTATCATACTCTTCCTGGCAGCAGTAAAATTCCATTTCCATCAACTCTGTTTCCTCTCAGAAAAGAAATCTCTCAGGAAATACTCAAAGCATTGTTTTTAACAAAGTTCTCAAATATGAATCATTTTCAACTGCCAGGAAAAAAAACCTGCCCCCACTGTTTTGCATCATAATATACTTTCCCTAAAATGACAGTTTTGGGGCAAGACATACTTGTTTGACTCGACTTAAGCAGTTCACTCTGCCTCAACTATCTTCTCCCTTAAATCTGCTTGTCCAAGTCTTACCAACTCATTCACTGCTTCAAAAGATTATTTCCTGAACACCTATTAGTTTCTCAGATGGCAGGGGTTCTAGTAAGTGTATCAGAAATTAACAAGGCAGAGATTTGGGAATGATCACTGTAGACAGTGGGCCCATCATCTGACATGCTGAGAATTTCTTTCAAGGAAAAGTTTCCTAGAAGAGAAAGCATTTAAAGTTGGTCCTTTAAATACAGGCAGGAGGAATTCAACACAAGAGGAAAGGCACTTACAGAGGCTAAGAGGAAGGCCTCCAATGACAGGGAGCACAACTGAGCTGCTACCTCAGAAATTCATCCTGATGTTTGTGCCAAAGGCTCACTTCCAATGGGTGGAGCACAGCAAGGGCAGGACTGTACTGACCTTTGGACTTTGGGACTCCCCAAAGGCTTTTCTGAACCTCCCTTCAACTGTACAGCAGTCTAGAGAGCTTTCACCCAAGCTACTCTGTCTCCTCTTCACTAGGGGTCAGACTTGCATCATGAACTGGCATCATGGACACACCCACCCTTCCCATCTCCTCATCCTGCCACATCTCTCACACAGGCAGTTGGTTATAAAATCCTTGCCTGTTTCATCCTAAATTTCTCCTTCTAAGAGGACTCAGACTAACACAGCATTCTAGACAGGGGGCTCAGCATGAGTAAACACCAAGAGGCATGAAAAATCAGGTGTGCTCCGAGCACTTAAAAATAGTAAGATTTTACCCTCACACCCCTGCTTCTTCTATTGTATAATAATAATAAAATACGCTATGCCAGGCACAGTCTAAGCCCTCAGAATGCATTCTGGTTGAACCCTCACAGCAAGCCCAGGATGGAGGTGCTGATATTGATCCCCCTATTACAAATGAAGAAACCTGTGTCCCTTTAAGTGACACCTGTGGAGAAACAAGACATGAGTGAGAATGCAGAGGACAGAACTGGGCCTGGGCACAAAGCTCACCTGCCTCATGCATAGTCCAACCCAGGTCACTGGGGTATTGAGATTTGGGATCCTGGCCAGAGGAGTGGGTATGGAGGGAGAAGCTGGAAAAATAAGAGAAGGCCTTTTCTGTCCTGCTTGGACTTGGGCCTCTGTGAAACAGGGAACCATCAGAAAATTTTATGGGAAGGACATGTGCTTTCAAAAGACTCTCCTGCTAGAAGAACGAAGAATGGACTGGAGGAAACAAAATGGAATCATGTCTATGTTCCCATCTTGTTTGTTGGCTTGTCAGGTCTAAAGAGTAGAATACTATTTTTGGGTTTGTTTCACCTTTAATCTTTATGTCCCTATAATGATTAGAAAAGTATTTAACACAAAGTCAAATTCAAGAGGCCGCACCAAATCTACCAGGCTGGGCCACACCTCACTGTGCTGTGCTTAGTCACTCAGTTGTGTCCAACTCTTTGCAACCCTATGAACTGTAGCCCACCAGGCTGCTCTGTCCATGAGATTCTCCAGGCAAGAATACTGAAGTGTGTTGCCATGCCCTCCTCCAGGGGATCTTCCCAACCTAGGGATCGAACCCAGGTTTCCCACATTGCAGGCGAATTCTTTATGGTCTGAGCCACCAGGGAGGCCCCTTACCTCACTGACCAACATTTTAATTAAAACCATCCCAAAAGTTTAATGACCAGCCTTTGAACATTCCTCCTTGGACACTGGAAGTCTCTAACCAGTTTAGAAAGGGAAAGTTACAAATATGAAACGCAGAAGGTCTTCTCCAAACTATCTCCATGAAACTACTTGTTTCATGAACTCTCTTTGAAGCTGTCATCAGTTACATTTGTTGATCCTAATTGTGGGGACAAAGGTAGTCATTAAACATTTAGTTTTCAAACAGTTTACTAGGTCAATAAAGTTTAGAGAGCCAGATCAGGCTTAAGGGCCAGAGGTCTTATGGACAAAATTCAAAATTGGTTCTGGGTACTGGCGCAATATCCAAAGGTGATCTTTGGGAAAACATATCCCTTAGGTCAATTTTTTCATCATAAAGTAAAAATAAGACCTACTGTACTGAAGGTGTAAATTAAATTAGAAGTTGTGGTTAAGGAGCAGGTGCTTTGACAATATGTAATATGTAAAATACTATGTATCATATAAATATGTAATATGACAATACAATAATATGTAAAACACTTCATTTTCACTTAAAAATGTGTTAAGAGGATAGATCTCAAGAGTTCTTAACACATACATACAAAACATAAGAAAGGAAGAGACTTTCTTGGAGGTGATGGATATATATATTATCCTGATTGTGGTGATAGTTTCAAGGGTGTATGGATATGTTTAAATCCATCAAATTGTATACATTAAATATGGGCAGTAGCACTCTGTATAACAATCACACCTCAATAAAGTTGTTTTCAAAAAAAAAAAAAAAGAGGACTACTGACTGCCAATCCTGATTTGCAATAACACCAAGGGATGGTATGATATTATCCCCCAAATTCGCAAAATACAATTGATTTTCCTGTCAAACAGCATTTTCAGTTGGAAGTATACTGCTAGGAAATCAAAGAATAATGAGAATCAATTCCCAAAAGGCTATGGATTGGTGATACCAGAGCCAAAAACCCTCCTTAGGTTCTGGGCAGTATAAAGCTCACTGGATGACAGCCTGATGTCCTTTCTCAAGAGTCAGCCTTTTTCTCACTGCTACCTCCTGACCTGACTGACGAAACACAGAAGAAGCTGTTGGGCTCTACTTGTGATAACCAAAATAACCTTACCAAAAAAAGGAATCATTACCTCCAAACAGCCTGAAGTGGTTTGTGTCAGAGAAGAGTTTTGATGACTCAGAAACTGTCAGATCTGCATGAGCGAAGGGACTTAAGCTGGCTATCATTGGTTGGCTGCTCATGTAAAATCAAAATGGTCTCTCTGGTCCTCAGGGCCGAGAAAACCACTTCCAGATCACATGTACAAACACACATGCACGCAATCATTTCCAGAGCCCAAAGCATTCAGCAGGAGGTTTTAAATTAAACTTGCAAACTGATTTAGTAAAGTGAGTATTGTTTTGACTTGGGATGTGGGTAAAAAGTAGAAGAAACCAAGTCCATTCTTTAAAAAAAAAAAAAAAAAAAAGACTTGTTCTAGGCTATTTTGGCAAAAGAATTAAACTACATAAATCACTTTCCAAAACCAAATTATTTCCAGTTATAAGGTGTGTTTAATGGTAGGAAATCAGTAATGAGGATAGTAATGGACACCATCATTTTGAGCACATTCTATGTGCGTGGCACTTTATTCTTCATAATAACCCAGGTTAACAGTCTACAATTCAAATAATAACAATAAAAAAAAAGTCTCAGAGATACAAATGTGCCACAAATCAAATAAATGACAGAGATACGATGCAAACCAAGATATCTAAAAGAGTCCAGGTTTTTAGATGGCAATGAATGGTGGTGGAACATTTCTCCCTTTCCTAATCTCAGCCAGTCTCTCCTCCACCACCCTCCCTGCAGTCTTCCACCCAATACCTGGTTCCCTGCCCCAACCAAAACCTGCCACATGCAGGCACTCAATTCCAGGGAGAGGTATTAAAATGTGATGGTCTTATCATGGTTTTTTACAAAACAAACCTGTACTTGAGTTCTGAGTGTGCCATCGAACAGCTCCAAGACTTCAGTGGTACGAATTGCTTGTTGGACCTCAATTTCCAATTAAGATTAAATTAACATACACATTGCCTAGTATTAATACATAGACACTCATTATATTTGTTGCCTTTCCCCTCATTCCCTTATGATAGCTGGAAGACCAAACCAAGATGAAGAACAGCACTCTACATGCATTGTATCATAGGTAAGGTTAGCAAAGATGGAAGTGGTTCTAGTAACCTATATAACACTCATGTTCAGGAATTGCCAACAACTATGCAGCATCTAGCCGTGATTCCATAAAGTATAAGAGAATAATATACTATAGTCATTTGGGATTTGGTCTACACATGCGAGGTTGGTTCATAATTTTTAATTTAATGTCATTCACAATATCAACAGTTTAAGGAAGAAAATCCACGTTTATTTATATAGATGCAGAAAAAACTGTGATATTCGACAGCCATTCACAATTTAAAGGAAAACACACTTAACTAGAAATAGAAGGGAACTTTCTCAGTCTGAAAAAGAGCATCTATGAAAAAACCTACAGCTCATACTTAATGGTGAAAGACTGAATGATTTTCCCCTAAGATCAGGAACAAGGCAAGGAACCCATTCTTACCACTTCCATTCAACAGCCTACTAGATGGAAGTCTAGCTAATGCAGTAAGGTACAGAAAATAAAGATACACAAAATTGGAGAAGAGAAATAAAACTCTTTATTCACAGAAAACACAATTATCTAAGTAGAAAATCCAAAATAATCCATAAAAAAATTAGTAGATCTAATAAGTGACTTTACCAAGGATGGAAAACATTAAGACCACTACACAAACACAAACTGTATTTTTAGATACATTAATGAACAAATGGGAGGCTGAAATTTGGATAAGCACTATTTGCAACAGAACCAATAAATATACAATACTCAGGAACCAATCTAACAAAGTATTATAAGATTTATATGTTGAAAATTACAAAAAACAATGATGAGAGAAATCAAAGACATAAGTAACTGGAGAGACACAGTATGTTCATGGATTAGAGGACTCAACATCATCAATACTGCAATTCTCTTCCAAATCAATTTACAGATTCCATTCATCCTTAATTCAGCATTCAAGTCAATGCTCAAAATCTAAGCCAACTTCTTCTTGAGAAATTTACAAGATAATTCTAAAATTTATATGTGAAAACAATCTAGGATAACCAAGACAATTTTGAAAAAGAAACAGCTGAAGGATTCAAAACAACTGATTTTGAGACTTACTATAAAGGTACACTATTCAAGACAGTGTGATATTGGTAAAAAGTAAACACATAGATAAATGGAATAGAAACTGATCCATATATATATAGGCATACCCTGGAGAATACTGTGGGTTTGGTTCCAGACCAGTGCAAAAAAGAAAATATTGTAATTAAGTGAGTTACACAAATTTCTTGGTTTCCCAGTTCATATATAAGAGTTAAATTTACAGTATACTGTAGTCTATTAAGTGTACAATAGCATTATGTCTAAAAAAATAAAAATGTACATACCTTGAAAAATAAAAAATAAATAAAAATAAAAAATACTTTATTTTTATTGCAAAAAATACTAACCATCAACTTGGTCTTCAGCAAGTTGTAACCTTTCTGCTGGTGGAGGGTTTGAAGTATGATGAAAACTACCAAAATGTGGCACAGAGACACGAAGGGAGCAAATGCTGCTGGAAAAAAATGGAGTTGACAGATTTGCCTGATGCAGGATTGCCACAAAACTTCAATTTGTAAAAAATGAAGTATCTGCAAAGCGCAATAAAGCAATGTACAAAAAAACGAGGTATGCTTATATATGGTCAACTGATTTTTGATGAAGATGTCAATTTAATTCAACAGACAAAGAATAATCTTTTTGTCTTTCAACAAATGATGGTGGAACAATGGAACAAATCAAAATTTTTAAAAAAGAACCTCAACCCAGACTTCACTCTATACATACAACTTGAAATGGATCATAGACTGAAACATAAAACTGAATGCTACAAAATATTTAGAATAAAATAGAAGTAAATCTTCATGATCCTAGGTCTGGTAACTATTTCTTATATAGGACAGAGTAGCATGAACCATAAAAGAAAAGATTGATCAACTGAAGTTCATAAAAACTTAAATATTTTGCTCTTTAAATAGTAAGAAAATTTAAAAGAAATAAAATGACAAGCCACAGACTGGAATTTTTAAAAAATGGCACAATCACTTTGAAAAACAGAGTTTTGAAAAACACATCGTAAGATCCAGCCATCCCACTCTTTGGTATTTACCTAAAAGAAATAAAAATATATGTCTACACAAAAGCTAAACTACAAATGTTTACAGCCACTTTATTCATAATCACTGCAAATTTTCAAACTATCCAAACGGCCATCAACTGGTGAAAGGATAAACAGATTGTTGTACATTCATATAGAATGTAATAGAAGGCAGAAAACTACTGATAAATTCAATGACATGGATGACTCTCAAAAGCATTATACTAAGCAAAATAAGCCAGACTCGAAAGGTTACATACTTTGATTTCACTTAAATGAGGTTCTGGAAATGATAAAACTATAGTGACAGAATCAGAGCAGTGGTTGCCAAGGTTGGCAATATAGAGAGAAGACTGACTACAAAGAAGCATGACGGAACACTTTGGGAGACAGAAAAGTCTATTATCTTGATTTCAGTGGTGGCCATGAGCTACATAATTTTGTCAAACTTCATAGACTTGTATATATCTGAAAGTGAAAGTCGCTCAGTTGTGTCCAACTCTTTGCGACCCCATGGACTATAGCCTGCCAGGCTCCTCTGTCCATGGAATTTTCCAGGCCAGAATACTGGAGTGGGTAGCCATTCCCTTCTCCAGGGGAGCTTCCCAACCCAGGGATCGAACCCAGTTCTTCTGCATTGCAGGCAGATTCTTTACCGTCTGAGCCACCAAGGAAGCCCTGTACATGTCTAAAAAGGGTGCATCTTACTTTATGTAAGTTATATCACAATAAACCTAAAAGAAAAAGGTATACTATCTCAGAAATGGCTGACTATTTCAGGCAGAGATCTACATCTAATAGAACTAAAAGTGCTCGGTTTTGACTAAAAGTTTAAGATCCACAATTAAAGAGGAGGAAGATAAAGAGGACAAAGTTCATGACAATTTTGTGTGTCTTTCACTGCTCACTGATATAATTATGTACAATGGGGGCTCTAGTAGGAAGGTGCTAAATGTGTAATTTAGCAACAAAATACTTCATTTGCTACTTATTTGAAACACGTCAACTTAAAATGATAAATGGCCATTAACTGTCCTCACCAATTGCTTGAGTTTGTAGATGACTCTTCAAAAGATTGCTAAACAAGACAGGAGCTTGTTCAAGTACTAATTCTCCTCACTTTACAAATGTTCTGATTTATCAAACAGGAATGAAGGCAATTTCATTTTGTACAATTTCTTTCTCTTGATTAGAGTTTTGAAGAGACACAGCTTATCTTGGCAGCAGAGGCTGCCAAGTGGGAGAAGGTGAAGAATTGTCCATCATTCCCCCCACCACTGAAGGGTCTTTCTCCCTGTTGGGTAGGCTATTTAGTGATAGATCCCTGGGTTGGGGAGACCCCGTGGAGGAGGACACAGCAACCCACTCCGGTATTCTTGACTGCAGAATTCCATGGACAGAGAAGCCTGGCAGGTTACAGTCCATGGGGTTGCAAAGAGTTGGACACAACTGAGCGACTAAGCACTTGGTGATAGCTGCAGGCAGGTGTTTGGTTGTGCCTAAGCCAGTGAGCGTGGTCATAGGTTGGCAGGGAGCTACAGTCAAAATTGTGGTAGGAGTCTTTTTAAGTAGCACTTGCAGTGCTCCAAGGGAAACCTAAAGTAGAAAACAGACACCACAGAAAGCTTGTACTCATTTCTTTACTTATCCATTCACCAAACAAGTATTTATTGACTGCTCATTCTGGGCCAGTCTCTGTTAAGGCTAAAGACAGAGATAACTGCCTGGTCTAGAGTAGTTTACAATCTTTGGGCAGAAGGGGTGGAGTGCATAAGGTGTAATAGCAGCCAAAAGGTCAAAGTACAACTTAATGGAAAAGGGTAGAGTTGTGATTTATTCCTCCCTGTGTACCATTTTCCATCAGACTCTTACAGTGCCCTGGAGTTTATGGTAAAGATAGACTGGCAGTCATTCTAAGTAGCAGGAACAACATATACGAGAGAAGTGCAAGCATGATGTAGCCAGGAAACTACACGAAATTTGGGAGCACTGAGCGCCTGATGAAAAATGGTGTGTATGAGACTGGAGAGGTAGGCATGAACCAGAAGGCTTTACAAGTTGTGCCCAAGAATCAGATGTCTGTTCCTGGGTAAAGACAATGGGGGGGGGTGGGCTATCAACAAGGAAGTAACAAACCAAGATTTGCATTTAGAAAGATGATCTCAAGGGCAAGTCAAGGATAGACAGAGGCAGAAAGGAGATTCCTCTCTTCACTGAGCAACTGAAAAAGTGGTGGACCAGAAAGCTGATGTTAACTGGAGCAACAGAAAGAGCCTCTCCAGAACCAACCTTCAGTCATGCAGGAGAAATGACTCCTCCCCCACACCCACTACAGGTCTCTAGTTAACAATCATGATTGTTTACTTCTCTATTCCCTCTAGAGTAGCAGCTCCCTAAGGACAGGAATGGTGACAAACACAGACACACACACACCTGCAACGTCTGGCTAAAAGTAGACCTTCAGTAACTGTGTTGACTGAATAAATGAATGAGTGAATCAATAGTTTAGGGCCCAAGAAACCAGTTGAGAGCTGTCAAAAACATAACTGATCAGTTATTTTACTATCACATGGAAAGTTGAACTAGATGTCTCTGAAAGTCTCTTCCAACACAAAGATTTTATGATTTGAGGTCACTTCCTGTGAAGGTAACAAGTGGCTGAAATGGGGACACATGAGATTTGTTCTAAAGAAAGACAAAAGAAGTGATCCAATAAAAATGGCAAAGAGTGGGTTTATAATATCAGGGGAAAAAACAACTAAGGGAGCTAAACGCTGATCAATTTTTACAAAGAGAATGGAAAACGCTGTTGTCATGATTAAGCTTCTAAAGGCAGGCAATATGGTAGATCAGGCTCCATTATCCCTCCATACTAGAGGGAAGGTGCCTGGAGATGGACTCAGAAGCAAGCTCTAGGAGGAAATGCAAGCAGGCAAGAGAGTGTGATTGGAAAAGGAGAGTGGGCAGCACCAAGTAGAGGTCCAGACAGGTAGGTGATCAGTGAGTGAGCATCAGGATACTCAGCAAGGAGAAAGCAGACAATACGATAACAGGTAAATCTGGTAAAAAGCAATTGGGTCAGTGAGCATCTTCGTCAACAATGGGCAGCAGAGCCCCAAACATCAGCATGGATCTAGGCAGAGTTCAAGTCCCTGAGAGGCGTGGCTAAAAGAAAGCATGTTTCTACCCTTAGAGCAACTAAGGTACCAACCACTGTACCCAGACAAGGACTTCACCAAGGGGCCCAGGTTCTGCATGGAAGTATTGAATACAAGGCCAGTCTTAATCACAAGGAACTAGACAAGAGCAGCCTTACAAAAACATAAGTGCACACAGTGAGAATGGCACTAGCAGACATGCTGATCTGCTGAGGTTTCCAAATTTTCTCCAACTCAGGACAGCCTGGGGCCCAAAGCCTCATTCGAGGCTGACCTTCCCCAAGTCTGTCCTCTGGAGAGCAGTGAAGACGGGGAAGTCAACAGGCCCTCATAGCCCTCCTGACAACAGAGAGCCTAAGGCAAGGCCATGAGCAGAGGAGACGGTCAATGAAAGAGAAATAGCAAGTCTGTAACAGGGGAAGGACCAAGGACAAAGACTATGGAATTCAGTGTATAGTGGGTTCTGTTCACCCACCACCATCTTCTCTACCTACCACCACTTCCCTAGTCCAGAATATAGATCTTAAAAAGCTCTATGGCTCATATGTATTACCTAGAAATCTATTTTTCCTAATGCACTGCCGCATATCATACCATGGAATTGGGTGGACAGCCCATACTGCTACTCTTGTTTCCCATTCTGAACAACAAACTTATAAGGGGGTATAAGCAATGCTCTGACTTATCCACTCCCACTATGTGGATGAAAATCTGAGGGCCACCAAGAGGAGACACAGAAAAAAAAAATCACCCCCCAAACTATACAAGTAGTGGCAGAGCCAGCAATAACACCCAGATGTCTCTGCTCCTTTCATGTTTGTAGTGTCATCAATTCTAGTAAAGATGTCTGTCATTAGGAAGCAAAGTTGAGTTGAGTTAAATGCATTCATTCCTAATTTTTAACCCTTCCCACTGAGCTCACACACAGCCCAACAGAAAATCTCTTTCCATTTGCACAGATACACACTGATTCATACATGACAGAACGGAAATCCACTAGAAGTCATACAATTTAGATTATCCAACTCCAAAGCAACACAAAGCCTCAAGCAACACCATCTGATTCTGAGGTCTTGCTGCTGTGGAGAATTAATCAAATTCATCCTAGAGGCTCATCTGCTGCATGCTCATTCCTTGATATCAAAACTCCCTAACAAATTTCAACACAAGATGCTCTGGTGAGTTCTCTTCCTAGTACTTTCTAATCAGAATCCATTACTGTGACTAGCATTTGAGGAATGTAAATAAGTAGGAGGTTGCTTAATCCCTAATATCTATATAATCCTATGTACTTAAACAAAAGCCGGGAAGATAGATAGAAAGGGTCTCATTTCCACTGTTACTTCTGAATGTGAAATGAGTGAAAAGAGATGGTAAGAAAGTCTAATTTAAACTGGTAAATCATGAATAATTGAGATGTCATAATATTTGAAGAGTGTGGTTTAAATTATTTAACAATATTCATCAGTGGTCAAACAGAATTTTGTTGAAAAACTCAGTATATTTAGAAAAGCTAAATAAATATGCACCATACACCAACAACTTGACCTTAATCAACTTTTGTTACGTACAAAATACTGGCTATGCCTTAAACAAGGTTCATTTCTCCCATCCATAGAGTGGGACTTGGGGAAAAAAAACCTTAAAATTTACCTAAAACCATGTTTTCTTTAACTCAAAGTAACATCTGTTATGGAGAAGGCAATGGTAACCCACTCCAGTTCTCTTGCCTGGAGAATCCCGTGGACGGAGGAGCCTGGTAGGCTGCAGTCCACGGGGTCGCTAAGAGTCTGACACGACTGAGCGACTTCACTTTCACTTTTCACTTTCATGCATTGGAGAAGGAAATGGCAACCCACTCCAGTGTTCTTGCCTGGAGAATCCCAGGGACGGGGGAGCCTGGTGGGCTGCCGTCTATGGGGTCGCACAGAGTCGGACACGACTGAAGCGACTTAGCAGCAACAGCAACATCTGTTGAATGAATAAATGAAACAAAACATATTCCCCTCCAGAATCACAGAGGTAGAAAAAGCAGTAAAAATCTCTTTAAAAAAAAACTTCACAAAGAAACCTGACAAATGCTACCCCAGCCAAGTGATCAATTAACATCATCAGTGAAAAGTCATGTTGACACTATGCATGGCAGATAAGATGTGATGAGGACAGCCCTTCACTTTTCCAGTCTTCTTCCAAAAAATCCATAATCTGCACCTCATCTTGAGAAAAACATCAGACAAATCTTATTTGAGGGATCTTCTACAAAATCCCTGGGTGGTATTGCTCAAGACAGTCAATGTCATCAAAACCAAAAAAAGGGTGAGAAACTGTCACAGCCAAGAGGAGTCTAAGGAAACAGGATGACTAATCATGGTATGGTATCCTAGGTGGGGTCCTAACGCAGAAAAAAGAACATTAGGGAAAAAGAGAAGACACGTGAATATGTGAAGAAAGTATGGACTTCAGTTAATAATAACATAACAGTATTGGTTCATTAATTCTGACAAATGTACCATTACTAATATAAGATAATAATAAGGGTGAACTCTCTGTACCATCTTTGTAAGTTTCCTATAAATCTGAAACTATGCTAAAATGAAAAGTTTACTTTAAAAAAGTTTAAAACAAATTCTAAAAATAAGTGGGATACTTCCATACTTATTTGTACAGATACAAATATATATATGAGATATTAGTAACATTAACAAATTAAGAGTCTAAACCTAAATATTCTTTAACTCTTTTGGGTGGGGGGGCATGTCTCTCAAGTGGACGGAGTCCCCTTAGACCTTATTAGTCAAAACTTGGGTTAATAAATGTACGCAGGTAAAAATTTCCCGATTTTTCCCATCTGCCTTGCAACAGATATATTATCTTCAGTTATTGGAAATATATCTAATTATAACGAGGCATGTGGCTGCTATTTTCTCTATTGAGTCAATCTAGAAGCTAAAACCACTAATAATATACTCAAGGCTAATTTCAGCAAAAAATTTATTGTTTACTTTCTATGTGCCTTTTACTCTGGAACAATCTTTCTGAAAAGTGCTCTAAGTGTATTTTAGGAGCCAAGGACATGAACTAGGGATGTGGTGAGGAAAAGAGTAAGTGGGGTGGCTGGAGACAATGTCCCATGGAGCTAACCCTGGTCATCAGTCTCTGAGCAAGGACTCTCACTTGCTTTAATTCCTTCTCCCTCATCCTTCACTCCCTTCAAATCTGGTGATTTCTAGGAATGAACCTTCTTTATGATATATGCTGTATATTGTTTGGTTTGAAGAAGCCTTGAGTTTGTGAAGTAGAGCAACGCTCTTTTTCAAAGCTCTCAGTTCTTAAAATATCAGAACTTGCAAAAAGCACATGCAGGGTTGTCACTGTCCCTTCAGATCAATAGCTAAAGTCATTGCGATGAGATGTTTAAAAAGGAGTTAGGAAGATAAGCAAATCTTTTGGGCTGCATCTATTCTGGCAAAAGCAGCACAGTGGAGAGGCACCAACATATTAAAAACCATTTTAGCAAGTGAGTTCTTGCCAAGCAAAGAAAATCCTGGGCCACTCTATCTACTCCAATGTTTTCATAGAGGTTTTAGCTGGCAGGTAATTAAATTCTAAGAGCAGCTACAGGCAAACAGATGCTTGGAGGCTAAGAAATAAGAGTACATGTGGGCAACAGCTGGACACAGGAGTATTTGCAAAACCACCTTAGGTTCCCCTAACTTCCACAGAATGAATATTCACTGAAATGGCCACTTTACTTTCGAATCCCTTCATCAGCTGAAACACATTTCACAATTATAAGTATTTCAAACATGTAAATCACATATACCTGTCTCCTGATTAAAGTAAAACTTAAGACACCAAAATACAATGGTGAAGGCACCACTCAGTGAAAAAGATGTTACTTGTTTCAAAAAAAACAAGCTCTTGAGACTTCCCTAGTAGTCCAGTGGTTAAGACTCTGTGCTCCCAATGCAGGGGGCAAAGGTTTGATCCCTGTTCAGAGAAATAAAATCCCACATTCCTCATGTGGTACGGCCAAAATAAATAAAAGCAAAGCACTCCAACACTAGAATCATGAGCATTATCAGTTCTACAATCATTTCCTGGAATTGCAGGGCATGTCTGACTCTTTGTGACCCCATGGACTGTAGCCTATCAGGCTCCTCCATCCATGAGATTTTCCAGGCAAGAGTGCTGGAGTGGATTGCCATTTTCTTCTCCAGGGGATCTTCCTGACCCAGGAATCGAACCTAGGTCTCCCACATTGCAGGCAGACGCTTTACCGTCTGAGCCACCAGGGAAGCCCAGATAAAAGTTAGATTCAGGCTGGTGAAGGCTGAAAAATACTATGTAATTTCCAAAGTCCAAGTTTGGACTGACTGATCAGGCAGACCTTGTTTACATTTCAGTTGATGTCTTGAGACATCAGTTGATAAAATGGGGGTGGCAGCTGAAAAGTGGTTTCTTAACACCTGCTACTGATTAGAAACTATGTACCTAATTTCAAAAGTAGAGACACAGATGTATAGAACGGACTTTTGGACTCTGAGGGAGAGGGAGAGGGTGGGATGATTTGGGAGAATGGCACTGAAACATGTATACTATCATGTAAGAAATGAATCGCCAGTCTATGTACAATACAGGATACAGGATGCTTGGGGCTGGTGCACGGGGATGATCCAGAGAGATGATATGGGGTGGGAGGTGGGAGGGGGGTTCAGGATTGGGAACTCATGTACACATCTGGCGGATTCATGTCAATGTATGGCAAAACCAATACAGTACTGTAAAGCAAAACAAAGTAAAAATTAAAATTAAAAAAAAAAGAAAATGGTCAAAAGATATGAATGGAAAATTGACAAAAAGTAATTGCAAATGGCCCTTTAACATATAAAAAGATGTTCATCCTATAGCAAAAGAAATGTAAATTAAAACTACACGAAATTATACTTCTCACTTATCAGACTGACAAAAGTAATAAAAAATTTATAATAAAAAAAAGTAGGTTTAAATTGCACTTCATATTTTACATAGTCACAATCAACCTTCAGTCAGTATCTTTACAGAACCCTGGTTCTCAAACATTATTCAGCATCAGCTGGAGGGCCTGTTACACCAGACAGTCAGGCCCCACCCTCAGAGTATCTGATACAATAGGTCTGAATCAGAATCTAAGCCTCGTATTTCTAACAGCTTCCAGGTGTGTTGATGCTTATCTTTTGTAAACACTCCAGCAACTTTAAAAAGCCTAGGATTCAGACTTTCCTGGTGGTCTGGTGGCCAAGAATTTGCCTTAAAATGTAGGGGACAAGGGTTCCACCCCTGGTCAGGGAACTAAAGATCCCACATGCCATGGGGCAACTAACACCGCACAGTCTGGAGCCCATGTGCTACACCTAAAGAGTCCTTTCATCACAACAAAAGATCCTACATAACCCAAAGAAGATCCTGTGTGTCACAACTAAGATTCAAAGCTGACAAAGAAATATTAACAACAAAACCCAAAAAAACACCTAGGATCAATGTAAATACCAAAATAAAACCTAAAACCAAATTTACTTGATTTGGGGATTTTTTGCAATTTTTCTTTAGCAACAAATATTTCTTAAGCATTTATTCCTATGCCCAGGACTATACCAGACACTGGCTGTGGGTTCAGTTTAGTTCAGTCTCTCAGTCGTGTCTGACTCTTTGCGACCCCATGAATCACAGCACGCCAGACATCCCTGTCCATCACCAACTACCAGAGTTCACTCAAACTCATGTCCATCGAGTCAGTGATGCCATCCAGCCATTTCATCCTCTGTCGTCCCATTCTTCTCCTGCCCCCAAATCCTCCCAGCATCAGGGTCTTTTCCAATGAGTCAACTTTTCCTATGAGATGGCCAAAGTATTGGAGTTTCAGCCTCAGTCCTTCCAATGAACACCGAGGACTGATCTCCTTTAGGATGGACTGGTTGGATCTCCTTGCAGTCCAAAGGACTCTCAAGAGTCTTCTCCAACACCACAGTTCAAAACCATCAATTCTTCAGTGCTCAGCTTTCTTCACAGTTCAACTCTCAACATCCATACATGACCACAGGAAAAACCATAGCCTTGATTAGACGGACTTTTGCTGGCAAAGTAATATCTCTGCTTTTCAATATGCTATCTAGATTGGTCATAACTTTCCTTCCAAGGAGTAAGCATCTTTTAATTTCATGGCTGCAATCACCATCTGCAGTGATTTTGGAGCTCCCCCACCAAAACAAAGTCTGCCACTGTTTCCCCATCTATTTGCCATGAAGTGATGGGACCAGATGCCATGATCTTAGTTTTCCGAATGTTGAGCTTTAAGCCAACTTCTTCACTCTCCTCTTTCACTTTCATCAAGAGGCTTTTTAGTTCCTCTTCACTTTCTGCCATAAGGGTGATGTCATCTGCATATCTGAGGTTATTGATATTTCTCCCGGCAATCTTGATTCCAGCTTGTGCTTCTTCCAGTCCAGTGTTTCTCATGATGTACTCTGCATATAAGTTAAATAAGCAGGGTGACAATATACAGCCTTGATGTACTCCTTTTACTATTTGGAACCAGTCTGTTGTTCCATGTCCACTTCTAACTGTTGCTTCCTGATGTGCATATACGTTTCTCTAGAGGCAGGTCAGGTGGTCTGGTATTCCCATCTCTTTCAGAATTTTCCACAGTTTATTGTGATCCACACAGACAGAGGCTTTGGCATAGTCAATAAAGCAGAAATAGATGTTTTTCTGGAACTCTCTTGCTTTTTCCATGATCCAGCGGATGCTGGCAATTTGATCTCTGGTTCCTCTGCCTTTTCTAAAACCAGCTTGAACATCAAGGAGTTCATGGTCCACGTATTGCTGAAGCCTGGCTTGGAGAATTCTGAGCATTACTTTACTAGCATGTGAGATGAGTGCAATTGTGCGGTAGTTTGAGCATTCTTTGGCATTGCCTTTCTTTGGGATTGGAATGAAAACTGACCTTTTCCAGTCCTGTGGCCACTGCTGAGTTTTCCAAATTTGCTGGCATATTGAGTGCAGCACTTTCACAGCATCATCTTTCAGGATTTGAAATAGCTCAACTAGAATTCCATCATCTCCACTAGCTTTGTTCATAGTAATGCTTTCTAAGGCCCACTTGACTTCACATTCCAAGATGCCTGGCTCTAGATGAGTGATCATACCATCTGATTATCTGGGTCATGAAGATCTTTTTTGTACAGTTCTTCTGTGTATTCTTGCCACCTTTTCTTAATATCTTTTTCTTCTCTTAGGTCCATACTATATCTGTCCTTTATCGAGCCCATCTTTGCATGAACTGTTCCCTTGGTATCTCTAATTTTCTTGAAGAGATCTCTAGTCTTTCCCATTCTGTTGTTTTCCTCTATTTCTTTGCATTGATCACTGAGGAAGGCTTTCTTATCTCTCCTTGCTATTCTTTGGAACTCTGCATTCAGATGCTTATATCTTTCCTATTCTCCTTTGCTTTTCACTTTTCTTCTTTTCACAGGTACTTGTAAGGCCTCCTCAGATAGCCATTTTGCTTTTTTTGCATTTCTTTTCCATGAGGATGGTCTTGATCCCTGTCTCCTGTACAATGTCACGAACCTCAGTCCATAGTTCATCAGGCACTCTATCAGATCTAGTCCCTTAAATCTATTTCTCACTTCCACTGTATAATCATAAGGGATTTGATTCAGGTCATACCTGAATGGTCTAGTGGTTTTCCCACTTTCTTCAATTTAAGTCTGAATTTGGCAATAAGGAGTTCATGATCTGAGCCACAGTCAGCTCCTGGTCTTGTTTTTGTTGCCTGTATCGAGCTTCTCCATCTTTGGCTGCAAAAAATATAATCAATCTGATTTCAGTGTTGACCATCTGGTGATGTCCATGTGTAGAGTCTTCTCTTGTGTTGTTGGAAGAGGGTGTTTACTATGACCAGTACGTTCTCTTGGCAAAACTCTATTAGCCTTTGCCCTGCTTCATTCCATACTCCAAGGCCAAATTTGCCTGTTACTCCAGGTGTTTCTTGACTTCCTACTTTTCCATTCCAGTCCCCTATAATGAAAAGGACATCTTTTTTGGGTGTTAGTTCTAAAAGGTCTTATAGGTCTTCATAGAACCGTTCAACTTCAGCTTCTTCAGCGTTACTGGCTGGGGCATAGGCTTGGATTATCATGATATTGAATGGTTTGCCTTAGAAATGAACAGAGATCATTCTGTCGTTTTTAAGATTGCATCCAAGTACTGCATTTTGGACCCTTTGTTGACTGTGATGGCTATTCAATTTCTTCTAAGGGATTCCTGCCCACAGTAGTAGATACAATGGTCATCTGAGTTAAATTCACCCATTCCAGTCCATTTTAGTTCGCTGATTCCTAGAAAGTCGACGTTCACTCTTGCCATCTCCTGTTTGACCACTTCCAATTTGCCTTGGTTCATGGACCTGACATTACAGGTTCCTATGCAATATTGCTCTTTACAGCATCGGACCCTGCTTCTATCACCAGTCACATCCACAACTGGCTGTTGCTTTTGCTTTGGCTCCATCCCTTCATTCTTTCTGGAGTTATTTCTCCACTGATCTCCAGTAGCATATTGGGCACCTAGTGACCTGGGGAGTTCCTCTTTCAGTATCTTATCATTTTGCCTTTTCATACTGTTCATGGGGTTCTCAAGGCAAGAATTCTGAAGTGGTTTGCCATTCCCTTCTCCAGTGGACCACATTCTGTCAGACCTCTCCACCATGACCCGTCCATCTTGGGTGGCCCCACACAGCATGGCTGTTTCATTGAGTTAGACAAGGCTGTGGTCCGTGTGATCAGATTGGCTAGTTTTCTGTGATTATGGTCAGTGTGTCTGCCCTCTGATGCCCTCTTGCAACACCTACCGTCTTACTCGGGTTTCTCTGACCTTGGACGTGGGGTATCTCTTCATGGCTGCTCCAGCAAAGCACAGCCGCTGCTCCTTACCTTGGATGAGGGGTATCTCCTCACAGCCACCCCTCCTGACCTTGATCATGGAGTAGCTTCTCTCGGCCCTCCTGCGCCTACAGGATTTACCTATAGCACAGGGAATTATGGGACTTCCGAGGTGGCTCAGTGGTAAACAATCTGTCTGCCCAACAGGCGACATGGGTTCAATTCCTGGGTCAGGAAGATCTCCTAGAGGAGGAAATGGCAACCCACACCAGTATTCTTGCCTGGATAATCCCATGAACAGAGGAGCCTGGCAGGATACAGTCCATGTGGTTGCAAAGAGGCTCTGGGTACAGAGCATTAAATAAGTAAAACTGCACATGCCCTTTTTAATCTTGTTCTAGGAAGGAACAAGATTTAAAATTCTGTGGAAAATTTTTAAAGAGATAGGAATCCCAGACCACCATACCGGACTCCTGAGAAACCTGTCAAGAGGCAACAGTTAGAACTGGACATGGAACAATGGACTGGTTCAAAATTGGGAAAGGAGTATGTCAAGGCTGTATATTGTCACCCTGCTTATTTAACTTCTATGCAGAGTACATCATGCGAAATCCCAGGCTGGATGAAGCACAAACTGGATTGTGCTTGTGCACAATCAAGATTGCTGGGAGAAATATCAATAATCTCAGATATGCAGATGACACCACTCTTACAGCCAAGAGCAAAAAGGAACTAAAGAGCCTCTTGATGAAAGTGGAAGTGGACAGTGAAAAGCTGGCTTAAAATTTAACATTCAGAAAACTAAGATCATGGCATCTGGTCCCATCACTTCATGGCAAATAGATGGGGAAACAATGGAAACAGTGACAGACTTTATTTTCTTGGGCTCCAAAATCATTGTAGATGGTGACTGCAGCCATGATATTCAAAGACGCTTGCTCCTTGGAAGAAAGGCTATGACCAACCTAGACAGCATATTAAAAAGCAGAGACATTACTTTGCCAACAAAGGTCCATCTAGTCAGTTTTTCCAGTAGTCATGTATAGATGTGAGAGTTGGACTATAAACAAAGCTGAGTGCCAAAGAATTGATGCTTTTGAACTGTGGTGTTGGAGAAGACTCTTGAGAGTTCCTTGGACTCAAAGGAGATCACACCAGTTCATCCTAAAGGAGATCAGTCCTGAATATTCATTGGAATGACTGATGCTGAAACTCCAATACTTTGGCCACCTGATGTGAAGAGCCGACTCATTAGAAAAGACCCTGATGCTGGGAAACATTGAGGGCAGGAGAAGAAGGGGATGACAGAGGATGAGATGGTTGGATGGCATCACCAACTCAGTGGACATGAGTTTGAGCAAGTTCCAGGAGATGGTGATGGGACAGGGAAGACTGGTGTGCCACAGTCCAAGGGGTCGCAAACAGCTGGATATGACTAAGTGACTAAACAACCACCACAAAGTCAGGAGGCAGCTAACAACTAGCTCCAAGATTCATAATGAATTACAATTTCAGGAAGACCTAAGTAAAAGAAGTACAAGGTGCCATGAGACCTTGTTGAGATGGGTAGTCTGATTCTGCAGGGGTCAGTGAAGGCTTCCTTAAGGATGCCTTGAGTTTAATAATGAAGAAACAGAAATGGGTCTGTTAGGGGAGGATTCCACACTGTGGGAGCAGTGTGCAGGAGGAGGGCAGGGCCCCAATGGAAGGCCAGTGTGACTGCAGTGTACAAGGCGAGGGGCAAAGGTCAGGGATGTTATCTCACAGGCAGGCAGAGCCTGGTGCGCACAATAAGAAGGTGAAATCTTGCTCTGTGAGGGGAGCCACTAGGGATTCAGAGCGTGAAACTGACTTAAACTAATGTTATGTTTTTAAAAAGTCAGCTGAGCTGTTCTGCAGAGTTGGATTAAGCATGACAAGAGGGGATCCTCGAAATATTCAGGGGGCATAATCTTGGGGATTTGGTGAGGCACTAGGTAAGCTTAAGTGAGGGAGAGGAGGAGAGATTCAAGAGTAGCTTCCAAGACTATAAAACACTGTGATTAGCAGTGCTTTTCCAGTCTAACTGGAGTTTTTCTCTGTCGTGTAGCATGACAGGCAAAAAAAAATGTGTTTTATCTGTGCCTAGAAAAGGACTGGACTCACAAAAACACTTAAAACAGTAGGAGAATACATCAAATGCTTCCCTTTTCCAAGAAGAGAAAATTCCTTTTGAGAGCATTACATATTTAGCTCAAAGTTAACCTTACTGTCTCCTTTCATGACCGTGGAAGCAAAGACTGTCAGGGTCACCATCTCATCCTGTGGTCTGTGAACTACAAAGGCATTTTATTTTTACCTTTCTTGTGGCATTTATCACTTTCTGCCTTGTATGTTCATTATGTATCTGTGTATTTTATCTCCTTTCCTAAACTGTAAATTCTCTAATGAAAGATAATGATTATTAACACGGAAATAAGCCCAGGACAACCTATGGGAGTATTGGAGATGGAAAGGGCATTAGAGAAAGAGGCAGAAAATTCTTTTGTCTCATTAACCCAGTGAGTTGTCGTTTAAAAAATAAATGATGTAGAAGTAGGGAAACGTGCTTATTATGTATTTTACATTGACATATAACCTAAAGCAGCACTCAAATATAATTAAAGAAAATAATGAAGTATTGGAAACTATCGATTTCTCTAATTGGAAAGGCAACTAAGCAAGATTTTGGATGAGTAAGTGTGAACATGAAAATACTTCCATTCTTTCTAACCACATCCTTAAAACTGCATTGACAGAAGTTGACTGAAATTAGCCAGAGTTCTACAGCAGACTCAAATCATCAAAACTTCCTACACTTAGGGGGGAAAAAACAATCATCCTCCCCCGCCAACCCCACTCTGAACTGAGCACTTCAGAGGGTTTCTTGGTCCCTTCTTTCTCAGGGAGCTAAGCCTACCATCAAAGATCTAAGAAAAAAAATTCTGTCAGACAGATGCCTCAGTCCAGGTCCTAGCGTGATAATTCATCAACTCATTGTTTAAGGCTTTCTTCTATTACTTGTTCTCAGTGAAACTGTAGTATTTATAACTATGCCTTTTCCACTAACCTAAATACTTTCAGATAAGGTCCAAGATTCAGGCATGTAAAAGCCTACCCTGCATATGGCAACCTCAGAACAACTCAGAATATTTCTTGCTCACAGACTTCAGAGCTTTAAGCAAATGACACCTTCCCAATGAGGGCTTCCTTTGTCACTCTATTAAAAAACTGCAACCTCTACCACCTGATACTTCCTATCCTTTACCACTCATCTCTAGCATACAAGATATTACACTTATCTTGTTTACTATGTCTCCCTGTCTACTGGTTGTCCCCCTAAATCTGCTCTTCCTTTCTTCCTGAGCACCTGGCTTTCCAGCTATAGACTACATTTTCCTATCTCCCAAAGGCATGTGTTTAACAGTGATGTGTATAATTTCTTGGTCATTTTCCTAAAGAAGCTTGCCCTGGATCCCTCTTTCCCTCTGGCTGGCTAGAACTTGAAAACCTAATGCTGAGGAAGGTAGAACTGCCCCACTACCCTGGGACCCTAGATGTGCGTACATGCTCAGTTGTGTCTGACTCTTTTGTGACCCTGTGGACTGTAGCCCAACAGGTTCCTCTGTCCATGGGATTCTCCAGCCAAGAATACTGGAGTGGGTAGACATTTCCTTCTCCAGATGAGTTCATGCAATAGAAGCTGCCTCTGTCCTGGGTTATTATTAATGCATGCCAGAGACATGAAGGGGCTTCCCTGATGGCTCAGATGGTAAGGAATCTGCCTGCAATGCAGGAGACCCAGTTTCAATCCCTGGGTCCCAGAAGATCCCCTGGAGAAAGAAATGGCTACCCACTCCAGTATTCTTGCCTGGAGAATCCCATGGACAGAGAAGCCTGATGGGCTAGAGTCCATGGGATCGCAAAAGAATCAGATGTGACTGAGCAACTAACTTAACTTTCACACTTTTCAGAGAGACGAAGATCAGCTTTTTCTGGCCATTGTATTTTGGAACTATCAGCTTCTTCTTCACCCTAACAATACCATCCCCCATTAAAATCTAAGACCCACGGGTGCTGAAATTTTTGTCTGTTTGCTCACCACTGCATCCCTAGTAAGTAGAATAGTGCCTGACACATGGTAGGGTATTTAGTATTTGTGAACTGATTAAATAGACAACTTCATTACCATCACTTCCACATCTTCAAACCACCTTCATGGCTTCAAGAAGTTCAGATTACAAGATCCAAATTGCTCCTAAGAAGTTCCTATAGCCCATTAATTGCCTCCGTCTCCCTCCTCCACTGAGTATGCCCTTCAGCCCCATTTAGCCTCCTTTGCAGTTTCCCAATGTGCCTGGCTCTTGCCCAACTCAGGGCCTTTAAACAACTGGTTTCAGTAACTACTCACAATCCCCACTGCAGAAGTAGACAGTCATTCCTTCAGTTATCTGCTTACATGCCATTTCCTCAGACAGAACTTGCCAGTTACCCTATCAAAAACAGATCCTATTTCTGCTATCTCTGTTTCTAATTAATTTCACTCATAACTTATGAAATGAATAATTAGAATATTTGCTGCCTTATTTTTAAAATTGAAGATTAGATTCTAAGTTCCATAAGGACATGAAGCACTTTTTATTTACTACTTAATCCTGTTTGCTTAGCATAGTGCCTGGTTGGTCACAACAAGGCAATAAAGGGGTGAATGAATGAACTCCACTAAAGATGCTGAGTGTTCATTTTTAAACATTTTGAAGTAGACAGGAGTTTAAAGCATACACAGCTCTCCCATAAATATAGTCTTCAAATGCCCTTAACTACCAGCATGACAATAATGTAAGTTTCTACTTATAGGGGTA
The DNA here is from genome assembly GCF_014754425.2 of Oryx dammah. Taxonomy (NCBI): domain Eukaryota; kingdom Metazoa; phylum Chordata; class Mammalia; order Artiodactyla; family Bovidae; genus Oryx; species Oryx dammah. The sequence continues at coordinate 43,759,693 of NW_024070207.1, forward strand.
TAAACTAATGTATATTCTGGTGCTTTTAATTGTTTTTTTCTGTTTTTATGTAATTTTGTTTTTAATGGTTTTAATTGTTTTCCTAGAAGGATTAGCATTACTCCTTTACACTACTACTTTGTAGTTGCTAACGACCACATGGAATTTGAATGATTCCTATTGGTATGATGGACCAAAAGCAGCTTTTACTAGGATGTCTCAAATGCAGGTTTATATGGGCATATACAATTCAAAATAAAGGATGATTATGTTTTGGGGGCATGCCAACTGACCTCCCAGGACCTCAGACCCAAAGATCAAAGATTCTTTCATCTCTCAGGTCAAGGTTTCAGTTCATCAATTTGCTTCTGGATTATGTAACCTGGAGGTGGCCCTCTAGAACCGTGTGGGCACCAGCCAAATTGGGTACTGCAGAACACTCTAGAGGTATTCAGTAATTCAGACTTTAAAAAATGTTGTTTCCTCTCATATCTTTCTGTGGTGGTGGATATACAAACATACACATGGGATAAAACTGCACAGAACTAAATACACAATACACACAAATGAGTACAAGTATAACTAGAGAAATCTGAATGAGAACAGTGGATGCTATCAACGTCAATATCTTGGTTGTGACATTATACTACAGTTTTGCAAGATGTTACCATTAAGATAAACTGGGTAAAGAGTACATGGGATCTCTATTATTTTCTACAATTGCATTATCTCAAATTTCAATTAAAAAGTGGTGCTTCGACACGGAAACTTTAGGATTCTGCAGGATTCAACTGGTTATTTTCTGAAGAAACCAGGAAGGAAGAGGCTGGGGAAACGAGAAAAAGAGAAGTAGGAGTGAATATGAAGCTTCATAATGAAAGAGATTACTGAAAGAACATGGCAATCTCTGAAAATATACACACATATCCTTTCTACTTCAGGTCACAATGTTAAAGAATAAAAGACTGTTACAAAACAGCTAGATCAACTCCTGCATTTTAAAGTTCTGAAAAATGAGGCTTGAAAAATAATTTGCCAAATTTTAAAACTTTTAAAAAGAATAAAAAGGAGACTAGTTTTCCAACTTTGGAATAGGGAAGGAGTGCTTAAACAAGACACAAAGCAGTAACCACAAAGAAAGAACCAAAATCTGGACTACATTAAAGCTAAGAATTTCTTTATCAAAAGACATATATATATAAAGCTACAAACTAAGATATTTGCAAAAAATGTAATCAACAAAGGATTAATCTCTGATTATGAAAAGGACTCATAATTATAAATCAGTATATGATCAATAACCTAATAGAAAACAGTTAAAAGACATGAACAAGTATTTCAGAGGTGAAACATAAGGGCCCAGAAACATATGCAAAGATGCTTAACCTCATTAGTAATCAGAGAACTGACAAAATGTAAGACGTCAACCAATATCAAAGGCAAAAATATGAAGCAATGGAAACTCATACATTGCTAGTTGTAATTCATATGGTAAAACTACTTCGGAGAACAATTTCACCTCCTCTTGTAAAGTTGCACATTTCCAGAGTTATTACATGTATTTGTCTTCCTATAGATGTGGCTGAGCGTGTGTTTATATATGTGTACCCTACATACATTGGGAGGAACCTCTTTCATAAATATACATTAAAAGACATATTTTTCTGGTCACACAGGAAAAAAACCCTGCAAAATAACCTATAAGTTCATCGACAGAAGAATGGATAAATTCTAGTAGATACCCAAAGTAAAATATTATTCAGCAGTGACAATGAATCAACTACAGCTACATGAAACCTTATGAAGAATCTTAGCAATTTAATATTGAGTAAAAAAAAAAACAAAACAGTATACTATCTCTATAAGCTCAAGAAATACTGACGATCCAAGAGCCCTCACAGTTCACAGAGGAGGAAACTGAGGACATAGGTTACAAAGCTGAGCCTGGAATTTCTTTTTGTGAATTCCCAGTCACTGAATAACCTTGGACAAGCCATCTGCCCTCTGTTTCTTCACCTGTAAAATGACGACGCTGGAAAACTAAAAGGTCTCTAAGATCCTTTACCAGTTCTAGGACTTCAGTGAACCTTACAGACCATGTGGCAATCCAAGTCCTTCACTTTACAGATGAGATGGTAAGGCTAGCACACTATGGGCAATTATAGTAAAGTCTTCTACTCCTGGGCTGTACACACTTTAGGTTTGTTCATTTATCTTCACATGACCCTAGGACATAACTGTGATAGTTAATTTTATGTGTCAACTTGACTGCACCACATACTGCCAGATATTTGGTCACACATTATAGGGCGTTTGGCTATGAGGGTATTCCTGGATGAGATTAATATTTGAATTGGTAAAGAGAGTAAAGCAGATTGTCCTCCATAACATGAGTGGACCTCATTCAAGCAATTGAAGGCCTAAATAAAACGGAGGGACTGACCAACTCTCTTCTGAGTAAGAGGCCGCTCCTCCTGCCTAACGGCCTTTAAGCTGGGACACTGGTTTAACTGGCCTTGGGACTTGAAGTGAAGCACTGATTCTCCAGGGTATCAAGCCTGCTAGCCTTTGGACTGAAACTTACGCCATCAGCTCTCCAGGTTTTCAGGCCTTTGGACTTGGACTAGAACTACACCATTGGCTCTCCTGGGTCCCCAGCTTGCTGACTCCCGCTCTTAAGACTTGTCAGCCTCCAAAATCACGGAAGCCAATTCTTTGTAAGTTTCTTTATATGTGTATATATGTCTGTATAAATATATACATGAAGAAACTTACATAGTTACACAGAAATAATACTAAAGTAGTAAATATATAAGTATTTACACACACATACCCCTTATTTGTTTTTCTGGAGAATCCTCACTAATACAATAAGCAAATGTGTATAATGATCTAGTTTGCAAAGCACTTGAAACAGTGTCAGGAATTTACTACTCTGGTTTTAGCTGTTATAATGGTAAGAAGGCAAAGACAATTCAGAACTAAAACAACTCCATAAACCTGCAGAGTATCAGTGGGATCAAAGATCAGTAATTCAAGGCACTGAATTTGGAATAGTTATTTTTGTACACAGCCTAACAGAACACAAATGCTTATGCTGAAGGCAAAAAGATAAAAAACTCATTTCAAATTTTGATCCATATAAAATAAAAAGATTTCCATCCTCATGTATTAAGGGCTTAAATGAGACTCTTAACACTATCATTTCTGACTGTCTGGTACTCACAAAACTGCAATAAATTCACTAAAGACAGTAACATTAAAAGTACTTACTCTTCAATATAACTATTTTTGAAATTAAAAAAAAATTTTGTGAAACAGCTAGATTAAAAAATTATCAAAGACATAAAATGAAAGAAATGCTTTAATCAATAAATATGATATTTCTTATTTATAGTGAAGTGAGTACTTTTTTGTATTTATTATTATTATGACCGTAGCATGGGACTTGTGGGATCTCAGTTCCCTGACCAGGGATCAAATCCAGGCCCTGGCAGTGAAAGTGCTGAGTCCTAACCATTAGACCAGAAGAGGATTCTCGAAGTCAGTATGTTTGAAGTATAGTAGCAAACTTCAACTTTTGTGAACTTTAAGCTGGCTTAAAACTCAACATTCAGAAAACTAAGATCATGGCATCCAGTCCCATCACTTCATGGCAAATAGATGGGGAAACAAGGGAAACAGAAAGAGACTTTATTTTGGGGGGCTCCAAAATCACTGCAGATGGTAACTGCAAACCATGAAATTAAAAGACACTTTCTCCTTGTAAGAAAGCTATGACCAACCTAGACAGCATATTAAACAGCAGAGACATTACTTTGCCAACAAGGTCCATCTAGTCAAGGCTATGGTTTTTCCAGTGGTCATGTATGGATGTGAGAGTTGGACTATAAAGAAAGCTGAGCGCCAAAGAATTGATGCTTTTGAACTGTAGTGTTAGAGAAGACCCTTGAGAGTCCCTTGGATTTCAAGGAGATCACACCAGTCCATCCTAAAGGAAATCAGTTCTGAATCTTCATTGGGAAGACTGATGCTGAAGCTGAAACTCCAACACTCTGGCCACCTGATATGAAGAACTGACTCCTTGGAAAGACCCTGATGCTGGGAAAGATTAAAGGCAGGAGGAGAAGGGGACGACAGAGGATGAGATGGTTGGATGGCATCACCAACTCAATGGACATGAGTTTGAGCAAGCTCTGGGAGTTGGTGAAGGACAGGGAGGCCTGGCATGCTGTAGTCCATAGGGTCACAAAGAGTCGGACGCAACTGAGATGAACTGAGCAAACTTCAACAAAGTGAATGTTGAAAATGTGTATACAACAGTGATGCCCATAAAGTTTTTCATTAAGTACATCAGAAAACATTAAATACATGATAGTGAAAAACAGATATTCTATTGTATATATTTAAAACACAGCATTCTAGAGGAAATGAAGTCATTTCTAAAATATGAGTAATGCTTTTTTAACTGAACACAACACTGATGTCTAAAGACTGGACAATTTTACCTCTCAGACAAGCTTTCAAACTCTATGATTATAAATGGGAAATAAGATTAAAAATACAGATAGTAATCAAATTTCATTTATTCGTTCAATTTTTATTGAGCATATTACTACATGTCAGGCACTGAAACATTAGCGATATAGCAATAAGCAAAAATGGTCACTGGAGATGGAAATGGCAACCCACTCCAGCATTCTCACCTGGAGAATCCCATGAATGGAGGAACTGGGCAGGCTACGATTTAGCGACTAAACCACCACCACCACCACCACCAAAAATGGTCACAATTCTTACTTCTGTGAAATTTACTAGACAGAGGGAAGCTTGATACTATATAGGTTAGCAAACAAATATAATATGCAAATGTAAAGTCAACTGTGATAAAGAGTATAGAAGAAAGGTTCATAGTACTATGAGAACCTGGGAACCTGCCATAGTCTGTGGGAAGGATTAGGGACAGCTTCCCTGGGGATGTGAGATTAAGACAAGCCCTGAGAGATGAGCAAAAGTTCAGGAACTGACTAAAAGAGAGAGGTTTACCAGACAAGGGAAATAGTATATACTAACGTCCTTTGACCGACGGGAAGGTAAAAAGTGAGGATGACTTTTTGCAACAATAGAAAAATTCATCCTAAAATCCACATAGCCTTTTCAACAAATGGCACTGGGAAAACTGGATTTCCACATGCGTAAGAATGAAGCTGGACCTTTACCTTACACCAAATACAAAAGTCAACTCAAAATGGATTAAAGATCTAAATGTAAGCCCTAAAACAACAACAACAAAAAAAAAATCCTAGAAGAAAACCTAGGGGAGAAGCTTCATGACATTGGATTTGGCAATGATTTCTTGGAGATGACACTAAAAAAGCATAAGCAACAAATGCAAAAACAGACAAACGGGACTTCATCAAATTAAAAAACTTCTATGCATCAAAGGAAACAATCAAAAATATAAAAAGGGAAACAAACTATTGAATGGAAGAAAATATACAGAAAGCATATATCTGATAAAGGGTTAAGATCTAAGATAGAAAGAACTCCTACAACTGGACAACAAAAAAAAATTATCTAATAAAAAATATGCAAACACATGAATAGACATTTCTCCAAAGATGATATATAAATGGCCAAAAGTATGAAAAGATGCTCAATGTCACTAATCATCAGAGAAATGCAAATCTAAACCATATAAACACCCATCAGGATGGCTCCTACCAAACATCACCCTCTCCTAAGGGGGGAAAAAAAAGTGTTGGTGAGGATGTGGAGAAACTAGCAGCCTTCTGCAATGATGGGTATGTAAAATGGTGCAGCTACTATGGAAAACAGTACAGATGCACCTCAAAAATTAAACACAAAATCACCATAAGATTCAACAATCCTACTTTTGCATATATACCCAAAAGAATGAGATCTTGAAATCAGGATCTCAAAGTGATTATCTGCACACTTTTGTTAATAGCAGCAATATTCACAATTGTCAAGAAATGGAAGCAACCCAAATGTCCATCAATAGATGGTTGGATAAACAAAATGCAATACATAAACAGAGTATCATTCAGCCTTAAGGAAGAAAATCATGTCACATGCTACAGCATGGATGAATCTTGGGGCTATTATGCTAAGTGAAGTAAATAAGAAAACTATTTAGGACTCCATTTATATGAAGCCACAATAAGAAAAATATGGTTAAAAAAAAAGAAAAGAAAAATATGGTAGGACTTCATTTATATGAGCTATCTAAAATAGTCAAATTCCTAAAAACAGAAAGTATAGTGGTAGTTACTAGGGGCTGGGGGGAGTAAGGAATGGGAAATGAGGTGTTACTGTTTAATGGGTTAGAGAGTTTCAGCTGTGTAAGATGAAAAAGTTCTGGAGATCTGTTGAACAACAATGTGAATATATTCAACACTAATGAACTATGAAAAAAGAAAGTGAAAGTCACTCAGTCGTGTCAGACTCTTTGTGACCCCATGGAGTCCATGGAATTTTCCAGGCCAAAATACTGGAGTGGGTAGCCTTTCTCTTCTCCAGGGGATCTTCCCAACCCAGGATTGAACCCAGGTCTCCCACACTGCAGGCAGATTCTTTACCAGCTGAGCCACAAGGGAAGCCCAACTGAACTATGTACTTTAAAAATTTTAGGATAAATTTTATCTATGTCTTTTAACAGAATTTTTTAAAGTAATAAATACAGAAGAGCTGTGGAAACGTTTGGCAGTTCCTCAAAATGTTAAATATAGAATTAAATATTTAACCCAGCAATTCCAAATCTAGGTACACAGCCAACAGAAATGAAAATGTGTCCACACAAAAACATATACAAAAATGTCCAAAGCAGAATTATTATTCACAACAGCAAAAAAATATAAACAATCCAAATGCCCATTAGCTGACAAATGCATAAACAAAATGTGGTATATCTATTCACTGGAATATTACTGAGTCATAAAAAGGAATCAACTACTGATACATGCTACAATACAAATAAACCTTGAAACCATGCTAAGTGAAATAAGTCAATCACCTGATACTGGTCAGGTCTTTATCTAGGAGTACTGGAAAGTCACTGAAGGCTTTCAAATACACATCTGTGAAAGATCCCTTTGATGCTGTGTGGAAGGTGGACTGGAGTGCAGTAGGAAATGAGATCATCTACTGCAATGATCCAGATAAGTGATAGTGGTAGCTTGGACTTGGATGGCGGTAGGGATGGCAAAGTAGAGAAGTGGATGGATCTGAGAACTCTTTCTGAATTAGAACCTATTGGATTTGCTGAGAACAGATGTAGGAGATAAAGGGAAAGGCGTTATTAAGGATGACTGCTAGGGTTCTAGCTTGAGCTACTGGTAGAAGATGGTGCCATCTGTTGAAAGAGGGAAGACTGGAGGAGGAACAAATGTGAAAGAGATGCTGATGACTTGGACTAGAGTGGCAGTCATGATGATAAAGCACAAGTAGCATCAACAGCCTGTGGTGATGAACTATGTGGGAATAAGATGCAATTCATGTTCTGGTAAGGTACAATGAAGGTCAGAAAGATGCCCTGGAGAAGGAAATGGCAACCCGCTCCAGTATTCTTGCCTGGGAAATCCCATGGACAGAGGAGCCTGGCGGGCTACAGTCCATGGGGTCATAGAAGAGTCAGACACGACTTAGTGACTAAACAACAACAAAGATACAATGAAGGTCAGATCTGAATGTCTATTAAGAACCATGTTGGGACTTCCCTGGTGGTCCAGTGGCTGACACTCCAAGTTCCCAATGCAGGGGGCCCAGGTTTCATCCCTTATCAGGGAACTAGAGCCCACATGCTGCAACTACAGCCTGGTGCAGCTAAATTAAAAAAAAAAGAGAGAGAGAGAGAGAGCTATGCTATTTAATGACAGTGAAACAGAAGTGTTACTATAAGGTGCTCCTGGACAAATGCTGGATCCCCAGCTTTTTAAAATGACCAACAGTACTCAAGATAATAAACTACCACATTGTCCCCATGTAGTAAAAATTTCTGCAAGTGTGCACTTATTACATAAGCAGGAAAACCAAATAACCAGTCATATAATGTTATTATGAAGCAGGGTCATGAAATACTACCCCAAACACTTATTCCATCCCAGTTCCTGTATCAAATCAGAAGACTGAGGACCACCATCATTGGAATAATGAGTTTCAGAAGAGTGTCTACTGGCACTGTTGCCAAGGGAGTTGGCGCACTAGTCTGAATGCCGGCAGCACTTCCTGTGTGTACCTTCAGGAGGATAGCACTGATTACCTGCTGCCTGGGGAGGTTGATCTCATGCGTGGTCTTCTGTCTCTAATAGACTGCAACCTACTGGAAAGCAAGGCTGTGCCTTATATACCTCTACAGTAGGGCACGGGTGTTCAAAGGAAGCTTTTGATTCATATGGATGTTTTCAGAAAAGAAGCCAAAACATTATAGATCCCTTAACCTATATTACTGCAAGCTACATTAATTGTGAAGCTTCAAGAACATCCCCACTCCTTACACAACAGGTGTAACTTACATAATCTGCTCTACCCAGCTGTTACTTATTTGTGACAGCTCCCTCCTGGCTTCTGCTCCCCATTGAGCTGCAGGATTACTACATCTTCCAGTATGATTTCCTAATTTATTCTTTGCCCCAAATCATAACAGAATTATTAATTTTCTTTTTTGATAACAGATTTTAAAAAAAAGATTGAAATTAAGAATAACCAGAGATATCACTGAGGTTTTCCATGATCACAGAACTCAAAAATCCTGCAGTAAAGTAGTACTTATAAACATTTCCATAAAATTCATTCATTAGCCCAAGAATTTAGTCTTCCTTTTGGCAGCCTTTCCTATATAATTATCCTTGACCAAAAACTCTTCACTATGCCTGCTCTTTGGACCTGTTATCCAAAAGGATTTTTAAAATTGGCTGCCTATAAGCTAACAGCTAACCATCACAGAATGGGATGAAGTAATGATGCTAATGAGTGTTGGCTGGGACTATGGGTAAATGGATGGAACATGGAGGAGTTGGGGCAGTGATAAAAGTCAGAATAACTGAAAATCCACGAATTTAGTGATGCTCCAGAGAGGAAACCAGCAAGTGTTGACGCTAAACTGGCAGAAACATCAATACTTTCTGGCTCCCCCACTGGGTGCATCAATTTATCACCGGCAGGTTGCTCTTCTGCTGCAAGTGACAGTGAATACATTCAACGTTCTGCAAAGCGATGACCTATCATCCAGAAGCATGATGTGTACAGCAATGAGAATAAGGTGATGATTGCTGGGAGTTTCAGACAGACTCAGTTCTGCTGCTTCATTAGCTTAATGACCCAGGGTCAGTCATTTCCCTTCTCTGAAAAATACCAGTATTTCCTAACAGTGAAAAAGTTAACAGAGCAGGTCTGACTTCTATTCTTAAAAGTGTCTGCTTACAAGGTTGGTATAGACACAGCTGGTGTCTGGGGAATTGGACGTGGGGAAGGTTCCCACCATCCTAAGTGGTAAGAATAGCTCACTGTGTTGGCATAACGTTATGGTTTATGCTAAATACATGTTTTCCTTCTGAGAGTCTGAAATTCTGCATGTACCAGGCAGAGGGTGTGTGTCTATGTGACCAGCTCCCAGTAAAAACTCTGGGCACTGAGTCTCTAAGACGCTCCCTTTGGAGACAACACATTGCTGGGAGGAATTAAGCACAACCTGTGTGACTCCACTGGGAGAGGACTGTTGGGAGCTGTGCCTGGGTTCCTGCAGACATGGCCTCTTGAGCCTTTTCCCTTTGCTGACTTTGCTTTGGAGCCTTTCTCTATAATAAATCAGAGCTGTGAGGACAACTGTATGCTGAGTCTTCTGAGTTTGGCCAGTAAGCCATCGAACCTGGGCGTGGTTCTGGGGACCTCTGGCACAATTGGTATGTGCTGAATAGCTTACCAAACTTCAACAATCATGCCAAGTAGGTGTGATGTTCATTCTATAGGTGAAGAAAGGAGACTTCAGAAACAGGAACAGAGTGTACACAGAAAATAAACATTTCAGTGTTTATCAAATATGTGTGTGAAAGTCACTCAGTCGTGTCTGACTCTTTGCAACCCCATGGACTATACAGTCCATTAAATTCTCCAGGCCAGAATACTGGAGTGAGTAGCCATTCCCTTCTCCAGGTTATTGAATATGGATGTTCTCCAATTTTTGTGAACTGAGTAACTACTTGGAATGCCTGCTAAATATGCAGTTTCCTGGCACCTATCACCTGAGACTTGGATTCAGTAGGTTTGAGGCTCAAGAGTTTCTATTTCTAATAAGATTCCCAGATGATTCTTCTGCAGGTAGTCTACCACACTTTGGGGAACACTTTGATGTACAGGAACTACAGTGCCCAATTCCCAAGCTAGGATGTAAATGGCAAAACCAGGACTTGCACTAACCCTTTTAAACAAGGTTAAGGCTCTTTTCTCAACAAAACTGCTTCCCTCAAACTCCACAATTCCTCTGGTTGCTCTGCCTTCTCACTGCAGGTATCCACCCAGCACCAAATACCAAGTGGAATCCGGATTCCAAATAATGCTCTTGGGAGAGTGAATTCTGCAGCTTTGGTTTTCAAAAAGATTTGATGTGCTGGTGGCAACAAAAAATATAAGCTTATGCATAGGATTTAACAAAAAGAATATGGATTTGCTTATAATTTTAGAAGTTGAGAACAGGATATGGGTTATAGTTTTCTGTGACTGGCCAACAAAGGGAAAGGCACTAAAGATAATCTTTTTCGCTGATCGAGAAACTAGCGTCAAGTAAATGGTAAAGCTTTTCTTTTTTAAGTGGGTAGGAAAGTATAATTTTTTTCTCATTTAGAATAAATATAGTGTAGTATTTTGTAACTGAAAGGATGTTATTTTTAGTGCCATGCATTCATTGGTAGCCCAGTCTGAAATGCCTAAGCTTCTCAGTAGCTGGTTATTTTTCAACTTCTATTACTGACTCAGACTATGCTATCAATTCAGAAAGTATTTATTGAGCATCTACTGTTTACTTGATGCTCTGCTAAAGGCATAATCATTATCAAGAAAACTGCTGATTTTTTCAATATCTACAGGAAAAAGAGACTAGAAAAATATAGCCACACTACTTTATGACAACATATAATGGAGGAGTCTAAAAAAAAATACACAGTATCTGCTTGAACAGGGTAATCTTCACCAATCCTCCCATATTTTATTAAATAAATATAGGGCAAAAAATTGATGACAATCTGTATTTCACAAATACATATTAACCTCCCGAATTTGGATATCCACAGTCCAATATTATCTATAACCCTCAAATAATCAGTAAGTCAGCCAAACCAGCAATCCCTCCACACATTTCAGGAAGTGTGGGGCTGCCTGCCAATGTACTGGCACAGGGCACCCCACACCCATATCTGCAGTGCTGAGTACTCATTCATCACTAAACTGCGGTAGTGTTAACATATGCTGCAGTCGTGCTGTTTGTTTTACAGTCACCACTGATCTACCCTTATCCTAGGCCAGAAAGGTTAGTGTTAAGTGAATGTAAACAAACTTGAAAATAGCACCTACTTCACTTATGGAAGCCTAGAACCTCACTCTGCCCAACCAGAAAATTCCTTCCAATCCGAAGAATTCCAGATGCAAAAGATTATTCCATATAAAGCACTACATATGTACAGGAACTCCACCACCTTGAGGGGAAAAAAGTGTTTTTCATTTGTGTCCCATGCTTCCACCTCTTTGGGAGAACTTATACCATGTTAGACAAGCAGTCAACCTTAATGATTTTTTCCCATCACTCAACAAACCAGTATTTGAACTCACTCATGAGCTAGTTCTCTGCACATCATCCAGAGGCAGGGATGTTAGTTATGGTTCTCTAGGGGTCACTAGTAGCTCAGATGGTAAAGAATCTGCCTGCAATGCAGGAGACCCTGGCTGGATTCCTGGGTTGGGAAGATCCCCTGGAGGAGGGCATGGCAACCCACTCCAGTATTCTTGCCTGGAGAATCCCCATGGAAAGAAGAGCCTGGGCTACAGTCCATGGGGTCACAAAGAGTCAGACATGAGTAACTAAGCACAGCACAGGGGTCACTGGCTATACTTTACCTTTCAGAACCCACTGCAGTCGCTGGTCAACCGGCAGCCTACATGAGGAAACAAGCTCACCTGGATAGTTGTATCAATATGAAATTGGCCAGCTTTACCTGCTCAAATCTCACTTCTGCTAAAAGCTCATTAAGAGCACTGGAAACTACCTGATTTATAGGCACTCAGTATCACCCACTAAAAGGTTGAATTATGCACAATAATCATAAACAGAAGAAGCAAACAGTAAACCCTTATAGGTGTTCAGAAGACATTCCAAGTTTTATGTTGCTGAATCAGTAAAACCCAGATCAGGATTTTAAAAAAAAGACAAAACTTGTTTTCACGTTATCTAATATTTACTTCAAGTAGTAGTGATTCATTCCTAAATAGGTGTCCCACTTTACAGAGAATCAGACTAACATCTATTTGCAAAAGAGCCCTTTGCCATGTCTAGGTCATACTGAAGGTGTCAAATGCAACAAATCCCTTTTTATCTGAAATCCAAACAACCAGAAAATAATTGAAATTGTTCACTCTATTTCTGGTAGAAAGACAAACAAGTAAGTATATAATAGTAACTTATTCACAAAAAAGCAAGTTGCATGGTTTGTCACAAATGTGTTACAGAGCAGTCACCACATCCTCTAAATCTATAGCCGTGTACATAATGACCATTAACGCTCATGAAGACAGGGAGTTTGTCTTGCTCACCAATGTGTCCCAGGGCCTACTATAGTGCCCAGTACATAACAGATGTTCAGTGAATATTTGTTGAATGAAATAATGCTCTGCAAGATCATAAAATGGTGTAATCATCTAAGAGATTATACTATGGTCAGTATAGCTTTGTTGTTAGATATATTTATTCTAATAGTTTAAAAATTGGTAATCAGTACACACCAATGTTTAGGTTCTGATCACAGTTCCAATATGGAGGGGTGTCCCCACACCAACAAGCAATTCTCAGACATAACCTGAGTGTCCCATAATTCAACTTATTTCTGACTAGAGGTAGCATCAGATACCCCAGGTTAGGCACTCAGTCCCATAAGACTCCCCCAGCCAGCCACTTCATACACCAGCAGCAGGTCCAGGTTATCAGCTGTGTTTCTGACCAACTGACTACAATCTGGGCTTCCCAACAACCTCCACCTGGGGTTTCAGACACCAGCCTCAAGTCCAGGTTGTTACCAGTACTTTTGACTGACTGACTATAAATCAGAGGTTCCGTCTTTGGTTTCATTAATTTGCTAGAGTGGCTTACAGAACTCAGAGAATCATTTTACTTCCTAGATCACTGGTTTATTACACAAGGATCAGCCAAATGGAGGAAATGCATAGGGCAAGGAATGGGGAAAGGGCACGGAGCTTCTGTGCTCTCTAGGAGCACGGCCTGCTCTTCACAAATCTCCAACCTGGAAGTTCTCCAAACCCTGTTTTTTGAAGGTGGGGGGGGGATTTATACAGGCTTCATTAATAGGCATGATTGACTAACCCATTGGTCACTGGTGACTCAATCACCAGGCCCTCTGCAATCCCCAGAAATCAGGGGTTTGGAACTGAAAGTTCCAAGCCTCTAATAAAAGGGTTGGTTTCCCTGGTGACCAGCCGCCAACCAGAGATGCTTTCCCAATTCACCTCATTAACATTATAAAAAACACCTTTATTGCTCTCAAAGTCGGAAATGCCAAGGGTTTTAGGAGCTCTGGGCCAGAAACAGGCAAAGACCAAATACACATATATATTTGTTATTATAAATCAACCTGGAAGCTCTCCAAACCTTGCTGATTGGGTGTATCACACCCAATTAACTAGAACTCCTCATTTTTAACCATTTTTTCATAAGAATTTCATAAATATCACTATGAGCAGAAGCTATTATGTGAAACATAAAAATTTTTCATTCAAATATTTATCAAACACCTACTATGCACCAGGCACTGTGCCAACTGTCCCTGCTCCCAGCAGCTTTCAACGTCTAGGGCAGCCTTTTTCAACTGAAGTTCCTCATCTACAGATGCATGCACAGGAGATAAGTATAACATAAAACAGATTCTCTAGGGCATTAGGAGTTGATTCTCTCCCAGGGGAGAAAAACTAATGTAAAGTGCCACAGAAATTAAAAGGAAATGACAGGGGCTTACCTGGTGTCCAGTGGTTAAGAATGCGGTTCCACTGTAGGAGGTGTGGATTTGATCCCTGGTGGGGGAAGTTCTTTATGCATGGAAAAGGAACCCCCGCCCTCAAAGAAATTACAATACGATAATAAAAGTTTTTGCTTTTAATAGGGGCAAATTCACCTGTTAAACCCAGCCATGGGGACTTCCTGGGTGGTCCTCTGGCTGGGACTTTAAGCTCCCAAAGCAGGGCGCCCGGGTTTGATCCCTAGTCTGGGAACTGGATCCCAGGGGCCACAACTGATGCCCAGTGCAGCCAAAATAAATAATTAATTTTTAAAAAAATCCAGCCATGTATGAACTACCTGGTAGGAGCAAAGATGAACAGGCCATTTGTAATGTTGGTGTAAATGCAAAAATACTGCACTACATACATTCAGATAAATTTCTAAACATAATAAAACTCATCAATATTTTCCTTGCTCAGCAATGTCAGGCTGAGGATTTTAGTAAAGTGAAACAAGAAAAAAATATATAATTACTCTGATAATATTAATTCAAAGAGAAAACAAAAAACCTTGCTCCAAAAAGACCCCCAAATTACCTGAATTTTATTCACTGTCTCCATATATTGCTTCACTAAGTTGGTCTTGCCTTGGATTTGAGGCAGCAGACAGATGGGCCCCAAGCTGAGCAGCTGGAGTTTGTCCCCTGTGGACAGATACTCCAAGACAAAGATAACAGCCAGAGCAGAGGAGCTGCCCAGATAAGAGACAGACCACACATTCCTCATTCTCGAGGTCAAGGAGGCCTTCCTGACTACACAGGCACAGAAAGCCTCCTTGGATGTCAAGAGGGGATGCACCCCATAGTAGGCAATGTAAACCTACCCAGAGGCCTCTTCACTAGACTCCATCTTGGCTAAAAGAAGTGGATGCACACATGGGAAGATACTGAGATAAACCAAACTGCAGACTCAGAGCCAGGCAGAGCAAGATTATGAGGCAAAGGAAACCCGGAAGAAATACCCCATGTAAGTGACTCAAACTACCACGAGGGCACAACTCTCTCTCTGAGCCCACCCATGGAAGTCTATCCACACGTACACTTTTTCCTAATAAACACTTTACTTATTTCACTAATTTCCATCTCTTTGTGGCAATTCATTTCTACAAAGCCAAAGGGCCAGGGTCTTGTCACAGGCCACTGGCCCTGGAGGTCTAGTGGCCAGGATTGCTGCCACCTGCCTTCAATCTCTGGCCAAAACAGAAATCCTGCTTCAAGCCACTGCAGGTAAAGGCCACCAGAGATCAGACTCAAAGAAATACATTAGCTACCTATTTCATTATTTTGAATTATTTTATCTTATTTTGAATTTTTCTTAAAATTCCTTATGCAGTCAACTTCTTTCCAGTCCTGGGTGTCTTTGACAGATACAACATTTTCTATGTGATGATATTACTATATGCTGCATGCTTTATGGAGACAAAACAGTTTGAGAGCTAATAGAATCAGAGAGGTTTTTTTTTTTTTTTTCCCCAGTATTTCAACTTGAAACTTAAGCTTTTATATATCAATGATCTAGAAATTCACACCTGTTTCATATCACTCTGACAGGCTAGTTAAATAGCATCCACCTGGCCAAGTCCCCTAAATTACTTTATCAAGTAATGTCTTGTTTGTTAGCATGAAATAAGTGAGTAAACCAAATGGGGGGAATTCTTGTTGTTTAGATTTTCATTAAACCTTTCAACTCATGTGAAAATGCTAGTGTAATCACTATGAAAGTCACGAAGAGTAAAAGATAGAATAAAAGTCCCTGACACTTAAGTTTCAATTAGTCCAGATTTCCAATTAAACATTCTTTTAATGGAAAGTAAATTGTACAAAAAAAAACTACCATTATTTATTTTATTTATGGAGACTGGAGATGTTGACTGGGAATAGGCTATATAGTTTTTATTATACTCTTAGACATCCAACTCTTAAATCTTTTAAGATATCCCCTACATATCTAAATCCGAAAATCCTACACCAAATCCACCAATTTCTTTCTACCACAAAATTGTCAGAAGGAAAGTCGTAATTCATCAGAAAGGAAACAAGACAATTTTTTAATGGCAAAGACATCAAGGCCATGTCTTTAAAAACTACAATGAATCACTATTTCTTTTAGCTCAAGCTAAAGAACTTTCCCTTATGGCAGAAAGTGAAGAGGAACTAAAAAGCCTCTTGATGAAAGTGAAAGAGGAGAGTGGGAAAGTTGGCTTAAAACTCAACATTCAGAAAACGAAGATCATGGCATCTGGTCCCATCACTTCATGGGAAATAGATGGGGAAACAGTGGAAACAGTGTCCGACTTTACATTTCTGGGCTCCAAAATCACTGCAGATGGTAAGTGCAGCCATGAAATTAAAAGACGCTTACTCCTTGGAAGGAAAGTTATGACCAAAACCTAGATAGCATATTCAAAAGCAGAGACATTACTTTGCCAACAAAGGTCAGTCTAGTCAAGGCTATGGTTTTTCCAGTGGTCATGTATGGATCTGAGAGTTGGACTGTGAAGAAACCTTAGCGCTGGCGAATTGATGCTTTTGAATTGTGGTGTTGGAGAAGACTCTTGAGAGTCCCTTGGACTGCAAGGATATCCAACCAGTCCATTCTAAAGGAGATCAGCCCTGGGTGTTCTTTGGAAGGAATGATGCTAAAGCTGAAACTCCAGTACTTTAGCCACCTCATGTGAAGAGCTGACTCATTGGAAAAGGCTCTGATGCTGGGAGGGATTGGGGGCAGGAGGAAAAGGTGACGACAGAGGATGAGATGGCTGGATAGCATCATGAACTCGATGGACATGGGTTTGAGTGAACTCTGGGAGTTGGTGATGGACAGGGAGGCCTAGCGTGCTGTGATTCATGGGGTCGCAAAGAGTTGGACACGACTGAGCTACTGAATTGAACTGAAAGAACTTTCTCTTTCAAAACTGGAAAACCTGGGCCTAGAGAAATAAATGGCGTTTTAAAAACGATTTGTCAAACACTGCTGCTGCTGCTAAGTTGCTTCAGTCGTGTTGACTCTGTGCAACCCCATAGACGGCAGCCCACCAGGTTCCCCTGTCCCTGGGATTCTCCAGGCAAGAACACTGGAGTAGGTTGCCATTTCCTTCTCCAATGCATGCAAGTGAAAAGTGAAAGTGAAGTCGCTCAGTCGTGTCAGACTCTTAGCGACCCCATGGACTGCAGCCTACCAGGCTCCTCCGTCCATGGGATTTTCCAGGCAAGAGTACTGGAGTGGGTTGCCACTGCCTTCTCTACTGAGCTGTAAAAGATGATACTACTTCCCATGTTAGGTTTAAAATCTAAGTGAGAGTCGTTCAGTTGTGTCTGACTCTTTGCAACCCCATGGACTATACAGTCTATGGAATTCTCCAGGCCAGAATACTAGGTAGCCTTTCCCTTCTCCAGGGAATCTTCCCAACCCAGGGATTGAACCCAGGTCTCCTGCACTGTGGGCCAATTCTTTACCAACTGAACCACAAGGGAAGCCTTAAAATGTAAAGCCCTGTCCTAACATGTAGTATCTAGTTTTCAGTGACCAAGAACTACAATCAACATCACTGGAATTTATATTACATTCAAAGTCAATTTCAGATGTACACGGGTACACAAGAAAAACAATTCTGAAAGGAATTCATAGCCCCATCTCCAAAATATAAAAGCACACAACTTAGACTACATCTATATTACTGTCCAAGGCAAGCTAAGCTAAGTCACTTCAGTCGTGTCTGACTCTGTGCGACCCCATAGACGGCAGCCCACCAGGCTCCCCCGTCCCTGGGATTCTACAGGCAAAAACACTAGAGTGGGTTGCCATTTCCCTCTCCAATGCATGGAAGTGAAACGTGAAAGACGAACCTAAATCTTTAGTTGTATCCTTCTAGTGATGTAGTGGGAGTGCCACTCAGTCTCTACCAAGGAAAAGATGAGGACAACATTTTGCTTACTGACTACAGGAGCTAAAAACCGCACCCCCCCCCACACACAACTATTTCTGAAGTCATTCTTTAGCAGTAAGTATTTGATAGTATATTTCACATTCCGTCCAAGGGTTTGCAAATTAATTCCTTGCCCTAGGCCTAGGGCTCAGATACAACTCCTGAGAAGCTTTCAGTTTACTGCACTGGTAGAAATTCTGGAGACTTAACCAGAGTCATGGTTGCTCAGGAAAATGCGAGCAGTCGAGTATTCCAGCAGAAACAATGAGGTCAAAGCTCCTTTCAGTATGAGCATATTCTACGCAGAGATCTTGGACGGGGATGCAAAGTACTAGCCTCAAAACCTGCAGGCTGGCACCTCAACAACTGCTGCAAATTCTACTGCATGCCCTGCCTTCCCCGGCCAGCAGTGCTTCCTTACTAGACTCAAACAATGCAGACCACTCTGAGCAAAAGAAAGATGAAGGGGGCTTTTAGACTGATACTTTTAGACTGGTTGTTTGGTTTCAAATCTTTAAATCCTTAAAAAAGGCGGGGGGGAGTCATCATCTCAATGTTGAGCTAACGAATATATTACGAACCACAGTCCAGTTGTTTTCCAGTATAAGAATGCCATGTGAAAAGATTATCCTCTTCCGAAATATTACAATTAGTCCTCTTTGTCACCTTTCCTTTTCTAACACCCCCAAACAACACTCAGGATCACAAGAATCTACATGAAATAGAACTATGAAGCACAATCCTCTTTTACCTTCTCAGGCTAAATGTGAGAAACCAATTTTAGTCACTTGCTTTAGCAAAGCATACAGTACAAGCCAATTCCTACGGATTTCAAAATCCTGATAGGCACAACCTCTATTGCTGTGCCACAGGTAAACCTGCTCCAATTTCATAAGACATGCTTCTGGTGAGGTAAACCTTTAGAAAAACATTAACAGCACTCTTGGGATAATAGCCTAGAAGGGGACGTACAATTACTTCGTTTAGCCAGGGTACATTTGTGAAAGTTTCAAATGCAGAAAAAATAATGAGAGCAAATTCATCCGAAACGTGAAAAATGCTAGCAATACTTCGATTACGAATAATCGCAGGAAAACAGCCAAACCGACAAGTTCTTAAACAGATCTTGTAAGGGGGGTTGCTAGGCGCGCACAGCACTCAACCATTTCTCCTAAGGCCAGAAAAATCCACATTTATTGACGAATCCTTCCTTTCACATTACTGGCAGAAATAAAATCCTATTTCCGCCACCTCATCTTGCAATTAAGGAAGTTGCTACTAATAGCAGCATAGAAGTAGATGGTCCCGGTTTCACTCCATTCTTCACGTACCCTCTAGGAGTGAACAGGTTACTCAAGAAAGTCAGTAATCGGTTTTCCGGGTGCCAAACTCCCTCGGCAATAAAATTCCCTCTTCTGGGGATCGTAGAGGGGGAGTCGACGTGGACGGAGGCGTCCAGCCGCAGCCCGCCTCCTCCCCTGGGTCAAGGTCTGGGCCGTTCGGTGCTCGGCGAGGCTTCGGCCCCGGCGCTCGCTTGGTAGCGGCGGTGCCGCCTCCTCGCGTTTCCACCTCGACTCAACCCACCCCGACGATCGCCCCCGCTCTTATTAAACCCTCAAGGTGAGAGGCTCAGGCTGGGTCTCCAAAGTTTGCCCGGCCTCGGGTGAGCAGCCGGCTGAGCCCGGCCCCAGCCTCCCAACCCTCAGACCCCAGGGCTTTTTTGGACCACGGTGACAGGTCTAGGTTTACCTCCATGTGCTCATGGCAGAGGAAACAAAAGAAAGCAACCTCCCTGATAATAAAACGCCATCTTCGAGTAACTGGCACACCGAGGGACCCTTGGGTCGGTCCCCCCGGGGGGGTCCCCCACCATCCAGCTCGGAGGGCGCCCCCCCGCCGTCCGCGGCAGTTTGTAAGGAACAGCCCAGGGAAGCTCCGGATAAATGGGCCGGGGTCGGGGTGGAGTGGCGGGGTGCTCCGAGAGCCCTATCTGACTCGCCACCCCGACCGCCCCGGGCAGCGTCGTTTCAGTGAAAATGTAAGAGCGGGCGCTGCTGGTGTCTCCCAGAGACGCAGTCTTCCCCTCAGGAAACTGTTCTGAGGGACCGGGCGAAGGGGCTGGCGAGCAAGCGAACCGACACGCGGGGAGCCGCAGCGAGTGTACTTACAAAACGATTAAAGCTCCGGCGGAACATCGCGTCGAAGGCTGCCGGGCGCCGAGCTGGACTCTACTGGGCTGTCTGAGAAGGTGCCGTCCACACACGACACTGCGGCGTGGGCCGGCGGCGCGAAACGGTCGGCGAGGCTCGCGGCCCCGCCAACCGCCGGCCCTCCGAACTCCCCCCGCCCCACCTCACTCACCGCCCCCCCCGCCCCGCCCCGCCCCGCCCCGCCCCGCCCCGCGCCGGGGGCGGCGGCCCCGCCTCTCCCGCAGCAGCCCGCGGAGATAGCGAGCCGAACGCGCGGGGGAGGGATGGCGGAGGAGCGCTAGGCTCCTCCTGCGGGAGGGGGACGCCCAGAGCTCTCCACCAGCGCCGGGCTCGGCACCCCGCTGTCTGCACTCTTCCCTGCCGCGGAGCCACCGCCTGCTTCTCCGCGGTCAGCCCGCGTGCGCCCGCCCCGCTCGCGGCCACGGGGGACCCTCCCGAGGCTCCCCGCGCCTCACCTCGCCTCAGCCCGACACTACTCCCTGGCTCGTGCGGGAGCCGCAGCCTACCCTGCCCCGGCCCTAATTCGTCCGCCGCTCCGCTTCGCTCACAGCCCCTCCTCGGTCCGCGGCAGCCTCGCCGGCCGTCCCGCACTCGGGCCGGGGAGCCACGGTGCAGCCTGCCGGCCCGCCCCGAACCTGCCAGGCAACGGGGCTCCCCGCTCCCCGCGGGGCGGAGCCGGGCTTTGCGTGAGGAGCAGGGACCGGCGGGGCGCTGTGGAGACCCCAGCGCAGGCGGGGCGCGGGCCGGGGGACTAGTTATAAGAGCCCCCCTCCTCGGGTGCCGAGGCGCGGATCTCCCCACTACCCTCGCTTCGCTCAGCTATCTACGCGCCTTTCCCTCAGGTTTTTTCTCATCCTGTCTCCCCACCTAAACCATCTCACTTCCACTTTCTCTCTGAGGTTGTAAAGTCAGGCTTTGTGTCGCCGCTGCTGCGCAGCGGGGCGGGATTTCCCTGCCACCCCCAACTCCCCCTCCCGCCTATACCCCAAGCCTGTCCCTCCCGCCCCCGCCCCTTTGCTTCTCGCAGAGCAGCCTGGGAGTTGTAGTCCCGCCATGCCTCCGATTCCGCCTAGTACCGCGGGCTGGGAGCTCCCCCACTCGCCCGCTCTGGGTTTGCCCAGAGGGTTGAAGGAGGAAGCGGCTGAGACCTCAGGGCTGAACCGCGGTTCTCGGCTCGGGCTGGAAGTGGAGGCCACTACGCTCTTTAGATTCCCCGCGGTGGGAAATGTGAAAAGAATCTGCGAGGCAAAGCCACGAATGCCCGGAAGCTTCCCTGGGACGCGAAAAATTGTTCACCAGGAAACGCTCTACCCTCTCGGCTCCTAGTTTAGAATTGGAGTTTGCGAAACTTTAAACTTTACATAGGAAAGCCGAAGCTAAAATTGCCTTGAGACTGGCCATCCCAACGCCCACGTCTCTGTTTGCACCGCACTTTACGGCGTGCCCCGAGGCTGCTGGAGCAGAATGTAGATTCCTCTGCAAAAGTAAAGAAGAAATTAGTCGAAGGAGATCAGAGGGATTAACAGGAGCCTCTGCCGCGCCACCGTCTCCTGCCAGCGAAGCGCTGGGGACAGGGCCAGCTGCACCATGAGCCTCGCCTGGAGTCGTGAAGGGCCTTTAATGCTGGGCACGGGCACTTCTCCTTTCCACTCGGGTTTAGATCCATTTCAACAGATCTTTCGTGGGCATTTTCTTTGTATTCGGCTGTGTTAGGGGCTGGATACGGCGACTTCTGAAAAGACCTCCCCAGCGTGTGTGTGTGTGGGGGTGCCCCACTGTGGTAAGGGGCTACCCACCTGCAAAATCAGCAGGTTAGAAAGTCCTGGCTGCTAGATGAGAGGCTTCAAGTGCTGAAACCGCCGATGCACCTCAAAAGGGGGTCTGGGAAGCTTTCTCGAAAGCACTGGAGGTTAAAATGGACCTTGCTATGTGAGAAGGCTTTAGAAGGAGCTCCGTGGGCAAAGTCCAGGGTGGAGGGAGGGGTAAGCGAGGACGTGCCAGATGATCTAAGAAAAAGAACACACTCTCTGGGCAGACGCCTAGGATGTGTGGGCAGGAATGGCCCCCAAGAGAACTCTAAAACTCTAAAACCCATTCAGTTTAGTTCAGTCGCTCAGTCGTGTCCGACTCTTAGCGACCCCATGATCACAGCTCGCCAGGCCTCCCTGTCCATCACCAACTCCCAGAGTTCACTCAAACTCATGTCCATTGAGTCGGTGATGCCATCCAGCCATCTCATCCTCTGTCGTCCCCTTTTCCTCCTGCCTCCAATCCCTCAGGGTCTTTTCCACTGAGTCAACTCTTCACATGAGGTGGCCAAAGTACTGGAGTTTCAGCTTCAGCATCAGTCTTTCCAATGAACACCCAGGACTGGTCTCCTTTAGGACGGACTGGTTGGATCTCCTTGCAGTCCAAGGGACTCTCAAGAGTCTTCTCCAGCACCACAGTTCAAAAGCATCAATTCTTCGCTGCTTAGCTTTCTTCACAGTCCAACTTTCACATCCATACATGACCACTGGAAAAACCATAGCCTTGACTAGAGAGACCTTTGTTGGCAAAGTAATGTCTCTGCTTTTGAATATGCTATCTAGGTTGGTCATATCTTTCCTTCCAAGGAGTAAGCGTCTTTTAATTTCATGGCTGCAATCACCATCTGCAGTGATTTTGGAGCCCCAAAACATAAAGTCTGACCCTGTTTCCACTGTTTCCCCATCGATTTCCCATGAAGTGATGGGACCAGATGCCATGATCTTAGTTTTCTGAATGTTGAGCTTTAAGCCAGCTTTTTCACCCTCCTCTTTCACTTTTATCAAGAGGCTCTTTAGTTCTTGTTTGCTTTCTGCCATAAGGGTGGTGTTATCTGCATATCTGAGGTTATTGATATTTCTCCCTGCAATCTTGATTCCAGCTTATGCTTCTTCCAGCCCAGCGTTTCTCATGATATACTATGCATAGAAGTTAAATAAGCAGGGTGACCATATGCAGCCTTGACGTACCCCTTTTCCTATTTGGAACCAGTCTGTTGTTCATGTCCAGTTCTAACTGTTGCTTCCTGACCTGCATACAGGTTTCTCAAGAGGCAGGTCAGGTGGTATGGTATTCCATCTCTTTCAGAATTTTCCACAGTTTATTGTGATCCACACAGTCGGTAAAGCAGAAATAGATGTTTTTCTGGAACTCTCTTGCTTTTTCCATGATCCAGAGGATGTTGGCAATTTGATCTCTGGTTCCTCTGCCTTTTCTAAAACCAGCTTGAACATCTGGAAGTTCACGGTTCACATATTGCTGAAGCCTGGCTTGGAGAATTTTGAGCATTACTTTACTAGCGTGTGAGATGGTGCAATTGTGGGGTAGTTTGAGCATTCTTTGGCATTGCCTTTCTTTGGGATTGGAATGAAAACTGACCTTTTCCAGTCCTGTGGCCACTGCTGAGTTTTCCAAATTTGCTGGCATATTGAGTGCAGCACTTTCACAGCATCATCTTTTGGGATTTGAAATAGCTCAACGGGAATTCCATCACCTCCACTAGCTTTGTTCGTAGTGATGCTTTCTAAGGCCCACTTGACTTCACATTCCAGGATGTCTGCCTCTAGATGAGTGATCACACCATCGTGATTATCTGGGTCGTGAAGCTGTTTTTTGTACAGTTCCTCTGTGTATTCTTGCCACCTCTTCTTAATATCTTCTGCTTCTGTTAGGTCCATACCATTTCTGTCCTTTATTGAGCCCATCTTTGCATGAACTGTTCCCTTGGTATCTCTAATTTTCTTGAAGAGATCTCTAGTCTTTCCCATTCTGTTGTTTTCCTCTATTTCTTTGCATTGATTGCTGAGGAAGGCTTTCTTATCTCTCCTTGCTATTCTTTGGAACTCTGCATTCAGATGCTTATATCTTTCCTTTTCTCCTTTGCTTTTGGCTTCTCTTCTTTTCACAGCTATTTGTAAGGCCTCCTCAGGCAGCCATTTTGCTTTTTTGCAATTTTTTTCCATGGGGCTGGTCTTGATCCCTGTTTCCTGTACAATGTCACGAACCTCTGTCCATAGTTCATCAGGCACTCTATCAGATCTAGTCCCTTAAATCTATTTCTCACTTCCACTATATAATCATAAGGGATTTGATTTAGGTCATACCTGAATGGTCTAGTGGTTTTCCCTACTGTCTTCAATTTAAGTCTGAATTTGGCAATAAGGAGTTCATGATCTGAGCCACAGTCAGCTCCTGGTCTTGTTTTTGCTGACTATATAGAGCTTCTCCATCTTTGCTTGCAAAGAATATAATCAGTCTGATTTCGGTGTTGACCATCTGGTGATGTCCATGTGTAGAGTCTTCTCTTGTGTTGTTGGAAGAGAGTGTTTGCTATGACCAGTGTGTTCTCTTGGCAAAACTCTATTAGCCTTTGCCCTGCTTCATTCCATACTCCAAGGCCAAATTTGCCTGTTACTCCAGGTGTTTCTTGACTTCCTGCTTTTGCATTCCCCATTAGGATCTTCAGAAACACCTGGGAAGTCTGCACTTGATAGTGTGAGCCACTACAGTAGCCCGTCCTCATTGCCTTAAATGCAAGGCACGTAAGGTAGGTTCCCAAACTGTTCTGGTTGCCTAGAAGTAAAACCGTCCATTTCCACTTCTTTCTCTATTGTGATTCCTTGCATTTACTCACCCTTGTGGCCACATCTAAGGATTTTTAAGATTTATATTAGATGTCTATTGATCTGCTGTTGTTTAGTCCCTCAGTCCCCGCCAGGCTCCTCTGTCCACGGGATTTCCTGGACAAGAATACTGGGGTAGGTTGCCATTTCCTTCTCCAGGAGATCTTTCCAACCCAGGGATCTAACCTGTATCTCCTGCATTGGCAGGCTTATTCTTTAACACTGAACCACCTGGGAAGCCCGATCAGATATTAGGATATTTTGTTATATTGGCAAAATGGATCTAAGATTTTGCTCTCTAATATTTCAATGATTTATTTTCAAATAGAAAAAGTTTTACTGACTACTTTTGTTGAGGAGAATGACTAATGTAATTTAATTCACTTATTGTTTGTTGAATACCTACTATGTGGCAGGCACTTTTCTAGATACTGACTGGAATTTGTGGGTTGAAGAGGTTGTTGTCAATTGTTCTAGGCATAAGTCTAGAATCCTTATCAATAAGAGACATCGTTATCAGTAAAATAGGTAAATAGAAAATGAATTTAGACATTTTGATATGCAAGTGCTTACTAGTAAATAATAAGTAATATCTTTCCATATGCAATTCGTTAAATAAATTGAAAAAATGTACTTAGCTTATAGATTCAAACAGACCAACTTAAAAAATTTTAGAGAACTGGATATTGGTTTTCGGTGTTCTCTCACACATCATTGTGTATTTTCTCATATACCATTGCCATTTTATCCAGCTTAAAAGCAAAGCTTTTAGGATCTCCCAAGATATAGAAATATTGTTGGTCAAATTTTCATTTGTTACTGTAATTCCACCGTCTCTCCCTCATCTTCCTAGTTTGTTGCATCACAACACCTGTATTCATGGGTCCAGACTAATTTGCTTGACTATAAAAATGCAATCCCACAAAAATCAAATATGCTCAGCAAAACCTGCAATTTATGCAAGGTAGTTTCTTTCCTATCCAAATGCAACCTGAATTAGAGTTACTCTCACACACATTCAGATTACTTTGTGAGTTTTTTTTTTTTTAAGACAAGAAGAAATTATTTTTGTTCTTTTCAGTGCCTCTTCACAGCTTCCAAAGAAAACCCAGGTGTTGTAGGAAGCTGTTGTCAATGGCTATGAAAAGCAGACCATCAGCCAGCATTTTCATTTGGCCAGTTCCATAAACAGAACTGCAAAAACTAACTTCTGGCTGTCTGAACTGTCAGACCCCATGGTATATAACACGACTCTCATGGTGCCTCAGCTGACTGCAGCTGAAGCCCCAGGCTCCTTGTAGGCAGGAGTTCAGAGGAAGCAGTCTCCTGTCCTTTTTACCATCTCAACTCGACTAGTGCTAATGCATACTGTCTCAGAAATGGAAGGGAAACTGTTCTCCCTTGACCGTTTCAATTCTGCTGCCCTATTTCTGTGCAAGCCCCTCGGTCGTCTCGACCCCTCAGAAATCTCACCATGGCAAGTGGGTAGACCATCCAGTGAGGACTGGAGGCTGTCCAGGCTTGGGAAGGAGGGAGGCAAACTGCTGCTTGGATCAATTGGTTGGTCAGCAATTCGGGGATTCAGCAGGAGGGTGAGGAGGAGCGGGAGGAGGAGTCCCCTCCTCCATCTAATTCTAAAAAAAAAGGGAAAAAAATTGAAGCTGTTATATGAGCATACCTATCACTGCCATCAGCAAGTTGAAGAAATTCTGAGGGCTCTGCTGAGCTTTCTAAAGTACCTCATAAGACTACCTTTTGCCCATTTGAAATTTTGTTCTCCCTTACAAAGCTGCCCTTAAACGTTTCCTTGAAACCAGTTTTACCCGTATCTTTCCAACTCTTGGCCTTCCCCAGTTCATTCCCCACCCTGCAACCATAGAAATTTTTAGAAGACAAATCAGATCAAATCGCTCCCCTGCTTATGACTTTTCAGTAGCTTCTCATTGGTTTCAGGATAAGGCTCAGATCTTGCCTGGACCTCAGCTACAAGGCTCTGAATTCTCTAACTTCTGTTTTCCTTTCTAGCTCCTGGTGAGCCTTCTCTCCCCCTGACGCACCAAGCTCCATCCACTCCACTGGCCGCCTTTTATTCCTTGAGTTCCCAAAGTTCCTTTTCCCCTGAGAGCCTTTGTACTTGCAACCATCTCCGCAGGAATGCTTTCATAGCCTTTGCAATTTGTCTTTCAGATCTCAGCTTAAATGTCACTTTGTCAGATGAGATCAGGGTTCCCTGTTATAGTGCTCCAAATAGCCCATATTAATTACATTGAGGATACTGTACTGACAAATGAGGTTAGTAATCATGGAGAACAGAAGTCCAAGGGGATTGTGGATGATCTAATATTGCGTTGCTTTTAAGAAAGGGGAAGTAGATGTATTCTAGTAATCAGGATATCAAAGGCACACACAGTTCTAGAACCAACTAAAAAAAGGATAGGGTATTTTTTTAGTGGAAGGGAAAAGGCAATCACAAGTAGCTACAGTGAATTCGCTGGGATATAGTTTGGCCTTCAAGATTCTGAGAAAATTCTTTTGTAGGATGAAGGGAAAGTAAATTGGAAAAGATGGTATTGTAAGAGGTCTAAATATTTACCTTCCATAATAAGGCAACAAGTATTTATCTAAAAATGGAAAGATCAAGAACCATCAGTATAAGGACATTATTTAGAAATATGGAAGTAAATGTTAGGGAAAACAGTTAAGATTATTGAAAGTGGTTGGTTTCCTAGTACAAATCAGAAGTTAGGCAAGATGGAGTAGAGGTCTGCTCTTTTGCATAAGAAGTCTTATTAATCTATTCAAGTTTTTAACTATGAATATGTATTACTTTAAAAAATAAAATTAACAAGAAGAGTAAATAGCATTTTGAATGGGCAGAAAGAAAGGAGAGCATTCAAGCCAAGAGAAACAGCAAAGATATGAAGCAGTAAGTAAACCTCTCTAGGGGAGCAGTGAAAGATAATTGAATAACTATCATTTATTGAACCCTTGCTGTGTGCCAGGCACTGTGCGAAGCACTTTGTACATATTACCTCATTTATTCTCATTAATCCCATAATGTACCCTTACTATTCTCGTTTTATAGATAAAAAAATTGAGAAGTTAGGGAACATGCCCAAAGTCAGAGCTTGACAATTGCAGAGCAAAGAGTCAAACAGGTCCATATGACTCCACATCCATACCCTTAACCATGACATTTTGAGTCATAATTGATAAGGTTTCATCACTGATGTAATTTATGGAACAAAGGAGGGAGGTGAATCCAAAATGACTCTAAAGAATTCAGGCTCAGTGAGTGGAAGAATGATGTTTATTCATTTGTTCATTTCAACAAATATTTGTTGACTGTTGATTACATCCAAGCAGTGTGAAGGACCTATAATAATGTACCTGAAAGGTGTGATCCCTACTCTTACAGGGCATCATCATCAGGCTCATCGTCAGTCACACATTGGAAAATCATTCAGAGGGAACATCAGTAGAGAAAATTATGAGTCATTTTAACTGTGTTGAAGTAACAATAGAATGCTCTAATACAAATGTCTAGTATGCATTGAAAATGTGGTTTTAGAGCTTGGTATAAGATGCTTTAAACCTCAAAAGTTTACCCCTGGTCAAGGGAAATCAGAACTGAGGAGAGCTATTTCATTTAATGCTTCAAAAATCCTGCATGAGCTTTAAGAATGCAGTTTCAGTGGTGGTTGGGCTGGAAGCCAGATGGCAAGAGTTTATAGATGTAACCCATTCATTTGCAAAGCTCAGTGGTAGAAGAAGGAATAAATTATTGAATACAATTGCTAGGAGGACCATCAGGATTAAGCATCCCCCCCAAAAAAAAACTAAAGGAGACCTCAGTTCAGTTCGGTTCAGTTCAGTCGCTCAGTCATGTCCGACTCTTTGCAACCCCATGAATCGCAGCACGCCAGGCCTCCCTGTCCATCACCAACTCCTGGAGTTCACTCAGACTCACGTCCATCGACTCAGTGATGCCATCCAGTCATCTCATCCTCTGTCGTCCCCTTCTCCTCCTGCCCCCAATCCCTCCCAGCATCAGAGTCTTTTTCTAATGAGTCAACTCTTCACATGAGGTGGCCAAAGTACTGGAGTTTCAGCTTTAGCTTAAACATGTTTAAAAACAGAGAGGGGAACAGACTTTGTGGACACAAGGTGGAAAGGAGAGGGTGGGACAAATTGAGAGAGTATCGTCGAAACATACACATTATTATATTTAAAATTAGATAGCTGTATGATGCAAGGAGCTCAAATCTGGTGCTCTGTAACAACCTAGAGAGGTAGGATGGGGTGGGTGGTGGGAGGGAGGCTCCAGAGGGAGGGGGCTACGTACACCTATGGCTGATTCATGTTGATGTATGGCAGAAAACAAAACAATATTGTAAAGCAATTCAGTTCAGTTGCTCAGTCATGTCGGACTCTGTGACCCCATGGACTACAGCATGCCAGGCATCCCTGTCCATCACCAACTCCTGGGGTTTGCTCAAACTCATGCCCATTGAGTTAGTGATGCCATCCAACCATCTCATCCTTTGTTGTTCCCTTCTCTTCCCACCTTCAATCTTTCCCAACATCAGGGTCTTTTCCAGTGAGTCAGCACTTCACATCAGGCAGCCAAAGTATTGGAGTTTCAGGTTCAACATCAGTCCTTCCAATGAATATTCAGGACTGATTTCCTTCAGGATGGACTGGTTGGATCTCCTTGCACTCCAAGGGACTCTCAAGAGTCTTCTCCAAAACCACAGTTTAAAAGCATCAATTCTTCGGCACTCAGCTTCCTTTATGGTCCAACTCTCACATCCATACATGACTACTGGAGAAACCATAGCTTTGACTAAATGGACCTTTGTTGGCAAGTAATGCCTCTGCTTTTGAATATGCTGTCTAGGTTGGTCATAACTTTTCTTCCAAGGAGGAAGTGTCTTTTAATTTCATGGCTGCAGTCACCATCTGCAGTGATTTTGGAGCCCCCCAAAATAAAGTCTGTCAATGTTTCCATTTCTTCCCCATCTATTTGCCATGAAGTGATGGGACCAGATGCCATGATTTTAGTTGTCTGAATGTTGAGTTTTAAGTCAACTTTTTCACTCTCCTCTTTCACTTTTATCAAAAGGCTCTTTAGTTCTTGTTTGCTCTCTGCCATAAGGGTGGTATCATCTGCATATCTGAGGTTATTGATATTTCTCACAGCAATCTTGATTCCAGCTTCTGCTTCATCCAGCCCAGGGTTTCTCATGGTTTACTCTTCATATAAGTTAAATAAACAGGGTGACAATATACAGCCTTGATGTACTCCTTTCCCAATTTGGAACCAGTCTGTTATTCTATGTCCACTTCTAATTGTTGTTTATTGATCTGCATACAGATTTCTCAGGAGGCAGTCAGGTGGTCTGGTATTCCCATCTCTTTAAGAATTTTCCAGTTATTGTGATCCACACAGTCAAAGGTTTTGGTGGAGACAATAAAGCAGAAATAGATGTTTTTCTGGAACTCTCTTGCTTTTTCCATGATCCAACGGATGTTGGTAATTTGATCTCTGGTTCCTCTGCCTTTCCTAAATCCAGCTTGAACATCTGGAAGTTCTCAGTTCAAGTACTGTTGAAACCTCGCTTGGAGAATTTTGACATTACTTTGCCATCATGTGAGATGAGTGCAATTGTGTGGTAGTTTGAACATTCTTTGGCATTGCCTTTCTTTGGGATTGCAATGAAAACTGACTTTTGCAGTCCTGTGGCCAATGCTGAGTTTTCCAAATTTGCTGACATGTTGAGTGCAGCACTTTCACAGCATCATCTTTTAGGATTGGAAAAAGCTCAACTGGAATTGCATCACCTCCACTAGCTTTGTTCATAACCATGCTCCCTAAGGCCCACTTGACTTTGCACTTTAGGATGTCTGGCTCTAGGTGAGTAATCATACCATCGTGATTATCTGGGTCATGAAGATCTTTTTTGTACAGTTCTTCTGTGTATTCTTGCCACATATTCTTAATGTCTTCTGCTTCTGTTAGGTCCATACCATTTCTGTCCTTTATTGTGCTCATCTTTGCATGAAAAGTTCCCTTGGTATATCTAATTTTCTTGAAGAGATCTCTAGTCTTTCCAATTGTATTGTTTTCCTCATTCAGGTATGACCTAAATCAAATTCCTTATGATTATATAGTGGAAGTGAGAAATAGATTTAAGGGACTAGATATGATAGAGTGCCTAATGAACTATGGATGGAGGTTCGCGACATTGTACAGGAGACAGGGATAAAGACCAGCCCCATAGAAAAGAAATGCAAAAAAGTAAAATGGCTGTCTGGGGAGTCCTTACAAATAGCT
Organism: Oryx dammah; assembly: GCF_014754425.2. NCBI lineage: Eukaryota > Metazoa > Chordata > Mammalia > Artiodactyla > Bovidae > Oryx > Oryx dammah. Next base: position 43,791,082 of record NW_024070207.1, read on the forward strand.
GTGAAAAGAAGAGAAGCCAAAAGCAAAGGAGAAAAGGAAAGATATAAGCATCTGAATGCAGAGTTCCAAAGAATAGCAAGGAGAGATAAGAAAGCTTTCCTTACTGATCAATGCAAAGAAATAGAGGAAAACAACAGAATGGGAAAGACTAGAGATCTCTTCAAGAAAATTAGAGATACCAAGGGAACAGTTCATGCAAAGATGGGCTCGATAAAGGACAGAAATGTTAGAGACCTAATAGAAGCAGAAGATATTAAGAAGAGGTGGCAAGAATACACAGAGGAACTGTACAAAAAAGATCTTCATGACCCAGATAATCATGATGGTGTGATCACTCACCTAGAGCCAGACATCCTGGAATGTGAAGTCAAGTGGGCCTTAGAAAGCATCACTACAGAGGGGGCAGTCCTAAGATGGCAGAGGAATAGGACGGAGAGACCACTTTCTCCCCCACAAATTCATCAAAAGAACATTTAAACGCTGAGTAAATGCCACAAAACAACTTCTGAATGCCAGCAGAGGACATCAGGCACCCAGAAAAACAGCCCGTTGTCTTCAAAAAGAGGTAGGAAAAAATATAAAAGACAAAAAAAGAGACAAAAGAGGTAGGGATGGAGCTCCATCCTGGGAAGGGAGTCTTTAAAAGAGAGAAGTTTCCAAACACCAGGAAACACTCTCACTCTGAGTCTGTGGCAAGCCTTGGAAGCACAGAGGGCAACATAACAGGGAGGAAAAATAAATAAATAATTAAAACCCACAGATTACGAGCCCAATGGTAACTCCCCCAGCGGAGAAGCAGTGCAGATGCCTGCATCCACCACTAGCAAGCAGGGGCTGGTCAGGGAGGCACGGGCTGCATTGCTTAGAGTAAGGATTGGGCCCAAATGCCCCGAATGTAGTCAGAGCAAACTAACTTGGGCTAGCAAACCAGACTGTGGGATAGCTACCACACGAAAAGCTCTAACATAAGACACCGCCAAGACGCACACAGAACAAAGGACGGAACAGAATTAGCCGGCTGCAGACCATCCCCCTCTGGTGACAGGCAGCCAGAGCCACGAGGGCCAGAAGGGGGCAATCGCAGCCCCAGAGAGACATTATCTACCAAACGGAAAGCAGGCTCCTTTGCTAACTAATACTTCTTGGGGTTCTGGACAGTCATCATCCACCTGAGAAGGTGCGCCAGTTGTACACACAGAAAACCGAGCAGCAGGGACGGGAGAGGTGATAAGTCACAGTGACCACACTCGCCAAACACCTGAGCTACTCGGACCTGGGAAGGGCACAAAATGCAGGCCCAACTGAGTCTGCACCTCTGAGGACTACCTGAATGCCTGAACTTGAGCGGATTAGACTTGGGAGGTGCATACAGCCCAGGGCCGGCCTCAGATGGTTCCCAGCAGAGCAACCTAGAGCCTGAACTGTGTGTACCGCGAGCGGGGGCAGGCCCAGTGTGGCTGAGACACTGCGACCACATGCCAGTGTTATTTGTTTGCAGCGTCCCTCCCTCCCCACAGTGCAACTGAACAAGTGAGCCTAAAAAAAGTGTCCACCACCACCCCCCTGGTGTCAGGGCAGAAATCAGACACTGAAGAGACCAGCAAACAGAAGAAGCTAAAACAGAGGGAACCACCTTGGAAGTGACAGGTGCAATAGATTAAAACCCTGTCGTTAGTACTGACTACATAGGAAGGGGCCTATAGATCTTGAGAAATATAAGCCGGGCCAAGGAACTATCTGAAAATGAACTGACCCCATACTGCCCACAACAACACCAGAGAAAGTCCTAGATATATCTGTACTATTTTTACAATAATTCATTTTTTTCCTTCTTTTTTTAACTTTTTAAAATTTTTAAGCCCTCTTAAGTCTTCTATTACCCCTTTAATTGTCATTTTTATAACCTACTGTTACTTTTCAAAAAAAGACCCTATTTTTAAGCAAACTGCATATATATATATATAACAATTTTGTGACTTTTTTTCTTCTTCTTTTCTTTAATATTGTATTTTTGAAAATCCAACCTCTACTCTAGATTTTTAATCTTTGATTTTTGGTATTTGTTATGAATTTTGTACCTTTAAAAACCCACTGTTCAGTACCCATTTTTACTTGGGAGCGAGAATACTGGCTTGACTGCTCTCTCCTCCTTTGCACTCTCCTCTTTCTCCACCAGGTCGCCTCTGTCTCCTCCCTCCCCCTTCTCTTCTCTACCCAACTTTGTGAATCTCTGTGTGTTCCAGATGGTGGAGAACACTTAGGGAACTGATTACTGGCTGGATCTGTCTCTTTCCTTTTCATTTCCCCCTTTTATCCTCCTGGCCACCTCTGTCTCCTTCCTTCCTTCCTCTTCTCTTCTCCATGAACATCTCTGAGCAGTCCAGACCGTGGAGCGCACATAAGGAAGTGATTACTGGCTAGCTTGCTCTCTCCTCTTTTGATTCCACCTCATCTTATTCAGGTCACCTCTACCTCCCTCCTCCCTCTTTTCTTCTCCATGTAACTCTGTGAACCACTCTGGGTGTCCTTCTCTGTGGAGAAACTTTTCATCTTTAACATAGATGTTTTATCAATGGTGTTGTATAGAAGGAGAAGTCTTGAGGCTACTGTAAAAATAAGACTGAAAACCAGAAGCAGGAGGCTTAAGTCCAAATCCTGAGAACATCAGAGAACTCCTGACTCCAGGGAACATTAATCGATAGGAGCTCATCAAACGTCTCCATACCTACACTGAAACCAAGCACCACCCAGGGCCAAAAAGTTCCAGAGCAAGACATCCCATGCAAATTCTCCAGCAACACAGGAACACAAACCTAAGCTTCAATATACAGGCTGCCCAAAGTTACCCCAAAACCATTGATGTCTCATAACTCATTACTGGACACTCCATTGCACTCCAGAAAGAAGAAATCCAGCTCCACCCACCAGAACACAGACACAAGCTTCCCTAACCAAGAAATCTTGACAAGTGACTGATACAACCCCACCCAAAGTGAGGAAACTCCACAATAAAGAGAACTCCACAAACTGCCAGAATACAGAAAGCCCACCCCAAACGCAGCAAAAAAACAAGATAAAGAGACAGAGGAATACTCAAAAGGTAAGAAACAGGACAAATGCCCACCAAACCAAACAAAAGAGGAAGAGATAGGGAATCTACCTGATAAAGAATTCCAAATAATGATAGTAAAAATGATCCAAAATCTTGAAATCAAAATAGAATCACAGATAAATAGCCTGGAGACAAAGATTGAGAAGATGCAAGAAAGGTTTAACAAGGACCTAGAAGAAATAAAAAAGAGTCAATATATAATGAATAATGCAATAAATGACATAAAAAACACTCTGGAGGCAACAAATAGTAGAATAGTGGAGGCAGAAGATAGGATTAGTGAAGTAGAAGATGGAATGGTAGAAATAAATGAATCAGAGAGGAAAAAAGAAAAACGAATTAAAAAAATGAGGACAATCTCAGAGACCTCCAGGACAATATTAAATGCTCCAACATTCAAATCATAGGAGTCCCAGAAGACAAAAAGAAAGACCATGAGAAAATACTTGAGGAGATAATAGTTGAAAGCTTCCCTAAAATGGGGAAGGAAATAATCACGCAAGTCCAAGAAACCCACAGAGTCCCAAACAGGATAAACCCAAGTTGAAACACCCTAAGATACATATTAATCAAATTAACAAAGATCAAACACAAAGAACAAATATTAAAAGCAGCAAGGGAAAAACAACAAATAACACACAAGGGGATTCCCATAAGGATAACAGCTGATCTTTCAATAAAAACTTTTCAGGCCAGGAGGGAATGGCAAGACATACTTAAAGTGATGAAAGAAAATAACCTACAGCCCAGATTACTGTACCTAGCAAGGATCTCACTCAAATATGAAGGAGAAATCAAAAGCTTTACAGACAAGCAAAAGCTGAGAGAATTCAGCACCACCAAACCAGCTCTCCAACAAATGGTAAAGGATACTCTCTAGTCAGGAAACACAAAAAGGGTGTATGAGCCCAAACCCCAAACAATAAGGTAAATGGCAACGGGACCATACTTATCAATAATTACCTTAAACGTAAATGGGTTGAATGTCCCAACCAAAAGACAAAGACTGGCTGAATGAATACAAAAACAAGACCCCTGTATATGTTGTCTACAAGAGACCCACCTCGAAACAAGGGACACAAACAGACTGAAAGTGAAGGGCTGGAAAAAGATATTCCATGCAAATAGAGATCAAAAGAAACCAGGAGTAGCAATACTCATATCAGATAAAATAGACTTTAAAACAAAGACTGTGAAGAGACAAAGAAGGACACTACATAATGATCAAAGGATCAATCCAAGAAGATATAACAATTATAAATATAGATGTACCCAACATAGGAGCACCGCAGTATGTAAGACAAATGCTACCCAGTATGAAAGGGGAAATTAACAATAACACAATAATAGTGGTAGACTTTAATACCCCACTCACACCTATGGATAGATGAACTAAACAGAAAATTAACAAGGAAACACAAACTTTAAATGACACAACACTAGACCAGTTAGACCTAATTGATATCTATAGGACATTTCACCCCCAAACAATGAATTTCACCTTTTTCTCAAGTGCACACGGAACCTTCTCCAGGATAGATCACATCTTGGGCCATAAATCTAGCCTTGGTAAATTCAAAAAAATTGAAATCATTCCAAGCATCTTTTCTGACCATAATGCAATAAGATTAGATCTCAATTACAGGAGAAAAACTATTAAAAATTCCAACATATGGAGGCTGAACAACACGCTTCTGAATAACCAAAAAATCACAGAAGAAATCAAAATATGCATAGAAACTAATGAAAATGAAAACACAACAACCCAAAACCTGTGGGACACTGTAAAAGCAGTGCTAAGGGGAAGAAGTTCATAGCAATATAAGCTTACCTCAAGAAACAAGAAAAAAGTCAAATAAATAACCTAACTCTACACCTAAAGCAACTAGAAAAGGAAGAAATGGAGAACCCCAGGGTTAGTAGAAGGAAAGAAATCTCAAAAATTAGGGCAGAAATAAATGCAAAAGAAACAAAAGAGACCATAGCAAAAATCAACAAAGCCAAAAGCTGGTTCTTTGAAAGGATAAGTAAAAGTGACAAACCATTAACCAGACTCATCAAGAAACAAAGGGAGAAAAATCAAATCAATAAAATTAGAAATGAAAATGGAGAGATCACAACAGACAACACAGAAATACAAAGGACCATAAGAGACTACTATCAGCAATTATATGCCAATAAAATGGACAACGTGGAAGAAATGGACAAATTCTTAGAAAAGTACAACTTTTCAAAACCGAATCAGGAAGAAATAGAAAATCTTAACAAACCCATCACAAGCACGGAAATTGAAACTGTAGTCAGAAATCTTCCAGCAAACAAAAGCCCAGGTCCAGACAGCTTCAAGCTGAATTCTACCAAAAATTTAGAGAAGAGCTAACACTTATCCTACTCAAACTCTTCCAGAAAATTGCAGAGGAAGGGAAACTTCCAAACTCATTCTATGAGGCCACCATCACCCTAATACCAAAACCTGACAAAGATGCCACAAAAAAAGAAAACTACAGGCCAATATCACTGATGAACATAGATGCAAAAATCCGTAACAAAATTCTACCAATCAGAATCCAACAACATATTGAAAAGATCATACACCATGACCAAGTGGGCTTTATCCCAGGGATGCAAGGATTCTTCAATATCTGCAAATTAATCAATGTAATACACCACATTAAGAAATTGAAAAATAAAAGCCATATGATTATCTCAATAGATGCAGAGAAAGCCTTTGACAAAATTCAACATCCCTTTATGATTAAAAACTCTCTAGAAAGCAGGAATAGAAGGAACATACCTAAACATAATAAAAGCTATATATGACAAACCCACAGCAAACATTATCCTCAATGCTAAAAAATTGAAAGCATTTCCCCTAAAGTCAGGAACAGGACAAGGGTGCCCACTCTCACCACTACTATTCAACAGAGTTCTGGAAGTTTTGGCCACAGCAATCAGAGCAGAAAAAGAAATAAAAGGAATCCAAATTTGAAAAGAAGAAGTAAAACTCTCACTGTTTGCAGATGACATGATCCTCTACATAGAAAACTCTAAAGACTCCACCAGAAAATTACTAGAACTAACCAATGAATATAGTTAAGTTGCAGGATATAAAATCAACACACAGAAATCCCTTGCATTCCTATACACTAATAATGAGAAAGTAGAAGAAGAAATTAAGGAAACAATTCCATTCACCATTGCAACAAAAAGAATAAAATACTTAAGAATATATCTACCTAAAGAAACTAAAGACCTATATGTAGAAAACTATAAAACACTGGAGAAAGAAATCAAAGAGGACGCTAGTAGATGGAGAAATATACCGTGTACATGGATCAGAAGAATCAATATAGTGAAAATGAATATACTACTCAAAGCGATCTATAGATTCAATGCAATCCCTATCAAGCTACCAGCAGTATTTTTCACAGAGCTAGAACAAATAATTTCACAATTTGTATGGAAATACAAAAAACCTCGAATAGCCAAAGCAATCTTGAGAAAGAAGAATGGAACTGGAGGAATCAACCTGCCTGACTTCAGGCTCTACTACAAAGCCACAGTCATCAAGACAGTATGGTTCTGGCACAAAGACAGAAATATAGATCAATGGAACAAAATAGAAAGTCCAGAGATAAATCCACACACCTATGGACACCTTATCTTTGACAAAGGAGGCAAAAATATACAATGGATTAAAGACAATCTCTTTAACAAGTGGTCCTGGGAAAACTGGCCAACCACTTGTAAAAGAATGAAACTAGATCACTTTCTAACACCATACACAAAAATAAACTCAAAATGGTTTAAAGATCTAAACGTAAGACCAGAAACTATAAAACACCTAGAGGAGAACATAGGCAAAACACTCTCTGACATAAATCACAGCAGGATCCTCTATGATCCACCTCCCAGAATACTGGAAATAAAAGCAAAAATAAACAAATGGGACCTAATTAAAATTAAAAGCTTTTGCACAACTGCTGGGAGCCAGCACAGGAGATCCCACCCATGACAAGGTCATGTGGAAGAGAACTGTTAAGCAAGGCTTCAGGATTCGAGGGGCTCCCTAGACCTGCTCGAGCATCTACCCCCAAACCAGAATCTGTCTGTCTTACTATTTTATGCCTTTCACCAACTCTCCTGATATTAACAGGGGGCTATCCCTGACCACCTTTCCCTGGAGAAAATCAACTTAGGGCTCAGCTAATAAGTCTCCTGGACATGAGAAGAATATTTCAAATCAAACCCCCTCTGTTAGCATTCTAGCTTGCTTGGCAGGTTTATCCAGACTCTTGCAGCTACGCATATGATTGTTCACATCCTCCCAACTGTGACAGGCATGGGAAGCCTAAATCATAGAGCCTTTCAAAGAGTTAAAAGCTATTAGAATAGTGCTGGTGTAGGATTTTATTACTGGGCCAATGCTTGCTGCTAAGTTCCCATATCTCTTATCCACTGTGCATCTGGGAGTGCATTAGTTAACATAGTTGGAATGTAAGAAAAACAAGAAGTAGCCTTGAAATTAACCACATCAGACCTTTGAGCTAATTGGTTTTTCTTTCTTGTAACTCACTGCACCTTTGATCCATGAGAAATGTAACTCTGTTTAGCATTTTCTGAGGCTGACATAGATTAGAAATATAAAGAAAAAACATTTCAAGGGAAAATAAGTTTTCTGGTTGAGCAGCCTTTATCACAAGAGGGCCAGAAAATGTTCACAGGCCTCCAAGGCCAGAAGATAATGTACACAACATTGTTTATGGGAAAGGTATGCAGAAAAAATCCTGGTTTCGATAAAGACAAAACAGATGTAATGTTTGGGCTGACTCCGTATGACTTTGCATCTTTCATTTCCCTCTATGTACAAGTCAAGATATAAAAGATTCCTTGAAAAAGAAAGTGACGGACCAGGATCAGTTCCATGAAAGCCTGGTTCCCCCGTGTTTTTCTTTCTTTCTCTCTCTCTCCTCTATTTTCTTATCTGCAACATTCTTTCTTTATCTCTCTCTAAATCAGTTTCTTTGCTGATGCCGTTTCTCCTGAGGGTTCCCCTGGATCCTGTGGGGACTGGATCCTGGCACACAACAAAGGAAACTATAAGCAAGGTGAAAAGACAGCCTTCGGAATGGGAGAAAATAATAGCAAATGAAGCAACTGACAAACAACTAATCTCAAAAATATACAAGCAACTCCTGCAGCTCAATTCCAGAAAAATAAACGACCCAATCAAAAAATGGGCCAAAGAACTAAATAGACATTT
>NW_024070207.1:43802456-43810683 GCF_014754425.2 Oryx dammah
CTGTGGTGTTGGAGAAGACTCTTGAGAGTCCCTTGGACTGCAAGGAGTTCCAACCAGTCCATTCTGAAGGAGATCAGCCCTGGGATTTCTTTGGAAGGAATGATGCTGAAGGTGAAACTCCAGTACTTTGGCCACCTCATGCGAAGAGTTGACTCATTGGAAAAGACTCTGATGCTGGGAGGGATTGGGGACAGGAGGAGAAGGGGACGACAGAGGATGAGATGGCTGAATGGCATCAAGGACTCGATGGACGTGAGTCTGAGTGAACTCCGGGAGTTGGTGATTGACAGGGAGGCCTGGCGTGCTGTGATTCATGGGGTCGCCAAGAGTCCGACACGATTGAGTGACTGAACTAAACTGAACTGTATATTCTTGCCACCTCTTCTTAATACCTCCTGCTTCTGTAGGTCCATACCATTTCTGTCTTTTGATGTGCCCATCTTTGCATGAAATATTCCCTTGGCATCTCTGATTTTCTTGAAGAGATCTCTAGTCTTTCCCATTCTATTGTTTTCCTCTCTTTCTTTGCATTGATCACTTAGGATGGCTTTCTTATCGCCCCTTGTTATTCTTTGCAACTCTGCATTCAGATCAATTTATCTTTCCTTATTTCCTTAGCTGATACTTCTCTTCTTTTCTCAGCTATTTCTAAGGCCTCCTCAGACAACCATTTTGCCTTTCTGCATTTCTTATCCATGGGGATGATTTTGATCACAGCCTCCTGTACATTGTTACAAACCTCCATCCATAGTTCTTCAGGAACTCTATCAGATCTAATCCCTTGAATCTATTTGTCACTTCCACCATATAATCGAAAGGGATTTGATTTCAGTCATATCTGAATGGTCTAGTGGTTTTCCCCACTTTCTTCCATTTAAGTCTGAATTTTGCAATAAAAATGTCATCATCTGATCCACAGTCAGCTCCTGGTCTTGTTTCTGCTCACTGTATAGATATTCTCCATCTTCGGACAAAGAATATAATCAATCTGATTTCGGTATTGACCATCTGGAGATGTCCACGTGTAGAGTCATCTCTTGCATTGTTGGAAGAGGGTGTTTGCTTTGACCATGCATTTTCTTGGCAAAACTCTGTTAGCCTTTGCCTTGCTTCATTTTGTACTCTTGGGCCAAAGTTGCCTGTTACTCCAGTTTTCCAAGTACAAGTCTTTTACCCCCTAGTTACATTTACTCTTAGATATTTTATCCATTTTTCTGCACTGGTAAATTTCTCTTTCTCACAGTTCATTGTTAGTATATAGAAACACAACAGATTGCTGACTACAAATTTTGAATCCTAATTTATTGATGATGTCAGGTAGTTTTTAGGGTGGTGTCTTTAGGAGTTTCTATGTATAGTATGCTGTGGTCTCTGGCTCCAGAACTGTGGCTCTTCATGTGTTGGTGCTGGCCTGCTGGTAGACAGGGGTTTGTGTGTGCACTCAGTCATCTTGTTGCCACCCCATGGACTATAGCCCACTAGGCTCCTTCATCCATGTAATGCTCCAGGCAAGAGTGCTGCTAGGGAGGGCAGGGTATGAAAGACTGGCTGCAGGGCCCTGAAGGTGTGGGGGAGATTCCAAGTCTCCCTGGTGTAGGAGGCCTAGTCCTGGTGTGGCTGGAGGTTCAAGGGTCTTAAGGCAGCTCACCTGTCGGTGGGTAAAGCTGTGTCACCGCCTGGACAGCTGCTTGTCCTGAGTTGTCTGAGTATTGGTGCCAGCAGGCTGGTAGGACCCAGTGTGAATAAGCTAGAAGGATTCCAAAATGATATTTCCCAGTACCAGTGTCTTTGTGGTAGAACAAGCTCCACAAAATGGCTGCTGCCAGTGTCTGAGTCCCCTGGGTGAGCTCCAGTTGCCTCCTGCCTCCCTGGAAGGATTTCCCAAGGTCAACAGGTAGGGCTGACCCAAGCTCATCCTAAATTATTGCTTCTTCCTTGGGTCCTGAAACATGTGAGCTTTTGTGTGCACCCTTTAAGAGAGGATTCTCTATTTCCTCCAGGCCTCTGGCTCTCTTGAAGCTAAGCCCTTTGGTCTTCAGAGCCAAATGTTCTAGAGGCTTGTCTTCCTGGCACAGAACCCCCAGGCTGGGGAGCCTGATGTAGAGCTTGGACACCTTCCTCCTTTGGGAGAACTTCTGCAGTTGTAATTATTCTCCCCTTTGTGAGTTTCCTGCTCAGGGAGTTATTGGTCTTAACTATACCACATTTCTGGCCCTCCTATCCAACTCTTTGTGGTTCCTTCTTTGTAAATTTCATTGTAGAAATTTTGTGCCTTCTGTAGGTCTTTCTTTTCAATGGAAGCTCTCTAAGTAGTATACATTTCATGGAAGAATGTGAGCTAAGGTTCTTCCTACTCTGGCATCTTGGACACTCCTTCATCAGACTTCTTACATCGTGACTAAGCAAACTCCAAAATGAAATTTTCCTTCACCCTTCATGAATAGTTTCTACTATGCTATTTTAGTTTTTGCTTTCAACAAAAGCAAAACTCACCATGTAGGACTACATCAAAATAAAAATTACTGCCCAGTAAAGGAAATAATCAACAAAATGAAAAGACATCGTACAGAATGGGAAAAAATGTTTGCAAACCATCTATCTGATAAGAGGTTAATATCCAAAATATATTAAAAAACTGATCAAACTTAACAGCAATAAAACAAATAATAAGATTTTTAAAAGGGCAAAGAATCTGAATAGCCATTTTTCCAAAGAATATATACAAATGGCCAACCAATACATGAAAAGGTGCTCAACATCTCTAATAATCAGGGAAATACAAGTCAAAACCACAGTAAGATATCCTCTCAAATCTGTTAGAAAGTCTATGATAAAAAGACAAGTCATAACAAATGCTGGCAAAGATGTGGAGAAAAGGGAATCTTTATACACTGCTGATGGAAATGGAAATTAGTACAACCCCTTTGGAAAACAGTGTGGAGGTTTCTCAAAAAATTAACACTAGAACTACCATATAATCCAGCCATCCCATTTCTCTGTATATATCTGAAGGAAATGAAATTACTATCTTGAAGAGATGGCTGTGCCTCCATATTCAGTGCAATAATATTCACAATAGCCAAGACATGGAAACAATTTAAGTGTCCATTGACAGATGAATGGTAAAGAAACTGTAGTGTGGTGTATGTGTGTGCACATGTGTGCATATACACACAAAGTGGAATATTATTAAGCAATAAAAATAAGGAAATCCTGCCATTTGTGATAATATGAATGGGCTTGGAGGACACTATGTTTAATGAAGTCACACGGAGAAAGACAAATATTCTATGATCTCATTTATATGTAAAACCTGAGAAAAAAGAAAAACCCAAACTCATAGAAACAGAGGGTAGATTTGTGGTTTTTGGAGAGGCCAGGAGGAAGAAATGAGTAAAGGTGGTCAAAGAGTACAAATTTCCAGTTATAAGATGAACTATTTCTTGCCTATCTAATGTGTAGCATGATGACTATAGTTAACAATACTATATAGAATACATGAAACTTGTTAAAAAATTAAATCTGAAAAGTCCTCACCACACACACACAAAAGGTAGCTATGTGAGGTGATGGCTGTGTTAACTAGCCTTATTTTGTGTTAATCATTTCACAATATATGCATATATTAAATCATCACATTGTACACCTTAAACTTACAAAGTGTTAGATGTCAATAACATAGCAATAAAGTTGGGAAAAAATAAGGGCTGAATATAAAAAAAAAAAGACTGAGTCTGGAACTGGCACAGTATCCCTTTCATAACATCCTACTGGTAGGTGCCAGCCAGAAGCTCATGAGGGAGGGACTGTACAAGGGCACAAATACCAATTGGTGTGGCTCATTGAGGGCCATCATCAGAATCAGGAAGGCAAAGGAGGAAAGGAAAGATATATCCATGTGAGTGCAGAGTTCCAAAGACTAGCAAGGAGTGATAAGAAAGCCTTCCTAAGTGATCAATGCAAAGAAATAGAGGAAAATAGAATGGGAAAGACCAGAGATCTCTTCAAGAAAATTAGAAATACCAATTGAACATTTCATGCACAGATGGGCACAATGAGGGACAGAAATGGTATGGATCTAACAGAAGCAGGTGTTAAGAAGAGGTGGAAAAATACACAGAAGAACTATAGAAAGGAGAATAAGATGGCGGAGTAGAAGGACATGTGCTAAATTTGTCCTGTGAGAACTCCAAAATTCAAACTCACTGCTGAACAACCATCGACAGGAGAATGTTGAGTCCCACCAAAAAATGATACCCCATGTCCAAGGCTAAAGGAGAAGCCCCAACAAGATGGTAAGGAGGGGCAAAATCTCATGTAGAATCACACTCAGTTAACTAGCAGTTATATTTTCCAAAGAATAAATATACCTATAATTCAAAGCTACTGAGTTGGCAGGGTCTATACATTTTCTTGGCCAAAGAAATCTCTAAAATAAAGTCCTGAAAACTCATTCTCACCCATCTTTCAGGACTCCATATGAGAGTCCAAATGTGCTTCAAAAATCAGTTTTAAAGTTGTTTCATTATGGAAGAGGAATTGACAAGAAATCAGTGATGGGATGATAAGAAAGATATTTTGAAATAAACTTCTGGAAGTTCATCCAAATGTTAAACCTATCTGATAAAAGATAAGAAAAATAAGATCCAGTATGAATCAGCTTGGTTAAATTTAAAATACAATTTCACCATATTGTATGATGCAATCATTGAGAGCTGGTCAGAAGAGATAAGGATGGCAGGTGGACTTTGGCAAATTTCACAAGTCAAGTCAGGTAATACATGGGTACTGACAGGTTAGCTAACTGAGCAGCAGTGAACTCAGTTCCACCTGTGGTGACATTTTTCTCTTCTTTAAATGTACTAAATTCTGACCTGACTCAGAACTCTTTCTGCTATGATCTGAATCTTTGCATCCCCTCAAAATCCATACATTGAAATCCAAATGTCCAATATGATGGTATTAGGAAGTGGGATCTTTAGGAGATGATTAGGTCCTGAGGGTGTGCTAATCTCATGAATAGGATTACTACCCTTATAAGAAGAGACCCCCAGGGAGGTCTATACCCTTCCATCATGTGAGGATACAAAAGTCTGTGATCTGGAAAAGGCACTCAAGTAATCATGCTGGCACTCCAGTTTTGGACTTCAGCATCCAGAATGGTAAGAAACAGATGTTCTTGTTTATAAGCCACCAGGTCTGTGGCATTTTGTTCAGTTCAGTAGCTCAGACATGTCCGACTCTTTGTGACCCCATGAACTGCAGCACGTCAGGCCTCCCTGTCAATCACCAACTATGGGAATTTACTCAAACTCATGTCCACTGAGTCAGGGATGCCATCCATTTCATCCTCTGTCGTCCGCTTCTCCTACTGCCTTCAATCTTTCCCAAGATCAGGTTCTTTTCAAGTGAGTCATTTCTTCACATCACGTGGCCAAAGTATTGGAGTGTCAGCTTCAGCATCAGTCCTTCCAATGAATATTCAGGACTGATTCCTTTAGGATGGACTGATTGGATCTCCTTGCAGTCCAAGGGACTCTCAAGAGTCTTCTCCAAAACCACAGTTTAAAAGCATCAATTCTTAGGCACTCAGCTTTCTACATAGTCCAGTTATATTTTGTTACAGTGGCGCAAGTGGACAAAGAAACTCTCCTAAGTGGTCCATCCATCTGGAATACTATTCCACTGCCCCATTCGGTGACTCAGCTTAAGGCTATTGAATTTGAAAACAAATTTGACAAAGCCTAGTAATCACAGTGACATACCACTGTTTTTTGCACTCCCTAATTTGGACAAAATGTAAAGTTCTGGAAAATTCAAATGATAGCAAGAATTTGCAACAATGGCAACTCTAAGACACTCTGGAGGGACTATAAGGTGATCCAAACACTGTGGGGAAAAATATTAGATTATCATGCAGAAGTTGAACATCTGCATCACCTATAATCCAACCATTCTCTTCCAGGTATGTTCCCAAGATACACTCAAACATACACATCAAGAGGCAGGTACATGGGTTTACAGCAGCACTGGATATAATAGTGGAAAACTAAAAACAAGTAAAGTGTCCATTACCAGGAGGAGGGAATGAGAACATTCTGGTATAGTCATATAATAGGGTACTACACATCAGGGGGGAAAACAACTGCAAGTGCACACAGGAACATGGATGGAAGTCACAAGAAATTTTGAGTGAATAAAGCAAACTACAGAAGAAATGTAAAATATCATCCCATTTTTATAAACATAAAAATTAAGCAAAACTAATGACACATACTTCTGGGATAAAGCACTAATGAAAACCAAAGGAATGTTTTAAAAGTCAGGATGAGGAATTCCTTGGCAGCCCATTGGTTAGGATTTTGTGCTTTCACTGTGGAGAGTGCAGGTTCAATCCCTAGTCAGGCAGTGCAGCCAAATGAAAGAAAGAAGAAACGTTAGTATCTAAGGGCAGTGAGGCAGGCCTGTAAGGATACAGTGGGAAATTTAATGGCACTGATGGTGTTCTCAGGTTAACGGGTTCATGAGGATTCATGTTAATTCTTGGCTGAGCCCAGAAAAATCAACGCCTTTGAATTGTGGTGCTGGAGAAGATGCTTGAGAGTCCCTTGGATGGCAAGGAGATTAAACCAGTCAATCTTAAAGGAAATCAACCCTGAATATTCACTGGAAAGACTCATGCTGCAGCTGAAGCTCCAATACTTTGGCCACCTGGTTTGATGAGCTGACTCATTGGAAAAGACCTGATACTAGGAAAGACTGAGGGCAGGAGGCGAGGGGGACAACAAAGGATGAGATGACTGGATGGCATCACCCACTCAAAGGACATGAGTTTGAGCAAAATCCAAGAGTTAGTGAAGGTCATGGAAGCCTGGCGTGCTGCAGTCTTTGGGGTCACAGAGTGTCAGGCATGACTTAATGGCTGAACCACAACATACAGACAGATAGATACAAACTAGATTATTTCCATGCAATGTCCTAATGAAATGTTATATTTTATATTTCCCATTTAATTCTCAGATTATTTTCAAAACCTCCTGCCACTTCCTGGCTTTGGAAAGTGGGCACACTACTTAGCCATTCCCAAACTCAATAGACCATCTGTAAGATAAAGATAATAATACAATGGCCACCAGGAGAACTGCTGTAGGAATTCCTTGCCTGGTACCTGGCAGTGCTAATAAATGCTACATCCTCTGAGGGACGCTGCATTCAGAGGAGCAAATCCTCCAGTCTGAACCGGTTGTAAGGATTCAGCAAAAGGAGTCAGTCTTGTTTGGTTTAAAACTCATGTTTTCTCTATGTGTCCTTCCCACTTCTCCCTCACCCCTGGAGGGGATGATCAGGTCTCTAATTATTAGAGCTCTTTTCAAATGGAACCTGGGGTTTAAATTCCAAAGCATTTATGTCCCTTGCCCACACTTGCCCACACGAGGGCAGAACAGACAAAGAATGGTGAAGTGGATACTCATCTGTCAGGATCTCCTTTAGTGGCTGCTCAAGACCTAGAAAGTAATGAACTGCCAGTTCATTAATGTCAGACACTGAATAAAATGAGACTGGACAGGCAGCTGACATCAAAACAGCTTCTTGCCATTTATGTGGCAATAACTAGAGCACAACAGGCATATGAGATTTAAACACCAACGATGTAAAGGTCAACAAGACAAAATTTTTTGTCCTACAGATGCTTTCTTCTACAAAATCTCACCTGAGGTCTCATGGATATTGACGTGTGTTTGTGAAGGCATTTGAGGGCACATGTGCACACATGCTGTGAGCATGTGCAGGGGAGAGGATAAACGCACTGCACTGGCAAGGAAGTCTTGTGGGTAAGCACAGAGGAATTAGGAGGGGAAGCTGAGAACATCCTTCTCACTGGAAATGCTCAAGCCTGCAATGACAGGGTGCACGGCCAAATGTGGGAAAGGGACAATTTGAAATTTCGGTCAATGTTGGCCTTGGCCTCATCACACCTTAGCAGCAGGCCCTGTGCCACAGAGGTGTGGCTGGGGGCTGCTGTCCTAGGAACAAGCATGTTGGGCTTCCCTTTGCCCCACTTTCCTTTATTAATGGCCCAGGAACATCCTGTGGTATTATCCTATTGTTTACACAGACCACACCAGTTCATATTAACTAGAACTCTTGTGCCTGAAATGACATAAGCCCCAAATCCAATCAGCAAGAGAAGGAATACAGTTCATGTTTGAACAACATGGAGTTAGGG
>NW_024070207.1:43810693-43865782 GCF_014754425.2 Oryx dammah
TACCATATCAGGTTTACCACCAGTGGTGCTAAAGGAACTTCTTAGCCCAAATTGTTTGAAAAACCTTGAAGACCTCTGGTCCACCTGTCCTGAGTCACATGGCCAACTATAAACCAACCACTATGGCCAAAGATAGGAAATGATTACTGGTCTAGCCTGAGCCACATGCCCATCCTTGTTGCCAGCTAGGAGGGATTCTATGACTGCTACCCCTTTCCAGAACCAGGCTGGGGTGGGGAGAAGTGGTTTTCCAAAACAATAGACTTCCCATTCCAAGCAGATAAAACAACTAATCATGCTCATGAGAAAATAAGAGGGAGTGCAAAGTTCTATATATTTCCATAAGATGGACTCTATCAATTATTATTATTATTTCATTTACGTCTTTTATCTCCTTAATAACTTCATGTCCATTTGATTTGTCTTTCACTGAGAGTAGCATATGATAGTCTCCTTTATTACTGTGCCTCTCTCTGTGTTTCCTTGTATCTCCTCTACATTTTGTTCCATTGGTAGATGCTAGATTTGATTGGCAGCCATTCATTTCCTTTCTTGGGTTCTTCTGCTGCCCTTTCTGACCCCCCACCTCAAATTTCATTCAGTCCTTACTTTCTGCTTTTAATGTCACAGGTATTATCTGCCGGCCTATTTTGCTCATTCCCTAAAGATGAACACACTACATTCAATAGCAGGCTAACATTCCTTGACCACTTAAGTGCTAGGTACATTATCTAATGTAATCATCACCGGGGCCCTCATTCAGAAGCTTCAATTACCATTCTTCCTTTACAAGTGAAGAACTTAAAGCACAGAAACACTAAATTGCCCAAGGGTCACCAAGTTGGTCAATGGTAGAGCCAGGATTTTAACCCAGTCTGGCCCCCAGAACTTTGTCCTGTAATGTATGTCAGTTCACAGATAAGACTCAGAGCACACACCAGACCGTCTGCAAGCAATTACTTTAGGAGAGCAGAATGGGATGGAGGGGGGAAGTGGTCAGTGGGATTCATTATGTTTTACACTGCAACTTTTTACTTTTGACTTTCTTACAAGGAAATCTTTCGGGTACTAGTTGTGTGATTTTTTTTTTCTCAGTTTTTAAATTGTGGTAAAATATATATAACCTAAATTTTACCATTTTAACCCTTTTTGAGTGTATAATTCAATAGTGTTAAATACATTCACACTGGCATTATAAATACACTCAAAACCATCACCACCATCCATCCTCGGATTTTTTTCTAGCATCCCAAACTGTAACTTGATATCTACTAAACAATAACTTTGCATCCTCCCTTCTGCCCAGTCCCTGGTAACCATCATTCTACTTTCTATCTTTATCAGTTTGACTATTTTAGGGTAGCTCATGTAAGTGTAATCATACATTATTTGGTCTTTTGTGACTGGCTTCTTTCCTAGCATAATTATATTCAAGGTTCATTCATGCTATAGCATGTCTCAGAATTTAATTCCTTTATAAGGGTGAATATTTCACCATATGCACATACTACAGTTTGTTTATCTATTCATCTGCTGATGGGCATGTGAGTTGTTTCCACCTTTTGGTTCTTGTGAATGATGCTGCTATGACTAGGAGTGTACATGTAGTTGTGTAATTTTCTAAAACTCTGAAAAACAATACTCACGGAATGATCCCACTTATGTTCATTATGTGGCTGTATCTATCATGTACTTGGTAGTTATGTAATGTGTAGAAAAATATTTGAGGGATGCCCATGAAATGTTTGTGTCGTCACCTCTAGAATTGGAAAAGAATGGGGTCATCAAGGAAAAGACTGTGACCTTTTTTTTTTTTCAGGAGCTAGCATGTTACTTGGAACAGGACAAGTGCTCAATAAGTAGTTATTGGATCATGATAAGGAATTTTCTCTTTTTTTGAGATTTTTCCAAGTCTCAAACCAAAAGACTATAAAGAGCCATAGCAGAACTAAGGTGTATTGTGTCAAAAGAATAAATATCTTGGAATCATTCTGATCATAAAAGTGAATTTCATTTGATAGTTCTAACAACTGTTAAGTCTGAAATGAGCCATATATTCGTAGGTCTAGACTTGAGCCAACACCAGCAAATGCAGTTTAAGGATAGCTTTTCAAAACCATAGTGTTGTGAGGACATAGGGAAAGAAGTGAATCTAGGTTCTGGAGTGGAAGCCCTCTTAAGATATCATCAGATGCAGTAGCAGACATGGCCCTCAAAAGAAATGTAAAAATGTACCTGGCTGAAAATATACACTATTCTTTTTCTAGATATTTCAGTTTTCTAGACCACTGTCTGTTTAGAGAATCTTCAAGCAATTCTTGCTTCTTAACAAAGTCTTCACAAGGAGTAGAAAGTCATCTATTCACGACAAGAAATTGCTGTTACCAAGGGAGTAGAATGTCCGAAAGTGTGCAAATCTCATAATCTGGTAGAGAATGTATACCCCTCCAGAGGCTTTCATTTTCAGGTGGAAAAACAAACATGGTGCCACCTCCACATTGGGGCCACTCAGACCTTGCCAGCATTACTAAACCAAAGTGCCAAGGGTGCAGAATGTGAAGCTGGAAGCACTCCTAGGCCAGGATCGAGCTCCAGGAGGAAAAAAAAAAAAAACAGCTGAGCATACAGCACAAGGCCCTAGGCTGCCTCTGGCCTCATCACGCACGCTAGGCCCTTTCAGTCAGAGTTCAGTCCCAGGGAGGTCTGGGGACAGGCCGGGCTTCCATCCGAGCCTGCAGATTCATGGCCTACTCTTCCAGGTGCCTTCACTGGGATTCTGCCACTGGCTGACTGGGCCCCATTGGTGCAGAGGCCCTTCCCCCAGCAGCCAAGACTGTAACTTTTTATTCTGTATAGTTCTTTAAGATTTTTTGATGTGAACCAATTTTTAAAGTCTTTATTGAATTTATTACACACATACTACTTCTGTTTTATGATGTATGAGCTTCTGCCAGTTGCTAACCACATCTTCCTGAGATCCTGGAAGGTTCACAAGTACAAGGAGTGTCAAGCCTTATATAGCTCCACATAGGAGATACACTGGACACCTGTGACTGTGCCCTCATGATGCACCTGGGATACTGAGCAGCCAGGAACAGAGAGGTGCATAAAATGCATGGGCTACCTGGGACAGTGTGCTCACCAAGCACCCAGTTGGCTGAGTGGCTTGTACCTGGAAAGGGCACAAAACACATAGCCCATCTGGATCTGTGCCCTTGTGGAGTGTCTGAAAGCCTGAGTGGCTTAGACCTGGGAATTGCATGAAAACAGGGCCGACTTGGGACAGTACCCTTGCAAACCAACTTGGAGCCTGAGCAGTGTGGACCCACCTTGGAGCCTGAGCAGTGTGGAAGTACTTGCCCCCTTGGGCTGTGTCAAACCCAGTGTGATCCATCCACTGCAAGCACCCCCAACACATGCCAGTGCTATTTGTTTGCAGTGTCCCTGCCTTCCCACAGCACAACTGAACAAGTGAGCCTACATAAGTGGCCACCTTCATCCCCTCTTCGTAGGGTGGAAATAAGACACTGAAGAGTCTTGCAAACAGACTTGCCAAAATAAACAAAGGAGAGGGGGAAACACCCTGAAAGTCACAGGTGCAACCAATTAAACCCTGAAGTTAATACTGAAACCTTGCATTTGAGGGGGAACCAAAAACTGGCTTGACTACCTGACATTGAACTGACCCCACACTGCCCACAACAGCTCCAGAGAAATTCCTAGATATATTTTTACTATTATCACTTTTTAATTTTTAAAGAAACATACAGTTCTTTATTACTCCTTTAACTTTCATTTTTATAGCCTACCATTCCTGCAGTCCATGAGGTCACAATGATTCAGACTCGACTGAATGGCTGAACTGAACTGATTATTTTTTCCAAAAAAAAAAAAACCTATTTTAAAAAAGTCCATAAATATTTTTTAAATTTTTGTCATCAATTCTGTTTTGAAATTTTTATGTTGTATTTTTGAGAGTCTAACATCTATTCTAGATTTTTAATCTTTGCTTTTTGATATTTGTTATCAATTTTGTACCTTTAAGAATCTAACCTTCAGTATCCATTTTCATTTCAGGATTTTATTACTGGCTTCATTGCCCTACCCCCTTTTGACTCTCCTTTTTCTCCTCTGGGTCACCTCTATCTCCTTCCTCCCTCTTCTGTATTCTATATAACTCTATGAATCTCTTTGGGTGTTCTGGGCTGTGGAAAACACTTAGGGATTGGATAGTGGCTTGATTACTCTGAATAATGTTGAGTTGGCTTCAAACTCAATATTCAAAAAACTAAGATCATGACAGCTGGTCCCATCACTTCATGGCAAATAGATGAAGAAACAATGGAGACAGTGACAGACTTTATTTTTTGTGCTCCAAAATCACTGCAGATGGTGATTTCAGCCATGAAATTAAAGGACACTTGCTCCTTGGAAGAAAAGCTCTGACCAACCTAGACAGCATATTAAAAAGCAGAGACATTACTTGCCCAACAAAGGTTCATCTACTCAAAGCTATGTTTTTTTCCAGTAGTCATGTATGGGTGAGAGAGGTGGACTATAAAGAAAGCTGAGTGCTGAAGAATCGATGCTTTTCACCTTTGGATTTGGAGAAGACTCTTGAGAGTCCCTTGGACTGCAAGGAGAGCCAACCAACCAATCCTACAGAAAATCAGCCTTGAATATTCATTGGAAGGACTGATGCTGAAGCTGAAAACTCCAATACTTTGGCCACCTGATGCAAAGCACTGACTCATTTGAAAAGGCCCTGCTGCTGGGAAAGATTGAAGGCAGGAGGAGAAGGGGACGACAGAGGGTGAGATGCTTGTATCACATCACTGACTTGAATGACATGAGATTGAGCAAGCTCCAGAAGTTGGTGATGGACAGGGAAGCCTGGTGTGCTACAGTCCATGGCATCACAAAGAGTTGGACACGAATGAGTGACTGCACTGAACTGAACTGAACTTGATTGTTCTCTTTCCTTTTTGACTCTTCCTTTTCTTCACTGGGTCATCTCTATCTATTTCATCCCTGTTCTCTTCTTTATATAACTCTGAATCTCTTCGGGTGTTCCTGGATGTGGAGAGTTGTTTCTTCATTAACCTAGTGATTTTCTCTTCTGTGCAGTATGGATGGAGAAGTCTTGAAGCTACTGTAAGAGGAGGACCAAAACCCAGAGGCAGGAGGCTTAACTCCAGAATTTTAGAACATCAGCGTACTCCTGACTCCAGGGAACATTAATAGAGAAGAGCTCACCCAAAAGCTTCCATACCCATTCTGAAACAAGCTCCACCCAAGAGCCAACAGTACCAGCGAAAGACACACCATGCTAATTCTCCAGCAAAACAGGAACACCCCACTGAACATTAAAAGATGGGATGTCCAAAGCCATGCCAAACTCACAGACACCCCAAAACTCACTACTGGACACTTCAATGTACTCCAGAAGAAAGAGATCCAGCTCCACCCACCAGAACACAGACACAAAGCTCCCCCAACCAGGAAACCTTGACAAACCACTGGTCTAACCCCACCCACAGGAAGCAGACTCCACAAGTAAAAGGAATCATGAACTTCCAGCCTGCAGAAAGGGCACCCCAAACACAGGAAGCTAAACAAAATGAAAAGCCAGACAAACATTCAGCAGGGGAAGGAACATGATAAAAACCCACCAAGCCAAACAAAAGAGGAAGAGATAGGAAGTCTACTTATAAAAAAATTCAGAATGATGACAGTAAAGATGATCCAAAATCTTGAAAACAAAACTGACTTACAGATAAATAGACTAGAGACAGGATGGAGAAGATGCAAGAAATGTTCAACAAGGGCCTAGAAGAAATGAAGAATCAATCAGTAACGAACAATGCAATAACTGAGATTAAAAGCACTCTGGAGGGAAGCAACACTAGAATGACTAAGGTAGAAGAGAGGATAAGTGAGATGGAAGATAGAATGGTAGAAATAAATGAAGCACAGAGGAAAAAAGAATAAAGAATTAAAAGAAATGAGGACAAACTCAGAGACCTCTGGGACAACATTAAATGCCCCAACATTCAAAGCATAGGTGTCCAAAAAGAAGAAGACAGAAAGAAAGGGCATGAGATATTAGTCAAAAACTTCCTTTAAATGGGGAAGGAAATAGCCATCCAAGTCCAAGAAACTCAGAGAGTCCCAAACAGAATAGTTCAGTTCAGTTGCTCAGTCGTGTCCAACTCTTTGTGACCCCATGAACCACAGCATGCCAGGCCTCCCTGTCCATCACCAACTCCCGGAGTCCACCCAAACCCTTGTCCATTGAGTCAGTGATGCCATCCAACCATCTCATCCTTTGTTGCCCCCATCTCTTCCTGCCCTCAATCTTTCCCAGCATCAGGGTCTTTTCAAATGAGTCAGCTCTTTGCATCAGGTGGCCAAAGTATTGGAACTTCAGCTTCAACATCAGTCCTTCCAATGAACACTCAGGACTGATCCCCTTTAGGATGGACTGGTTGGATCTCCTAGCAGTCCAAGGGAATCTCAAGAGTCTTCTCCAACACCACAGTTCAAAAGCACCATTTTTCCACGCTCATCTTTCTTTATAGTCCAACTCTCACATCCATACATAACCACTGGAAAAACCATAATCTTGACTAGACAGACTTTTGTTGACAAAGTAATGTCTCTGATTTTTAATATGCTGTCTAGGTTGGTCATAACTTTCCTTCCAAGGAGTAAGTGTCTTTTAATTTCATGGCTGCAGTCACCATCTGCAGTGATTTTGGAGCCCAGAAAAATAAAGTCAGCCACTGTTTCCCCATCAATTTCCCATGAAGTGATGGGACCAGATGCCATGATCTTCGTTTTCTGAATGTTGAGCTTTAAGCCAACTTTTTCACTCTCCTCTTTCACTTTCATTAAGAAGCTCTTTAGTTCTTTTTCACTTTCTGCCATAAGGGTGGTATCATCTGCATATCTGAGGTTATTGATATTTCTCTCAGCAATCTTGATTCCAACTGGTGCTTCTTCCAGTCCAATGTTTCTCATGATGTACTCTGCATATACCCAAGGCAAAACACCACAAGACACCTATCAGTCAAAGTAAAAAAAAAATGAAACACAAAGAGAAAATATTAAAAGCAGCAAGGGAAAAGCAAAAAACAACACACAAGGGGATCCCCATAAGGATAATACCTGATCTTTCATTAGAAACTCTTCAGCCCAGAAGAGAATGGCAGGACATACTTAAAGTGATGAAAGAGAAAAACATACAACTAATATTACTCTACCCAGCAAGGATCTCACCCAGCAAGGATCTCATTCAGATATGAAGGAGAAATCAAAAGCTTGACAGAACAGCAAAAGCTGAGAGAATTCAGCACCACCAAACCAGCTCTTCAACAAGTGCTAAAGGATCTTCTCTAGACAGGAAACACAGAAAAGGTTTATAAAATCAAACCCCAGACAACAACATAAATGGTAATGGGGTCATATTTATCAATAATTACCTTAAGTGTAAATGGGTTAAATGCTCCAACCAAAAGACAAAGCCTGGCCAAATGGATACAATAACAAATATGCTATCTACAAGAGACCCACCTCAAACCTAGGGACACATACAGACTGAAAATGAAGAGCTGGAAAATACATTTCATGCAAATAGAGACCAAAAGAAAGCAGGAGCAGCAATACTCATATCAGATAAAATAGACTTTGAAATAAAGACTGTGATAAGAGACAAAGAAGGACACTACATAATGATCAAAGGATCAATCCAAGAAGATATAACAATTATAAATATATATGCACTCAACATAAGAGCACCTTAATACGTAAGGCTAATGCTAACAACTATGAAAGGGGAAATTAACAGTAACACAATAATAGTGAGGGACTTTAATAGCCCACACACCTATGGATACATCAACCAAACAGAAAGTTACCAACAAGCTCTAAATGATACAATGGACCAGATAGACTTAATCTATAACTACAGGGCATTTCACCCCAAAACAATGGATTTCACCTTTTTCTCAAGTGCATATGGAACATCCTCCAGGATAGATCACATCCTCGACCATAAATCTAGCCTTGGTAAATTTTTAAAAATTGAAACCATTTCAAGCATCTTTTCTGATCACAATGCAGGAAGATTAGATGTCAACTATGGGGTGGGGAGGAGAATCTATAAAAAAACACAAACATGGAGGCTAAATAGCACACTACTGAATAAACAACAGATCACAGAAGAAATTTAAAAATGCATAGAAACAAATGATAATGAAAACACAACAACCCACAATCTATGGTATTAGGTAAAAGAAGTGCTAAGAGAGAGGTTCATAGTCATACACGCCTACCTCAAGAAACAAGAGAAATATCAAATAAACAACCTAACTTTACACCTAGAGAAACTAGAAAAAGAAGAACAGAAAAACCCCAAAGTTGGTAGAAGGAAAGAAATCATAAAAATCAGAGCAGAAGTGAGAAAGAAACGAAGGAGACTATAACAAAGATGAACAAAACTAAAAGCTGGTTTTCTGAGAAGACAGATAAAATAGACAAACCGTTAGCCAGAGTTATCAAGAAAAAAGGGAGAAGAATTGAATCAATAAAACTTAGAAATGAAAATGGACAAATCACAACAGACAACACAGAAATGCAAAAGATCATAAGAGACTACTATGAGCAATTATATGCCAATAAAATGGACAACTTGGAAGAAATGGACAAATTCTTAGAGAAGTATAACCTTCCAAAATGGAACCAGGAAGAAATAGAAGATCTTAACAGACCCATCACAAGCACAGAAATCAAGCTGTAATCAAAAATCTTCTAACAAACAAAAGCCCAGGACCAGATGGCTTCACAGGTGAATTCCACCAAAAATTTAGAGAAGAGCTAACACCTAAACTACTCAAATTCTTCCTGAATATTGCAGAGAAAGGTAAACTCCCAAACTCATTCTATGAGGCCACCGTCACCCTAATACCAAAACCAGACAAAGATGCCACAAAAAAAGAAAACTACAGTCCACTATCACTGATGAACATAGATGCAAAAATCCTCAACAAAATGCTATCAAACACAATCCAACAACATATTTAAAAGGTCATACATCATGACCAAATGGGCTTTATCCCAGAGATGCAAGGATTCTTCAATATTCACAAATCAATCAATGTGATACACCATATCAACAAATCAAAAGATTAAAAACCATATGATTATCTCAATAGGTGCAGAGAAAAACTTTGAGAAAATTCAACACCCATTTATGATTAAAAAAAAAAAAACTCTCCAGAAAGCAGGTATAGAAGGAACATACCTCAACATAATAAAAGCCATGTATGGCAAACCCACAGCAAACATTATCCTCAATGGTGAAAAATTGAAATCATTTCCTCTAATATCAGGAACAAGCCAAGTTGTCCACTTCCACCACTACTGTTCAACATAGTTTTGGAAGTCCTAGCCACAGCAATCAGAGAATTAAAAAAATAAATAAGTAAAAGGAATCCAGATTGAAAAAGAAGTAAAACACTCACTGTTTGCAGATGACATTATCCTCTACATAAGGAACCCTAAAGACACCAACAGAAAATTACTAGAACTAATCAATGATTAGCTGATTCATGTCAATGTGTGGCAAAAACCATCACAATATTGTAAAGTAAATATCCTCCAAATAAAATAATTTAAAAAAAAAACAAATAAATGAAAATAAACACTGGACACACACACACAAACCAACTTCAGATCAAGGGTAATCTCCAGGAGTCCCTGCTTTGAAGAGACAGTCCTTTTGCATGCTCTTGTGGCACTGTATCTTGCAACATCACAGCCTGCATATGATATTACACACCCTGCATACAATATTACACACCCTGCATATGTGCATACTAAGTACTTTAGTCATGTCCGACTCTGTGCAACTTTACACAGAGAAAATAATAAACAGAAAATAATAACCACACACACACACACAAAACCCCACATCAGATCAAGGGTATTCTCATCCAGGAGTCCCCACTTTGAAGTTCAGTTCAGTCGCACAGTCGTGTCCAACTCTTTGTGACCCTATGGACTGCAGCACACCAGGCTTCCCTGTCCATCACCAACTCCCAGAGTTTACTCAAACTTATGTCCATTCAGTCGGTGATGCCATCCAACCATCTCATCCTCTGTCATCCCCTTCTCCTGCCACCTTCAATCTTTCCTAGCATCAGGGTCTTTTCAAAAGAGTCAGTTCTTCACATCAGGTGGCCTAAGTATGGGAGTTTCAGCTTCAGCATCAGTCCTTCCAATGAATATTCAGGACTGCTTTCCTTCAGGATGGACTGGTTGGATCTGTTTGCTGTCCAAAGGACTCTCAAGAGTCTTCTCCAACACCACAGTTCAAAAGCATCAATTCATTGGCACTCAGCTTTTTTTATAGTCCAACTCTCACATCCATACATGACTGCCACTTTGAAGAGACAGTCCTTTTGCATGTTCTTGTGGCACTGTATCCTGCAACATCACAGCCTGCATATGACATTTCACACCCAGGGTACATGCATCCTAAGTCACTTCAGTCATGTCTGACTCTGTGTGACCTTACAGACTGTACCCTGCCAGGCTCATCTGTCCAT
This sequence comes from Oryx dammah, assembly GCF_014754425.2. Classification (NCBI taxonomy): domain Eukaryota; kingdom Metazoa; phylum Chordata; class Mammalia; order Artiodactyla; family Bovidae; genus Oryx; species Oryx dammah. The sequence goes on from NW_024070207.1 coordinate 43,821,304, forward strand.
GGGATTCTCCAGACAGGAGTACTGGGGTGGGTTTCTGTGCCCTCCTCCAGGGGTCTTCCCAACCTAGGGATTTAATCCACATCTCTTACATTGGCAGACAGGTTCTTTACCTCTAGCGACACCTGGGAAGCCCATTATATAACTTTTTCTGTGTTGTGCTGTGCTGCTTCTTAGCTGCTCAGTCATGTCTCACTCTTTACAATCCTATGGAATGCAGCCTGCCAGACTCCTCTGTCCATGAGGATTCTCCAGGCAAGAATGCTGGAGTGGGTTGCCATGTCCTCCTCCAGGGGATCTTCCCAACCCAGGAATTGAACCCAGGTCTTCCACATTACATGCAGATTCTTTACCATCTGAGCCCCCAGGGAAGCACAAGAATACTAGAGTGGGTAGCCTATTCCTTCTCCAGGCGATCTTCCTGACCCGGGAATCAAACTTTGGTCTCCTGCATCATAGGCAGATTCTTCACCAGCTGAGCTACCAGGGAAGCCCCATTACATAACTTAGTGATTTATTATTTCTGTGACTGTCTCTCCCCTTAGATTTCCAAATCTTAAATGCAGGGGCCGTGATTGTTTGAATCCTCCTTCTTAACACAAGGCTTCCTGTCTCATAGATATCCAAAATGATTTTGTTGAAGCAATGAATCATCCTTGCTACCTCTTTCTCCTTCATGCCCCATGGCCTGCCTTTCCTCAAGTCCTAACCACATCAAAACTCCTCAAATGCATTGATTACTCTCCATCTATACCACTCTGCTTCAAGCCACCATCCTCTATCAGCTGGACGAAACAGCCTTCTAATTACCTAAATTACTTCAACCCCAGGATTCTGGTACCCATACAACAGCCAGACGGGTTTTTCTAAAATGGAAATTTTATCATATCACTCACTAGCCAGAAAGCCTTTAGTGGAGAAATAACTCCAGAAAGAATGAAGGGATGGAGCCAAAGCAAAAACAATACCAAGCTGTGGATGTGACTGGTGATAGAAGCAAGGTCCAATGCTGTAAAGAGCAATATTGCATAGGAACCTGGAATGTTATGTCCATGAATCAAAGCAAATAGGAAGTGGTCAAACAGGAGATGGCAAGAGTGAACATCAACATTCTAGGAATCAGCGAACTAAAATGAACTGGAATGGGTGAATTTAACTCAGATGACCATTATATCTACTACTATGGGCAAGAATCCCTGAGAATAAATGGAGTAGCCACCATGGTAAAAAAAAAAAAAAAAGTCTGAAATGCAGTAATTGGATGCAATCTCAAAAACGACAGAATGCTCTCTGTTCGTTTCCAAGGCAAACCATTCCATATCACAGTTATCCAAGTCCATGTCCCAACCAGTAACGATGAAGAAGCTGAAGTTGAACGGTTCTATGAAGACCTACAAGACCTTTTAGAACTGACACCAAAAAAAGATGTCCTTTTCATTATAGGGGACTGGAATGCAAAAGTAGGAAGTCAACAAACACCTGGAGTAACAGGCAAATTTGGCCTTAGAATGCAGAATGAAGCAGGGCAAAGACTAATAGAGCTTTGCAAAGAGAATGCACTGGTCATAGCAAACACCCTCTTCCAACAACATAAGAGAAGGCTCTACACATGGACATCACCAGATGGTCAACACCAAAATCAGATTGGTTATATTCTTTGCACCCAAAGATGGAGAAGCTCTATACAGTCAACAAAAACAAGGCTGGGAGCTGACTGTGGCTCAGATCATGAACTCCTTATTGCCAAATAGAGACTTAAATTAAAGAAAGTAGGGAAAACCACTAGATCGTTCAGGTATGACCCAAATCAAATCCTTTATGATTATACAGTGGAAGTGAGAAATAGATTTAAGGGACTAGATCTGATAGATAGAGTGCCTGATGAACTATGGACAGAAGTTCATGACATTGTACAGAGGACAGGGAAAAGACCATCCCCATGGAAAAGAAATGCAAAAAAGAAAAATGGCTGTCTGGGGACGGTTACAAATAGCTGTGAAAAGAAGAGAAGTGAAAAGCAAAGGAAAAAGGAAAATTATAAGCATCTGAATACAGAGTTCCAAAGAATAGCAAGGAGAGATAACAAAACCTTCTTCAGAGATCAATGCAAAGAAATAGAGGAAAACAACAGAATGGGAAAGACTACAGATCTCTTCAAGAAAATTAAAGATCCCAACGGAACAGTTCATGCGAAGATGGGCTCAATAAAGGACAGAAATTGTATGGACCTAAAAGAAGCAGAAGATATTAAGAAGAGGTGGCAAGAATACACAGAGGAACTGTAAAAAAAAGATCTTCAAGACCCAGATACTCACGATGGTGTGATCACTCACCTAGAGCCAGACATCCTGGAATGTGAAGTCAAGTGGGCCTTAGAAAGCATAACTACGAACAAAGCTAGTGGAGGTGATGGAATTACAGTTGAGGTATTTCAAATCCTGAAAGATGATGCTGTGAAAGTGCTGCACTCAATATGCCAGCAAATTTGGAAAACTCAGCAGTGGCCACAGGACTGGAAAAGGTCAGTTTTCATTCCAATCCCAAAGAAAGGCAATGCCAAAGAATGCTCAAACTACCGCACAATTGCACTCATCTCATACGCTAGTAAAGTAATGCTCAAAATTCTCCAAGGCAGGCTTCAGCAATACATGAACTGTGAACTTCCAGATGCTCAAGCTGGTTTTAGAAAAGGCAGAGGAACCAGAGATCAAATTGCCGACAACTGCTGGATCATCAAAAAAGGAAGAGAGTTCAGAAAAACCTCTATTTCTCCTTTACTGACTATGCCAAAGCCTTTGACTGTGTGGATCACAATAAACTATGGAAAATTCGGAAAGAGATGGGAATTGCAGACTAGCTGACCTGCCTCTTGAGAAACCTATATGCAGGTCAGGAAGCAACAGTTAGAACTGCACATGGAACAACAGACTGGCTCCAAATAAGAAAAGGAGAACGTCAAGGCTGTATATTGTCACCTTGCTTATTTAACTTATATTCAGAGTACACCATGCTGGACTGGAAGAAACAGAAGCTGGAATCAAGATTGCCAGGAGAAATATCAATAACCACATTATGCAGATGACACAACCCTTGTGGGAGAAAGTGAAGAGGAACTAAAGAGCCTCTTGATGAAAGTGAAACAGGAGAGTGAAAAAGCTGGCTTAAAGATCAACTTTCAGAAAACTAAGATCATGGCATCAGGTCCCATCACTTCATGGGAAATAGATGGGGAAACAGTGGAAACAGTGTCAGACTATTTTGGGGGGCTCCAAAATCATTGCAGATGGTGATTGCAGCCATGATTAAAAGACGCTTAGTCCTTGGAAGAAAAGTTATGACGAACCTAGATTGCATATTGAAAAGCAGGGACATTACTTTGCCGACTAAGGTCCGTCTAGTCAAGGCTATGGTTTTTCTGGTGGTCATGTATGGATGTGAGAGTTGGACTGTGAAGAAAGCTGAGCACCAGAGAATTGATGCTTTTGAACTGTGGTGTTGAAGAAGAGTCTTGAGAGTCCCTTGGACTGCTAGGAGATCCAACCAGTCCATTCTGAAGGAGGTCAGCCCTGGGTGTTCTTTGGAAGGACTGATGCTAAAGCTGAAACTCCAGTACTTTGGCCACCTGATGCGAAGTGTTGACTCATTGGAAAAGACTCTGATGCTGGGAAGGGTTAGAGGCAGGAGGAAAAGGGGACGACAGAGAATGAGATGGCTGGATGGCATCACCGACTCGACAGGCATGAGTTACCGACTCGACAGGCATGAGTTTGAGTGAACTCTGGGAGATGGTGATGGACAGGGAGGCCTGGCATGCTGCAGTTCATGGGATTGCAAAGTGTCAGACATGATGAGCAACTGAACTGAACTGAACTGAACTGAAAGTCTTTAGCTCTAAAAAGCTAGAGTCTTTAGATCAATAGAAGCCCAATAAAAAGCTTGAGGGATATTCAAAATCTTAATTTAAGTAAGAAAAATTCCTACAAACTTATACCCTAGGATGATTAACCTCTATCATTTCAGTTCAGTTCAGCTCAGTTGCTCAGTCGTGTCCGACTCTTTGTGACCCCATGTATCACAGCACGCCAGGCCTCCCTGTCCATCACCAACTCCCGGAGTTCACTCAAACTCATGTCCATCGAGTGGGTGATGCCATCCAGCCATCTCATCCTCTGTCTTCCCCTTTTCCGCCTGCCCCCAATCCCTCCCAGCATCAGGGGCTTTTCCAATGAGTCAACTCTTCCCATGAGGTGGCCAAAGTATTGGAGTTTCAGCCTCAGCATCAATCTTTCCAATGAATACCCAGGTCTGATATCATTTAGGTAGGACTGGTAAGATTTCCTTGCAGTCTAAGGGACTCACAAGAATTTTCTCCAACACCACAGTTCAAAAGCATCAATTCTTTGGCACTCAGCTTTCTTCACAGTCCAATTCTCACATCCATACATGACCACAGGAAAAACCATAGCCTTGACTAGATGGACCTTAGTTGGCAAAGTAATGTCTCTGCTTTTGAATATGCTATCTAAGTTGATCATAACTTTTCTTCCAAGGAGTAAACGTCTTTTAATTTCATGGCTGCAGTCACCATCTGAAGTGATTTTGGAGCCCAAAAAATTATTCTGACACTGTTTCCACTGTTTCCCCATCTATTTCCCATGAAGTGATAGGACTGATGCCATGATCTTCATTTTCTGAACGTTGAACTTTAAGCCAACTTTTTCACTCTCCACTTTCACTTTCATCAAGAGGCTTTTTAGTTCCTCTTCACGTTCTGCCATAAGGGTGGTGTCATCTGCATATCTGAGGTTATTGATATTTCTCCCAGCAATCTTGATTCCAGCTTGTGCTTCTTCCAGCCCAGCGTTTCTCATGATTTAATCTGCATAGAAGTTAAATAAGCAGGGTGACAATATACAGCCTTGATGTACTCCTTTTCCTATTTCAAACCGATCTGTTGTTCCATGTGCAGTTCTAACTGTTGCTTCCTGACCTGCATACAGATTTCTCAAGAGGTAAGTCAAGTGGTCTGGTATTTCCATCTCTTTCAGAATTTTCCACAGTTTATTGTGATCCACACAGACAGAGATTTTCGCATAGTCAATAAAGCAGAAACAGATGTTTTTCTGGAACACTCTTCCTTTTTTGATGATCCAGCAGATGTTGGCAATTTGATCTCTGGCTCCTCTGCCTTTTCTAAAACCAGCTTGAATATCTGGAAATTCACAGTTCACATACTGCTGAAGACTGGCTTGGAGAATTTTGAGCGTTATTTACTAGCATATGAGATGAGAGCAATTGTGCGGTAGTTTGAGCATTCTTTGGCATTGCCTTTCTTTGGGATTGAACTGAAAACTGACCTTTTCCAGTCCTGTGGCCACTGCTGAGTTTTCCAAATTTGCTGGCATTTGATGTTTAAGCTGGTTTTAGAAAAGGCAGAGGAACCAGAAATCAAATTGCCAACATCCACTGGATCATGGAAAAAGCAAGAGAGTTCCAGAAAAAAAAAAATCTATTTCTGCTTTATTGACTATGCCAAAGCCTTTGACTGTGTGGCTCACAATAAACTATGGAAGGAGATGGGAATACCAGACCACCTGACCTGCCTCTTGAGAAATCTGTATGCAGGTCAGGAGCAACAGTTAGAACTGCACATGGAACAACAGACTGGTTTCAAATAGGAAAAGGAGTATGTCAAGGCTGTATATTGTCACCCTGCTTATTGAACTTCTATGCAGAGTACATCATGAGAAATGCTGGACCGGAAGAAACACAAGCTGGAATCAAGATTGCCAGGAGAAATATCAATAACCTCAGATATGCAGATGACACCACCCTTATAGCAGAACGTGAAGAGGAACTAAAAAGCCTCTTGATGAAAGTGAAAGTGGAGAGTGAAAAAGTTGGCTTAAAACTCAACATTCAGAAAATGATGATCATGGCATCCGGTCCCATCACTTCATGGGAAATAGATGGGGAAACAGTGGAAACAGTGTCAGACTTTATTTTTGGGGGCTCCAAAATTACTTCAGATGGTGACTGCAGCCATGAAATTAAAAGACGCTTACTCCTTGGAAGAAAAGTTATGATGAACCTAGATAGCATATTCAAAATCAGAGACATTACTTTGCCGACTAAGGTCCGTCTAGTCAAGGCTATGGTTTTTCCTGTGGTCATGTATGGATGTAAGAGTTGGACTGTGAAGAAGGCTGAGCGCTGAAGAATTGATGCTTTTAAACTGGGGTGTTGGAGAAGACTCTTGAGAGTCTCTTGGACTGCAAGGAGATCCAACCAGTCCATTCTGAAGGAGATCAACCCTGGGATTTCTTTGGAAGGAATGATACTAAAGCTGAAACTCCAGTACTTTGGCCACCTCATGCGAAGAGTTGACTCACTGGAAAAATCTCTGATGCTAGGAGGGATTGGGGACAGGAGGAGAAGGGGACGACAGAGGATGAGATGGTTGGATGGCATCACTGAGTCGAAGGATGTGAGTCTGAGTGAACTCCAGGAGTTGGTGATAGACAGCAAGGCCTGATGTGCTGCTATTCTTGGGGTCGCGAATAGTCGGACACCACTAAGTGACTGAACTGAAGTGAGTGCAGCACTTTCACAGCATCATCTTTCAGGAGTTGAAATAGCACACCTGGAATTCCATCCCCTCCACTAGCTTTGTTCATAGTGATGCTTTCTAAGGCCCACTTGACTTCACATTCCAGGATGTCTGGCTCTAGATGAGTGATCACACCATCGTGATTATCTGGGTCTTGATCTTTTTTGTACAGTTCTTCTGTGTATTCTTGCCACCTCTTCTTAATATCTTTTGCTTCGATTAGGTCCATACCATTTCTGTCCTTTATTGAGCCCATCTTTGCATGAACTGTTCCCTTGGTATCTCTAATTTTCTTGAAGAGATCTCTAGTCTTTCCCATTCTGTTGTTTTCCTCTATTTCTTTGCATTGATAGCTAAGGAAGGCTTTCTTATCTCTTCTTGCTATTCTTTGGAACTCTGCATTCAGATGCTTATGTCTTTCCTCTTCTCCTTTGCTTTTTGCTTCTCTTCTTTTCACAGCTATTTGTAAGGCCTCCTCAGACAGCCATTTTGCTTTTCTGCATTTCTTTTCCATGAGGATGATCTTGATCCCTGTCTCCTGTACAATGTCGCGAACCTCCATCATAGTTCATCAGGCACTCTGTCTATCAGATCTAGTCCCTTAAATCTATTTCTCACTTCCACTGTATAATCATAAGGGATTTGATTCAGGTCATACTTGAATGGTCTGGTGATTTTCCCACTTTATTCAATTTTAGTCTAAATTTCGCAATAAGGAGTTCATGATCTGAGCCACAGTCAGCTCCTGGTCTTGTTTTTGCTGACTGTATAGAGCTTCTCCATCTTTGGCTGCAAAGAATATAATCAATCTGATTTTGGTGTTGACCATCTGGTGATGTCCATGTGTAGAGCCTTCTCTTATGTTGTTGGAAGAGGGTGTTTGGTATGACCAGTGCATTCTCTTGGCAAAACTCTATTAGCCCTTGCCCTGCTTCATTCCATACTTCAAGGCTAAATTTACCTGTTACTCCAGGTGTTTGTTGACTTCCTACTTTTGCATTCCAGTCCCCTATAATGAAAAGGACATCTTTTTGGGTGTTAGTTCTAAAAGGTCTTGTAGGTCTTGTAGGTCTTCAAATTCAGCTTCTTCAGCATTACCGGTTGGGGCATAGACTTGGATAACTGCGATATCGAATGATTTGCCTTGGAAACGAACAGAGATCATTCTGTCTTTTTTGAGATTGTATCCAAGTAGTGCATTTCAGACTCCTTTTTTGACCATGGTGGCTACTCCATTTCTTCTGAGGGATTCCTGCCCACAGTACTAGATATAGTGGTCATCTGAGTTAAATTCACCCATTTCAGTCCATTTTAGTTCGCTGATTCCTAGAATGTCGACGTTCACTCTTGCCATCTCCTGTTTCACCACTTCCAATTTGCCTTGATTTATGGACCGAAATTTCAGGTTCCTATGCAATATTGCTCTTTACAGTATCAGACCTTGCTTCTATCACCAGTCACATCCACAACTTGGTATTGTTTTTACTTTGGCTCCATCCCTCCATTCTTTCTGGAGTTATTTCTCCACTGATCTCCAATAGCATATTGGGCACCTACCAACCTGGGGAGTTCCTCATTCAGTATCCTATCATTTTGCCTTTTCATACTGTTCATGGCATTCTCAAGGCAAGAATACTGAAGTGGTTTGCCATTCCCTTCTCCAGTGGACCACATTCTGTCAGACCTGTCCACCATGACCCTCCTGTCTTGGATTGCCCCACACAGCATGGCTTATTTTCATTGAGTTAGACAAGGCTGTGTACCATGTGATCAGATTGGCTAGTTTTCTGTGATTATTGTTTCAGTGTGTCTGCCCTCTGATGCCCTCTCCCAACACCTACCATTTACTTGGGTTTCTCCTACCTTGGACGAGGGGTATCTCCTCATGGCCACCCCTCTTGACCTTGAAGGTGGAGTAACTCCTCCTTGCCCTCCTGTGCCCACACAGCAGCCACTCCTTGGATGTGAGGTAGCTCCTTACGTGTATAACCTCTATAACACACAATAACTACTCTAGGGCTGTAAGGTACCTCCTTAATAAATTAAAGTAGTTCTTCAGTATCTAGAGCTAACCCATTTTCTCTGCCTTCTGTGCTTAATAATGTCTCAAACTTTTTGATTCAAATTTGATAGAATATTTGATGCAATGGAGAAGTAAGTGATTAAAAATCTTTTCATAATATTTGTACACAGGAGCTAATGTCTCTCCATGGTGAGATTATGCTGTCAGGATATGACATAGAATGATTATGAAGTCATAGCCCCCTAAAACAAGCTGAGCCATGTTAAATTCAGCAGTTTCCTTGGCAAATAAAACCTATCAACAAAGTCCTGGACACGAATCTCTTGATTTATGTCCTCCTTTTATCAATTTGGACAAATAGTTGTTTAGATAGAAACGAAAGTAATGGCTCTGCTTCTGCAGGTATGTCCCTAACCTTAAAAGCGAGAAATTATTATCTATTATTTTAAATACATTCAAGTACTTAATTAGACAATCTAACTGTGTTTAAGAAATCTGCTCTTTCTTCTAGGTTACTATGAGTAGGTCTTTGAGAATTTCTAGGACAACATCTGAGAGTTTTACTTTCGTGTAAAAATTCCAAACAACATTGAAACATAAAGAGTACAGCCATATTGTCCTCTTTCATTCCCCTTCCCCACCTAATCCACCAACCCCTGCCCCCACTCCCACAAGCCAATCTAGAAAATTCTATGTGAATGAATCTAGCATGGTACCTAACACATACTACATTTCAAGAACGTTTTTTTCTTGTACCATGCTCTTTCCCAACATACACATTCACACACACACATCAACACTCAAGTGAATTCACACGCTCAAAAACCTAGGTCATGAGTTGAACAAACCACAATGTGGGGTAACCTAGGTAATTATACTGATTAGCCAGAGATAGCTCCAAGATTTGGCTTCTAGACTGTGGCTAACTGGGAACATGACAGAGGGAGGAAAATGACAGTGGACACTTATCATGCTTAAAGAAATAATTGATGAGATTTGACTTTGACCTATAGTAACAAAACCCCATCAAAATGGAAGCAAACTTGATTACGTAGGACATGTTCTGATGATACATTTTCTTTCACAGTATCTACACATGCTGAATCCAAGCAAGGCAGAATGCAGGGAATAAGGCAATATCTGCTCATTGTCCTAACTGTTATCCTCATCATCAGCTTTATTATCAGATGTTATTTCTTTATTCAGTATATCCGTGTGGGTGAGGAATCCCATAGAGCAACAATGTAAGTCTTACACCTCTGAATTAAAAATAAAAGAGGTGGGGTGTGGGGTGCACATTCGGTTCTTCACTATAACTTCCAAAGCAGCAACATAAGTCTTACACCCATGAATTAAAAATTCAAGGGGCAGGGTTGGCGGGGGGGTGTGGGGGAATGTGTGCATGCATGCCTGTGCCTGCACACACTCATGCACATACACGTAGACTGGTTCACTGTTGTTATGGTTACTTAACATTAACTTTAGACTTCAAAAGAGCTACCAACATCTTGTGGGTTGGATATGTTCACTTAAATGAAGCTCTTAAATGATCTCAAGTACATTATCAACTTTAGCCAAAACTATCTCCTATTCATGGTTCAGTTGAATCCCAGGCTGATAAATTCATTCTAAATTGAGTCTAGAAAAAGAGGGAATGACTATCTAAATAAGACAGAATTAAAATCTTCTCAGGGGAGAGAGAAGGAGTTGGGTCTCTGCATTCCAAATATAGTAACACATTTTGGGTAATCTATCATTTTAAGATGTAATAACGTTGAAAAATTATTAATGGTGTTCAGTGACCCTAGTCCCTGCCTTTCATGTAGGAGGATCACGCTGGCTCTGACATACTGGGTCCCTAAAAATTTCCCAATCCAAGAACTGGTGACCAAATATACCACTGTTCTATTCCTTTGGTTTTAGAGTAATCTTGTGAGGATAAATAAGAATGGTTACAAAATTTCATGGTGCAAATATGATAGGAAAACAATCAATTTGGTTTAAAGACTTTTTTATGTGACAAGTTGTGATATTTGTGCCTCAGTTGCATATCAACTTGTGGATTTTTTATAAAAAGTTTAATTTCTGGAATAGATAAAATTCTTTCTCTCCCTCTCAACAGTAGATTTGAAACAAGTTTGTGTCATTCCATACATGACTACATGGTTATCTATTGTGGTTGAAACAGCAAAATTAAGAAAAAGAAAAAGCATTCAACACGAGTTCAAATCTGTAACCTGAGTCATGGTTTTCACCACACTCGACTTCTTTCTGTGTTCAATTTTCCTGCTAGAGCCAAAAAAAAAAAAAAAACAGAAGTCTAAACTGACACAATAGTCCATGTTTTCCGGTGATCGCAGGAGTACTCTCCTGATTTAAATTGTAATACTCCAAATCTTCTGTATTTTCAGGGTCAAGAAAGAAGGCATCACCGAGGCATCATCCACATCATCTAAAATATCATTCACTGACTCAAAGCTACTGACTGCTGATCCAGGCAATCCAGAAAAACAACCCGTACTGTCTAGTATAGATAAATCATCTGGGCCCTCAAGTCCACAAAAAGCCTCTGTACCTTCAAGAGCAAAAAAGTTAGTCAGGCCCTCAAGTCAAAAAAATCCATCCAAGTCATCAACTCCCAAAAGAGAGTTAGGATCACTCCCCCAGAAAAAATTGCATAGAACACGCAGTCCAAAAAAGGCACATAGGCAGGCTCATGCCCATAAGCATATCAGGTCAAGTCAGGTCAGTCCATCCTATCCAAAGAGGGCCATCTCTTCTCCACCCTATCTAAAGAGTCAAAGCATCCCTGAGCAATCAAGCGTAGCAAAACTGACCAAACTTCAGAGACATTGTAAACTAAAAAGCCCGGCTAGTGAAGATAGTGCAGAAATATTATCTAGGCCTCAACCAGTGAATTTTTGTCGTGCTACATGGAAAAATGCCTTGTTTGCAGTGCTTCTTCTGAGCTATTCATCACTCATATTTCAGAAAGGAATATGAAGCATGTTCGAGTTCCAGATTTTTCACGTGAACTGAAACACTTTTACACGTCATTTCACAAGACAGAGCCCAAAGATAATGCACTGTATGGCAACATGAATGATAGCTATTTCATAACATGTAACAGTGATGATGAGAGTGACAAGGAGATGACTATTATGTGCAATATAAAATGCAAGGAAGCCATCTATAAAACCTCCCAAAATAATTAAGGCCTCAGGAAAAAAACAAAAAAGTACCACCTATATAGAAGAAGCAAACTTCTAACAACTATTATATTCTAACCATATTTAAGAACCTGGTAGAGGAAAACTCCACTTGAAGTTTTCACTATTGAGATTAGACCTATCCATCTCGAGGCAATTTACTTGAAAAATAGTAAATAAATGTGCGACATAATAACTGATTTTTTTGTAATTATTATTGCATTTTAGAGATATATACCTCTTTTGGAGGTATCTTAGATCTGCTTGGGAAAACTCCAGGAGATGATGAGGGACAGGGAAGCCTGGAATGCTGCAGTCCATGTGATCGCAAAGAGTTGGACAAGACTTAGTGACTGAACAAAAACAACAGTGTAGATCTGGTCACTTGGATGGGCTTCCCAGCTGGTGCAGTGGTAAAGAATCCGCCTGCCAATGCAGGATATGTGGGTTCAATCCCTGGGTCATGAAGATCCTTTGGAGGAGGAAGTAGCAACTCACTCCAGTATTCTTGCCTGGGAAATTCCATGGACAGAGGAGCCTAAAGTGCTATAGTCCATGGGGTCAAAAAGAGTTGGACACAGGCACACACTTGGATGGGAACCATAATCAAACACACACAAATATAGAAAGGTATTGTAAGATGGGTACCCTGGGCTCCTCTTTCCCTTGGATTAGCCCTCAATTGAAGTCTCAATCCCACTTTTTTTTTTTTTCAATTTTGACACACTGTCCTCAGAATTTAAGACTGTCTTTCTGTGGTGCCCAGTGCATGGCAGAAATGGCTCTGTGTGCTTGGTTCTGGCTGCATTGTGGAAATTCCTGATAGTCATTTCCTTTTTTAAAAAGTATTTATTTGAACATGCCAGTTCTTAGTTCAGTTCATTTCAGTTCAGTTCAGTCACTCAGTCGTGTCCGACTCTTTGCGACCCCATGAATTGCAGCACGCCAGGCCTCCCTGTCCATCACCATCTCCCGGAGTTCACTCAGATTCACGTCCATTGACTCAGTGATGCCATCCAGCCATTTCATCCTCTGTCGTCCCCTTCTCCTCCTGTCCCCAATCCCTCCCAGCATCAGAGTCTTTTCCAATGAGTCAACTCTTCACATGAGGTGGCCAAAGTACTGGAGTTTCAGCTTTAGCATCATTCCTTCCAAAGAAATCCCAGGGCTGATCTCCTTCAGAATGGACTAGTTGGATCTCCTTGCAGCCCAAGGGACTCTCAAGAGTCTTCTCCAACACCACAGTTCAAAAGCATCAATTCGCTGGCGCTCAGCCTTCTTCACAGTCCAACTCTCACATCCATACATGACTACTGGAAAAACCATAGCCTTCACTAGACGGACCTTAGTCGGCAAAGTAATGTCTCTGCTTTTCAATATACTATCTAGGTTGATCATAACTTTTCTTCCAAGGAGTAAGCGTCTTTTAATTTCATGGCTGCAATCACCATCTGCAGTGATTTTGGAGCCCCCCAAAATAAAGTCTGACACTGTTTCCACTGTTTCCCCATATATTTCGCATTAAGTGATGGGACCAGATGCCATGGTCTTCGTTTTCTGAATGTTGAGCTTTAAGCCAACTTTTTCACTCTGTTCTTTCACTTTCATCAAGAGGCTTTTTAGTTCCTCTTCACTTTCTGCCATAAGGGTGGTGTCATCTGCATATCTGAGGTTATTGATATTTCTCCCAGCAATCTTGATTCCAGCTTGTGTTTCTTCCAGTTCAGCGTTTCTCTTGATGTACTCTGCATGTAAGTTAAATAAGCAGGGTTCTTATTTACAGCATGCTAAAGTCCAGAAGGAGCTTTTTGAATCTAGTTGGGGAACTTCCTTTGACTCATAACAAGAGTGAAATCAAGAAGTTACTTGAAGATTGACAGATATCTAAAAATATTGTCTCAGCTAGAGACAGATGAGTAACCAGATATATGAAAACACTTGAGGGCAATGGCCTAGAACTGATCATGAAGCAGATCCCAATATGACAGGCAGTGTCTGAGAGACACTGGCAAGGATACAGATCAAAGATTGTGGGAGAGAGACAGGTCAATAACAGTTAATGCAAGTGAATGATGACTCCTCAAACCATAACCTGATTGTCATGGATGGGCCACGGTTAGTCAACATTCTTGCAGATATAAACTGGGATTCAGAGAGATGGCAGGTTGACTAACTTGCAGCCTTCAGGACCATAGTTTGGCTAAGTGCTGATGATCTAATTAAAAATTCTCATGGTTTCTTTTTGTTAATATCATTTATTCCTATAGCTTTAAAGTAATCAGGATATGTATGGCTATTTTGTCCTCATAACAAATCTGAAAGAAGAGACAGGCATCATCTCTCACTGATAAAGGAAATTTGCATATTGGGACTCACAAAATGGAGGCAGCCAGATTGTCCCACAAGCAAATTGAAACCCATGTCAGCCCACACTCACAGGAAATACCTCACTGTCTAGGAAACCTAACATACATTAATCACAATCATCCAACTCAACTTTTGCTTACCCTAGAAAATAGACCCACTAGCCTTATCAGGAAATCCTTGACCTCTTAGCCAATCATGCCCTATTTCTACATCACCTCTCCTAATGCTTCTGTAATACCCATTCTCACTAAAATCCCTCTGGAAGAGTGTTCCACTGCTTATTGGGCACTGTGCACCCCTAACTCATGGGTTGTTTTCTCTCAAATAAAGGATACTGCATTAATTATTAAATTGTACTGTTTTTGTCATTTGACAGATTAACAAACTAAGGTCACAAAATGCTAAAATGACCTACCTATGTTTACAGTTAAGCAGGAATTTGATGTGAGGGCCATCTGACTCCACAGCCAAGATTTGAATGATGATCAGTGCCACTGCCAAAGCATTTTTTATTTTAATGTTTTAACATTTTAAAATGTATTTGTGTATTTTATTTTTTACTTAAAACATTTTTTAATTTTTATATCTATTTTTTCTTGTATTTTGTTTTTCATGGGTTCAACCATCTCATCCTCAGTCATTCCCTTCTCCTGCCTTCAATCTTTGTCAGCATCAGGGTCTTTTCCAGTCCCATCACTTCATGGCAAATAGTAGAGGAATCAATGGAAACAGTGACAGATTTTATTTTCTTGCACTCCAAAATCACTGCAAAAGCTGACTGCAGTCATGAAATTCAAAACTCTTGCTCCTTGGAAGAAAAGCTCTGACAAACCTAGACAGCATATTAAAAAGCAGAGACATTGCTGAGAAAGGTCTGTCTGGTCAAAGCTAAGGTTTTTCATGGCCACACCACACAGTTTGTGGGATCTTAATTCCCCAATCACGGAGCAAATCCTGTCCCACAGTAGTGAAAGAAATGAGGGTTAACCAGTGGATTCTGGACCACAAGGGAATTCCCTATTTTTTTATTTTATAGCTTTGGATCCTGGATGTATATAGGTCAGCATGAGGTCATTTTGTTTACAAAGGTAGATGAACAAATATTTGTTCTAGATTTGTGAAAGATGCCATTGGTACTTTGATAGCGATTGCATTGAATCTGTAGATTGCCCCAGGAAGTGTGGTCGTTTTAATGATAGTAATTCTTTAACTCCATGAGCACAGTATATCATTCCATCTGTTTGTGTCATCGTCAATTTCTTCAATCAATGTCCTATAGCTTTCCAAGTTCACTTTAGTTCAGTTCAATAGCCCAGTCGTGTCCCATTCTATATGACCCCATGGACTGCGGCATACCAGGCTCCCCTGTCTGTCACCTACTTCTGGAGCTTGCTCAAACTCATGTCCATCAGTCGGTGATGCCATGCAGCATCTCATGCTCTGTCGTCCCCTTCTCCTCCTGCCTTCAATCTTTCCCAGCATCAGGGTCTTTTTCCGACGAGTCAGTTCTTTGCATCAGGTAGCCAAACTACTGGAGCTTCAGCTTCAGTATCAGCCCTTCTAATGAATATTCAGGGTTGATTTCCTTTAGGATTGACTGGTGTGATCTCCTTGCAGTCCAAGGGACTCTCAAGAGTCTTCTCCAACACCACAGATCAAAAGCATCAATTCTTCAGCACTCAGCTTTCTTTATGGTCCAACTCTCACATTAATATATGATTACTGGAGAAACCTTAGCTTTGACCAGACAGACCTTTCTCAGCAATGTCTCTGCTTTTTAATATGCTGTCTAGGTTGGTCAGAGCTTTTCTTCCAAGGAGCGAGAGTTTTGAATTTCATGACTGCAGTCAGCTTTTGCAGTGATTTTGGAGCGCAAGAAAATAAAATCTGTTACTGTTTCCATTGTTTCCCCCTCTATTTGCCATGAAGTGATGGGACCGGAAAAGACCCTGATGCTGGCAAAGATTGAAGGCAGGAGAAGGGAATGACTGAGGATGAGATGGTTGAATGGCATCACTGACTCAACTGACATGAGGTGAGAAAGCTCTGGGAGTTGGTGATGGACAGGGAAGATGGTGCACTGCAGTCCATGGGGTTGTATAAAGTTGGACACAACTGAGTGACGGAAATAAACTGAACTGAACTGATGGGAGCAGATGCTATGATCTTCGCTTTTTTAATGTTTAGTTTTAAGCCAGCTTTTTCATTCTCCTCTTTCACTTTCATCAAGAGGCTCTTAGTTACTCTTCACTTTCTGCCATAAGGGTGGTGTCATCTGCATATCTGAGGTAACTGATATTTCTGCCGGCAATCTTGATTCAGGCTTGTGCTTCATCCAGCCCGGCATTTCACATGATGTACTCTGCATAGAAGTTAAATAAGCAGGATGACAATATACAGCCTTGACATACTCCTTTCCCAATTTGGAACCAGCTCATTGTTCCAGGTCTGGTTCTAACTGTTGCGTCTTGACCTGCATACAGATTTCTCAGGAGGCAAGTATGGTGGTCTGGTATTCCCATGTCTTGAAGAATTTTCCACAGTTTATTGTGATCCACACATCAAAGGCTTTAGTGTGTGGTCAGTGAAGCAGAAGTAGATGTTTTCCTGGAATTCTCTTGCTTTTTCTATGATCCAACAGACATTGGCAGTTTGAGCTCTGCTTCCTCTGCTTTTTCTAAATCTATCTTGAACATTTGGAAGTTTTTAGTTCATGTACTGTTGAAGCCTAACTTGTAGAACTTTTGTTATGGGAAGCACACTAACAGAAACCACCCACTCTGGCCAGGCACCATAGTAATCATTTGCATGAGTTGTTTTATAACAGGAGGTCCTGATAAGGAAGGTGGAAGTGATAAGCCACCTCCAATGGGAAGAGTTCAGGAAAGGTCAAAAGGTGACACCACGTGTCTGACCACCTCCCAGAAACCTCCTTGCTGGAATCCATCTTGGCTGAACTAGGGGTGCACAACCAGGAAGGACTCTGGGTCAGAATGATTGGCTAAAGACAACCCAGAAGCTAATCCTGTCACCAGAAAACCCTAAACTGTGAGCCACGTGGCAGGGCAATTTTCCTGGGTTCCCTTACCCTACTGCTCTCTGCCCAGGCGCCCTTTCCCAATAAAATTTCTTGCTTTGTTAGCACATGTGTCTCCTCAGACAATTTCAGAGTGTTAGACAAGAGACCACATTCAGGCCCTGGAAGGGGTCCTCCTTCCTGCAACAATGGCGACTCTGGTAGGGACTCTTCTTCACTGCGACTGACATTCTGACCACTTGGGGTACTCAGGGACCAGCTTGCCCATTGATGGACCAGACCCAGTGGCCACAACTGGGACCCTTTTGTCCGTGGTCTCCTCCTGATGCAGACAAGTGACCAGAGTGCCCTGACCAGGTAAAAAATAAGTGACTTTATTGACCCCACTCCTCTTCCTCTCTCTTTCCTTTCCTTAAACCTTCCTAACCTATCGGACCCTGTTTTCTAGTCCCTGATCCTAGACACAGGAATCTGGTCGAAGGGCCTCAACCTGAGCTGAGGATTGGAAACTGATCACCTGCTTTTAGCAGATAACTCAAATTCTGGTTCTGTTTTGGTCTGGTTTCTGGTCGGGCTGAGCTCCAGTCCTCCCTTCTCTGGAGGCCCAGGATAAAGACCCGTAATGTCTGTGTGTCTGTAGGTGGCAAGAGACGTCTGTAGGTCCACTCCTTTTGCCCTCCTCTCTCGCCTCCTCACCCCTCTACTTTCAACCTGGCTTCCTTTCCTCCCTTTGAAATCTTTGAAGATCTGAGATATTTTCATTTATTCTGTTAGTACTTGGATCTGACGTTCTGTGGTTATAGGAGGTTTTCTGAGAGACAGTAATCTTGTATTTAAGGGACTAGCTTATGAGGACTGTCAGGTCTATGTGTGTGTTTTATATTCCTTGTTCTGTGTTGTGATTTATGATGGCCATTTTGCTTTGTGTGGCTACAATTTGGTTTAGACCTGCAACCATTTTGTTAGAACTTGACTTTCTTTCCCTGTGCCTTGAGACCAGGACTCTCAGCAACACTTATCTAGACCATCTCTAACTCCTGAGACTGAGGGAAAATGGGAAGAAGCCTTTAAAAATTTTAATTATTCCAACTTTTAATTATAAACTAGTGAATCTTATATTGTAATATCTAATTCATGACTAGGGTTAGAAAATGAAGCTAGAGCTTGCCTTGTGTCTGTCTGAATATGTGTGTGTCTCGGTATGTCTTTGTCTCTGGATAATATTTTTGAGATTAATTTGTAAATGAGCTCTATTTAATTGGCTTAAAGAGAGTGAAGTGAGATTTGCTCAGTTGTGTCCTACTCTTTTTCACCCCATGGACTATACAGTCCATGGATTCTCCAGGCCTTCTTCATACCTTTTTCTGTATGGGTGGGTAGGAGTGGATAGTCATTCCCTTCTCCAGGGAAAAGAAAAGTAAGCACTTACAAATGAAATAATTCTAAATTAAACAATGAATTCCAGGTTCATGTGAACTGGGAAATGTTCAATATTAAATTAATACCTGGTAACATAGACATGTCTTTAGAACCATCAATAAGTATAATTGTATACTTATTGTACACAGAATATATATATTCTGTATACAGAAGTATAAAAGTACTTCTGTTGTACCTAGCCTTAGTTCAGTTCAGTCACTCAGTCATGTCTGACATTTTGCAACCCCATGAATCGCAGCACGGCAGACCTCCCTGTCCATTACCAACTCCTGGAGTTCACTCAAACTCATGTCCATCGAGTCAGTGATGCCATCCAGCCATCTCATCCTCTGTCGTCCCCTTCTCCTCCTGCCCCCAATCCCTCCCAGCATCAGGGTATTTTCCAATGAATCAACTCTTCGCATCAGGTGGCAGAAGTATTGGAGTTTCAGCCTCAGTATCAGTCCTTCCAATGAACACCCAGGACTGGTCTCCTTTAGGATGGACTGGTTGGATCTCCTTGCAGTCCAAGGGGCTCTCAAGAGTCTTCTCCAACACCACAGTTCAAAAGCATCAATTCTTCGGTGCTCAGCTTTCTTCACAGTCCAACTCTCACATCCATACATGACCACAGGAAAAACCATAGCCTTGACTAAACGGAACTTTCTTGACAAAGTAATGTTTCTGCTTTTTAATATGCTGTCTAGGTTGACCATAACTTTCCTTCCAAGGAGTAAGCATCTTTTAATTTCACGGCTGCAGTCACCATATGCAGTGATTTTGGAGCCCAAAAAAATAGTCTGACACTGTTTCCATTGTTTCCCCATCTATTTCCCATGAAGTGGTAGAACCAGATGCCATGATCTTCGTTTTCTGAATGTTGAGCTTTAAGCCAACTTTCCCACTCTCCTCTTTCACTTTCATCAAGAGGATTTTTAGTTCCTCTTCACTTCTGGCATGAGGGTGTTGTCATCTGCATATCTGAGGTTCTTGATATTTCTCCTGGCAATCTTGATTCCAGCTTGTGCTTCTTCCAGCCCAGCATTTCTCATGATATACTCTGCATATAAGTTAAATAAGCAGGGTGACAATATACAGACTTGACGTACTCCTTTTCCTATTTGGAACCAGTCTGTTGTTCCATATCCAGTTCTAACTGTTGCATCCTGACCTGCATACAGGTTTCTCAAGAGGCAGGTCAGGTGGTCTGGTATTCCCATCTCTTTCAGAATTTTCCACAGTTTATTGTGATCCACACAGTCAAAGCCTTTGGCATAGTCAAAACTCTGTTGTATAGTTCTTTTGTGTATTCTTGCCACCTCTCTTTAATATCTTCTGCTTCTGTAAGTCCATATAATTTCTGTCCTTTATTGTGCCCATCTTTGCATGAAATGTTCCGTTGGTATCTCTGATTTTCTTGAAGAGATTTCTAATCTTTCCCATTCTAGTTTTCCTCTCTTTCTTTACATTGATTACTCAGAAAGGCTTTCTTATCTCTCCATGCTCTTCTTTGTGACTCTGCATTCAGAGGGATATATCTTTCCTTTCTCCTTAGCCTGATACTTCTCTTCTTTTCTCAGCTATTTCTAAGGCCTCCTCAGACAACCATTTTGCCTTTTATCATTTCTTATCCTTGCAGATGGTTTTGATCACAGCTTCCTGTGCAATGTTACTACCTCCATTCATAGTTCTTCAGGCACTCTGTCTATCAGATCTGATCCCTTGAATTTGTCACTTCCACTGTATAATTGAAAGGGATTTGCTTTAGGTCATACCTGAATGGTCTAGTGGTTTTCCCCACTTTCTTCAATTTAAGTCTGAATTTTGGAATAAGAACTTCATCATCTGAGACACAGTCAGCTCCTGGTCTTGATTCTGCTCACTGTAGAGAGCTTCTCGATATTTGGCTGCAAAGAATATAATCAATCTGATTTTGGTATTGACCATCTGCTGATGTCCATGTGTAGAGTCTTATGTTGTTGGAAGAGAGTGTTTGCTATGATGAGTGCATTCTCTTGGCATAACTCTGTTAGGTTTTACCCTGCTTCATTTTGTACTCTAATGCAAACTTGCCTGTTACTCTAATTTCCCAAGTACAGGTATCGACTAAAAAAAAAGATAAACAGCCTCACCAGGCTGAGTCCTCATTTTGCCCCAAATAAAACTTAATTCACAACTCTCAAGTTGTACATCTTTTTTTAGTCGATAGTTATGATGACCAGAGAAGCAACCCCGAGTGGACTTCCTTTCTTTGACTGGATTCCACGAGGAACCAGAGCTTTGGTACCAGCAGTGGCCCCTTGCACCCATCTGGATCCTCAGGGAGTGCAGATGAATTTGGGTAAGTCTCTCCTTGTTCTTGAATCTCCCCTGTTGGTTGAGATTCTGAGTTTTATTTGGTGATGGAGCAGGTTACCTGCCCCCTCCTAGTAGGAAAGATACTGGGGTGGGGTGGGCCCAGGTGAAACATCTTGGGCATAGTCACTCATGGTCTAGACACTGAGTGGGACTAGGTTAAAAGATACTGAGGAATTCCCACCCAGTCAAAAGATACTGGGTGGGGGGCCGGTTGAAAGATGCCAGGAGAATTGCTCACCCAGTGGAAAGGTACTGGGTAGGGGGGCTCGATTGGAAAAAATCAAGGAATACCCGGGTCTCAGCTGAAAGATGCTGAGGTCACTCCATTGTAGGGGACTGAATGGTCTTGGCTAAGTGGTTAAGTAAGAGGCTGATTTGATACTTTCCCTCAATTTGACTGCCTTTATAGAATTTGTCAGGATAAAAATGAGGAAAATACATGAGAGCTTTGCTCTAAAGAAAAGGGACAAGACTCCTCCTGGCCGTTTTGGTTTTCTTAGGTGACTGTGAAATTTATGGGAGTGGTTCAGGCCTACTCCTCATACCATGTAGTGGACCCATAGGGAAACCCACACATTAATTAAAACACTTGCTCATCCAAGAGAACTGGCCATTCAGCGACCTGAGCAGCCATGGTGGTCTTAGATTGCCAGAGGCAGAATCCAAGACATGTAAGACAATATGAAACGACTCTGGGGTGACTCCTGGAGAAGTTAAGCTCACAAGCAGCACATGGGCCCACTACACAAGTTCACTAGTGAGTTTTATCCCTGACAAATTCAGCTTAAAATGGGAAACAGAATCTCTCAAAAACAGAAACAAAGCGATGCCAGAAAGACCAGCCTCTGATTAACACTCTAGCCAGATTCATGCACAATACATACGGAGCTCATACTTGCAAGTGCCTAGTTAATTGGAAAAATTATACTGAAGGAGATCTCAACCTAAAATGGCCAAATTGGGGTTCTTTTGATATTCCAAAATTGATATATTTTTTTGTGTGCACAATGAAAAGGTCAGTGTGCTTACTTTGACTGGTATCTAGAAGCTTATAAAACATGGAAATGATAGAGTAACTTCGCAGAAAATCAACAAGAAATTGCTTGAATCTATCAGAACTAAAAAGGCTGCTAGCACTGACTTTGCCAGGTCACAGGTCTAGTCAAACTGGGACGTCACGTTTGACATTTATGCCATTAGGTTTTTTATTTCTGAGCATCACTTTACCACCTTTTGGGGGCACTCTTGCCACTTGGCTTTTGATTTCTGGGCATCTCTTTGTTTTGTGTTTCATTTGGAATGTGACTCCTGGCTGGTGAAGTTCTGGTTTTGTTTCATTTGTTGGTTTGGTTACAGTGCACAGACATCTGGTACAAACTGTTCAAGCTAATATGTGAATTGCTTACTCTAAGGTTGCATACTCAACCTGGGAATCCCTTGGGAAATTTTTTTTTAAATAACTGGTCAATCTATAGCTATCATCCAATGATGAGAAAAGTGGTCTAAAAATATTATATCTTTATTGACATAGGATAGGAAAATGAACTGAAGTTCCCTAATGTCCAGGACTTCCTCCTGTAATCAACAGCCTGGGGCTGATCAAACTAAGGCCCCTACTTCCCAGAGGGACAATCCCTGCTGGGACCAATCTGCCCTTGTTTTCAGTGCCAAGTTGAGTACTAAATTTTGGTCTAGTTGGTTTACATTTTGGCTATAAAACTATGGTCACAAAATAAAAGGTACAATTTTTGACAATGTGGTCACAATATTCCTTAGACTCCAGAGGAAACTTGAAAAAAAATTATCTCTTTAAGAATTCTTGCCCTGAGGAAATAACTCCTCCTATACGTTTAGGAGGTATATTGTATATTTTCACTGTATATTCTCATCCTGCTTATTTAATTTATATGCAGAATACATCATGAGAAACGCTGGGCTGGAAGAAGCACAAGCTGGAATCAAGATTGATGGGAGAAATATCAATAACCTCAGATATGCAGATGACACCACCCTTATGGCAGAAAGTGAAGAGGAGCTAAAGAGCATCTTAATGAAAGTGAAACAGGAGAGTGAAGAAGTTGGCTTAAAGCTCAACAGTCAGAAAACTAAGACCATGGCATCCAGTCCCATCACTTCATGGCAAATAGATGGGAAAACAGTGGAAACAGTGGCTGAATTTATTTTGGGGGGCTCCAAAATCACTGCAGATGGTGACTGCAGCCATAAAATTAAAAGACTCTTACTCCTTGGAAGGAAAGTTATGACCAACATAGACAGCATATTAAAAAGCAGAGACATTACTTTGTCAACAGATGTCCGTCTAGTCAAAGCTCTGGTTTTTCCAGTAGTTATGTATGGATGTGAAAGTTGGACTTTAAAGAAAGCTGAGTGGTGAAGACCTGATGTTTTTGATCTGTGGTGTTGGAGAAGACTCTTTAGAGTCCCTTGGACTGCTAGGAGACCTAACCAGTCCATTTTAAAGGAAATCAGTCCTGGGTGTTAATTGGAAGGACTGATGTTGAAGCTGAAGCTCCAATAATTTGGCCACCTCATGCAAAGAGCCAACTCATTAGAAAAGACACTGATACTGGGAAAGATTGAGGGCAGGAGGAGAAGGGGATGACAGAAGATGAGATGGTCGGATTGTATCACTGACTCAATGGACATGAGTTTGGGTAACTCCAGGAGTGGTGATGGAAAGGGAGGCCTGGCATGCTGCGGTTCGTGGGGTCACAAAGAGGCGGACACGACTGAGTGACTGAAATGAACTGACACCTTTCGACCAAAGCTCTCTGAATCACCTATCTAGACCATATTTAATTCCTGGAGGCAGAAGGAACAGAAAGGGGAACAAAGCCTTTTAAAATCTTACTCCAACCATTTTTTATGCAATATCACAGTAATCCAAGTCTATGCCCCGACCAGTAACACTGAAGAAGCTGAAGTTGAATGGTTCTATGAAGACCTACAAGACCTTTAAGAACCAACACCCCCAAAAGATGTCCTTTTCATTATAGGGGACTGGAATGAAAAAGTAGGAAGTCAAGAAACACCTGGGGTAACAGGCAAATTTGGCCTTGGAGTACGGAAAGAAGCAGGGCAAAGGCTAATAGAGTTTTGCCAAGAGAAGGCACTAGTCATAGCAAACACTCTCTTCCAACAACACAAGAGAAGACTCTACATATGGACATCACCAGATGGTCAACACTGAAATGAGATTGATTATATTCTTTGCAGCCAAGAATGGAGAAGCTCTATACAGTCAGCAAAAACAAGACCAGGAGCTGACTGTGGCTCAGGTCATGAAGTCCTTATTGCCAAATTCAGACTTAAATTGAATAAAGTGGGAAAACCACTAGACCATTCAGGTGTGACCTAAATCAAATCCCTTATGATTATACAGTGGAAGTGAGAAATAGATTTAAGGGACTAAATTTGATAGATAGAGTGCCTGTTGAACTATGGACGGAGGTTCGTGACATTGTACAGGAGACAGGGATCAAGACCATCCCCATGGAAAAGAAATGCAAAAAAGCAAAATGGCTGAGTAGGCCTTACAAATAGCTGTAAAAAAAAATGAAGAGAAAAGCAAAGGAGAAAAGGAAAGATATAAGCATCTGAATTCAGAGTTCCAAAGAATAGCAAGGAGAGGGTAAGAAAGCCTTCCTCAGTGATCAATGCAAAGAAATAGAGGAAAACATCAGAACGGGAAAGACTAGAGATCTATTCAAGAATATTGGAGATACCAAGGGAACAGTTCATGCAAAGATGGGCTCAATAAAGGACAGAAATAGTATGAACCTAACAGAAGCAGAAGACATTAAGAAGAGGTGGTGAGAACACACAGAAGAACTGTACAAAAAAGATTTTCACGACCCAGATAATCACGATGGTGTGATCACTCACCTAGAGCCAGAAATCATGGAAAGTGAAGTCAGGTGGGCCTTAGAAAGCATCACTTCGAACAAAGCTAGTGGAGGTGATGGAATTCCAGTTGAGGTATTTCAAATCCTGAAAGATGATGCTGTGAAAGTGCTGCACTCAATATGCCAGCAAATTTGGAAAACTCAGCAGTGGCCACAGGACTGGAAAAGGTCAGTTTTCATTCCAATCCCAAAGAAAGGCAATGCCAAAGAATGCTCAAACTACCGCACAATTGCACTCATTGCACACGCTAGTAAAGTAATGCTCAAAACTCTCCAAGCCAGGCTTCAGCAGTACATGAACCGTGAACTTCCAGATTTTCAAGCTGGTTTTAGGAAAGGCAGAGGAACCAGAGATCAAGTTGCCAACATCCACTGGATCATGGAAAAGGCAAGAGAGTTCCAGAAAAACATCTATTCCTGCTTTATTGACTATGCCAAAGCCTTTGACTGTGGATCACAATAAACTGTAGAAAATTCTGAAAGAGATGGGAATGCCAGACCACCTGACCTGCCTCTTGAGAAATCTGTATGCAGGTCAGGAAGCAACAGTTAAAACTGGACATGGAACAACAGACTGATTCCAAATAGGAAAAAGAGTGCGTCAAGGCTGTATATTGTCACTCTGCTTATTTAACTTATATGCAGAGTACATCATGAGAAATGCTGGGCTGGAAGAAGCACAAGCTGGAATCAAGATTGCCAGGAGAAATATCAATAACCTCAGATATGCAGGTGACAACACCCTCATGCCAGAAAGTGAAGAGGAACTAAAAATCCTCTTGATGAAAGTGAAAGAGGAGAGTAGGAAAGTTGGCTTAAAGCTCAACATTCAGAAAATGAAGATCATGGCATCTGGTCCCATCACTTCATGGGAAATAGATGGGGAAACAGTGGAAACAGTGTCAGACTTTATTTTGGGGTGCTCCAAAATCACTGCAGATGGTGATTGCAGCCATGAAATTAAAAGATTCTTATTCTTTGGAAGGAAGGTTGTGGCCAACCTAGATAGCATATTCAAAACCAGAGACATTACTTTGCCGACTAAGATCTGTCTAGGCAAGGCTATGGTTTTTCCAGTGGTCATATATGGATGTGAGAGTTGGACTGTGAAGAAAGCTGAGCACCGAAGAATTGATGCTTTTGAACTGTGGTGTTGGAGAAGACTGTTGAGAGTCCCTTGGACTGCAAGGAGATCCAACCAGTCCATTCTAAAGGAGATCAGTCCTGGGTGTTCTTTGGAAGGACTGATGCTAAAGCTGAAACTCCAGTACTTTGGCCACCTCATGTGAAGAGTTGACTCATTGGAAAAGACTCTGATGCTGAGAGGGATTGGGGGCAAGAGGAGAAGGGGATGACAGAGGATGAGATGGCTGGATGGCATCACCGACTTGATGGACATGAGTTTGAGTGAACTCCGGGAGTTGGTGATGGACAGGGAGGCCTGGCGTGCTGCGATTCATGGGGTCGCAAAGAGTCGGACACAACTGAGCGACTGAACTGAACTGAACTGAAGTTTTTGAAAACAAAGCTATATGATCTCTTGTGTCTATTTGGATTTATGTATGTCTCAGCGTGTGTCTTTTTTTTTTTTCTTTTTTGATAATATTGCTGATTGCTGAGATCAGTTTGTAAATGAGCTCTAATCTAATTGGCCTTAAAAAAAAAGTAAGTGCTTACAAATAAAATAATTCTAAATACAAGAGAAATTAACCTAAATGAATTTCAGGTTCATGTGAAATGGGAAATATTCATTGTGAAATACCTGACATTACTGTTTATTTGTTGATCTAAATAATGTAGACCTCTCTAAGAATACTTATCATTAAGCAGAATATTTTCATTGTACCTAGGTTTAACATAAGTTAAATATTATTATATCTGTTACAAGTTTGTCAGCAAAGAAATTACCTTGCTGAGTGAAGAAGCTTCTAAAAAATGTAAATGAAAAAAAAAATGTAAATGAGATATGAACCTTAAACAAACTGTATTAAGAATAATTATGCCTTAGGAATGTCTGTCTAAAATAGTCTATCCAGATTGGGGTAACTTGAACTTCTAAGGGCTGTGTTCAACTAAGTGTTGGAAGTCTGTTGAATAGCTAAGTCATTTCCAAATAAAATAAATAAAAAGATTTTGAAACATTTACTACTAAACACTAATTAACTCTTACAGAGAAACTAAAGAAGTTTGGGATTAAAAAGAAATGATGTTTGGTGCCATCTTAAAATGTTCTAAGAAAACAAATGTTTTAGAAATTATCACTGGTATTTATGCTCACCAATCTATAAAATGCTAATATAAAAGTTATTTCTTGGTTGGTTAAAGGAAGCAGGAAGTGTGTTTTCAGTAAAGAAGGTATGAGGAATGGAATTAAATTTTGTGAAGGGAAAAGGAAGCAAGCATGACTTAAGGTGGCTTTTTAGGATGGAAGAACACAGTAATGGGTACAGAAAGGGATGAGGTTTATGAAAAGTGAACCATGAGGAAAGAGTTTTGTATATTGTTAGGACTAAGTTTAAAATAAAGTCAATTAAGTTTACCTTTTAAGTAAAGTAACCTAGTGCAAAAACTTGAATTTAGCTTTTCTCTCTGTTAAGAAGACACCTTGTCTTCAGATATTGACCTGCGTTTGATAATAGATTTAAATTTATCTGTTAAATGATCTGTTCTGAAATTATTGTGACTTTGGCCTGGTGAACAGCTATTGTTTCACAATGACCTAATAGCCCTATCTGACTGAGTGTTCTAAACCTTTTTGATATTTGTTGACAAAGCTTCCTAAATCATTTTAATGAAGATTTCTAGCTAACTTTGGGATGCTTCAGCTGGTCCCTGAAACATTCCAAAGAGATACTACACTAATTAGGTTCATTTTGTGTACAGAATTACATGGGGAATATTGTTAAGTAAGTAATAAGTCTCCGGTTATATTGTATGGTAAATGTTACTAATACAGATATCTTAGAAAAACTGTATGGAGTTCCTAAAATTTTGATATGTTTGGGTAATATGTTATCAGGCATAATTCTAGTTACTGTCTCAAAATATTGTCATGCACTAACCAAGTTTCACAAAAATACTTCCTCTTCAAGATTTATAAAAAGAACTTTGGGATAAACACCAGTTTCTGAACTGGATAAAGATGTATACCTGTGGCAGATTCATATTGATGTATGGCAAAACCAATACAATATTGTAAAGTAATTAACCTCCAATTAAAATAAATAAATTTATATTTTTAAAAAATTCTATTGAAAAACCTGATGACTTCACAAAGGTTAACAAAAGGACCTAATGAACTGGTGAATATGCTTATAACTTTTACGGTTTTTATCTGAAAAATTACTGGGTTAAATCTGTGTTTTCCAGGTGTAAGAAAAACCTTCCCCTCAGACTAACTATAATGGTACTTTCATAAAATTATATTTTATAAACAAATTGAACCATTTATCTTTTCTCTCTATCTGAACCCTCCAGAGATTGGAAACTCTTAGTTTCCAGTAACTTTATCATACAAGTTAGGAAGGATATCTCACTAACAGGTACAGAAATCTGAAGGAACTTGAAGAAATCTGAGACCTTGAGAAGGGAGGAATTCACTTAGATCTGTTAGGCAAAATCGGTGATAAACCTTTGGCATGACTTTCCTAGCCCTGAAAGGTTTTGTTTTAAAAGTTCAGTCTGAGACTTTTATACTCTCAACAAAGCAAAAAGGTCTATGATCAATTATGGTTATATAAATCATCAGGCCAAGTTTATTGTGACCAGATCTATATTACAAACAGGTCTTAATTTGGTTATATTTGGTAAAAATGACAGTGATTTTAAGTAGAAAAAGATGTTTCAATGAATGTGAAATCCCAGTTTGTTGATGGAGGTCTGTATCTACTAAGACTCATTTCCTGAATAGTTCTTTGTTGTTAGCGTATATTAGTGTAAAATTTAATTGCATTATTAAAGGACACTCTAGGGTTGTTTCTGAAGCTTATCTCAGTAATCTTTCTTTGGATGAAGATCAGATGCCTCACGCATGACCTGCAGTCAAGACTGGAAGAAGACATAATTCAAGGAACTGTTTCCAACCTGGATGGAAGGACCTTTCTATCAGGAACTCTTAACTAGCTCATGCCCAGTGAAATTGAAGGGAAATTGACTCTTGGGTTAACTCCCACTTCCAAAAGGCCCCTAAGCTGGACTGGTCTATAGAGAGACCTGCTGATCTCAAACTCACCTTAAAACAATGCTCAAACAGAGGAAACTACACTACACTTGGACGAGAAGAAGATGACATCAGAAGCAGACAGCTGGCCCAAGATGCTGATCTGACTTTTATGATCATTTATAATGTTTTCTTGATTCCTTAGACCTATGCCTATCAATCAAAAGTTTTCTATCATGGACATGATTCTATGCTAGTTTAAAACTCAATCCAATCGTTAGGTTAAGGCCAATTACCTGTGTCTAGTACTTCTGGGTTACCTTGGTGGATTTCTGTTCTCTAGGGATACCCACTACGAAATTTATTTTAGATGAGTGGGCCGTCCTGTTCTATCTTCATGATATTACTAGGTGGGATTCTCTCACCTGGCCAACTAATAATATGCGCTGTGATTCTGGCCATAGATTTAAGTTTTCTCTTCAGTTCAGTTCAGTCACTCAGTCGTGTCCGACTCTTTGCGACCCCATGAATTGCAGCACGCCAGGGCTCCCTGTCCATTACCAACTCCTGGAGTTCACTCAAACTCACGTCCATCAAGTCAGTGATGCCAGCCAGCCATCTCATCCTCTGTCGTCCCCTTTTCCTCCTGCCTGCAATCCCTCCCAGCGTCAGAGTCTTTTCCAATGAGTCAACCCTTCGCATGAGGTGGCCAAAGTACTGGAGTTTCAGCTTTAGCATCAGTCCTTCCAAAGAACACCCAGGACTGATCTCCTTTAGAATGGACTGCTGGATCTCCTTGCAGTCCATGGGACTCTCAAGAGTCTTCTCCAACACCACAGTTCAAAAGCGTCAATTCTTCAGCGCTCAGCTTTCTTCACAGTCCAACTCTCACATCCATACATGACTACTTAAACTCAATTGTAGTGATGAGCTAAGTCTCAATAAAAAATATTAAACTCTCATCTATGAAAATGAAAAGTCCCACAGTTATGGGGTGGATCTATATGGTTAACAGCAGGCTATGATCATTTAAGTTTAAAGGTTTTCTATGTTGGGAAGGGTTAAATCATACTAAAAATGATCAATCTGGTAATTAAGATCAACCTGGTAATTAAGGCTCGGTGCTTTATGAACTATGTCTATTATTACCCTTAGAGAGAGTGGTTGGTATGGAACTCAGTGGATTTGTGGCACTAATTTATGGCCTTCACATCTACAGGGATGGATACGAAGGTGTAGCCTGGGATTTCCATGCATTTAAGGTCATACATGTTAACAAGTTAGAGGTAACCCTAACCAATCTAGCACTGGTATGATCTCAATGGGTCAAAGATCTGTATTCTACTGATATGACCATTTAGCAGCTTGTGTGTGTGTGTGTGTGCTTCCAATGGGGTGGAGAACGTAATTGACCATATTTAAGCCTTAAAAGATAAGGCAGAGGAACCAGAGATCAAATTGCCAACATCCGATGGATCATCAAAAAAGCAAGAGAGTTCCAGAAAAACATCTGTTTCTGCTTTATTGACTATGCCAAAGCCTTTGACTGTGTGGATCACAATTAACTGTGGGAAATTCGGAAAGAGATAGGAATTGCAGACTAGCTGACCTGCCTCTTGAGAAACCTATATGCAGGTCAGGAAGCAACAGTTAGAACTGCACATGAAACAACAGACTGATTCCAAATAGGAAAAGGAGTATGTCGAGGCTGTATATTGTCACCCTGCTTATTTAACTTCTATGCAGAGTACATCATGAGAAACGCTGGGCTGGAAGAACCACAAGCTGAAATCAAGATTGCCAGGAGAACTAACAATAACCTCAGATATGCAGATGACCACCCTTATAGCAGAACGTGAAGAGGAACTAAAAAGCCTCTTGATGAAAGTGAAAGAGGAGAGTGGAAAAGTTGGCTTCAAGCTCAACATTCAGAAAATGAAGACCATGGCATCTGGTCCCATCACTTCATGGGAAATAGATGGAGAAACAGTGGAAACAGTGTCAGACTTTATTTTGGGAGGGCTCCAAAATCACTGCAGATGGTGATTGCAGCCATGAAATTAAAAGACACTTACTCCTTGGAAAGAAAGTTATGATCAACCTAGATAGCATATTGAAAAGCAGAGATATTACTTTGCCAACAAAGGTCTGTCTATTCAAGGCTATGGTTTTTCCAGTGGTCATGTATGAATGTGAGAGTTGGACTGTGAAGAAAGCTGACTGCCAAAGAATTGATGCTTTTGAACTGTGGTGTTGGAGAAGACTCTTGAGAGTCCTTTGGACTGCAAGGAGATCCAACCAGTCCATCCTAAAGGAGATCGATCCTGGGTGTTCATTGGAAGGACTGATACTGAGGCTGAAACTCCAATACTTTGCTCACCTGATGCGAAGAGTTGACTTACTTGAAAAACTCTGATGCTGGGAGGGATTGGCGGCAGGAGGAAAAGGGGACGACAGAGGATGAGATGGCTGGATGGCATCGCCGACTCAATAGACATGAGTTTGTGTGAACTCCAGGAGTTGGTGATGGACAGGCAGCCCTGGCGTGCTGCGATTCTTGGGGTCACAAAGAGTTGAACACGACTGAGCAACTGAACTGGACTGAACTGAAGCCTTAACAATTTTCATAAGCTTTAAATGAAGTAACCAGACTATTACCTATTGAATTTACTTTTAATTCCACTAATGTTATTAACTATACCATTTGTATTTTGCTTGTTTTACACGATTATTATTTTTTGTATTACCAACTGTATGACTAAGCCTCCAACAAAAATAATGACTAGACTCGAAGCAGTTGATCAAATTAATAGCTCGATATATGATCAATGATTGTAATAGTGTAACTCTAGGTATGAAAATCTTGCTGGCATATTGAGTGCAGCACTTTCACAGCATCATCGTTCAGAATTTGAAATACCTCAACTGGAATTCCATCACCTCCACTAGCTTTGTTCGTAGCGATGCTTTCTAAGGCCCACTTGACTTCACATTCCAGGATGTCTAGCTCTAGGTGAGTGATCACACCATCATGATTACCTTGGTCTTGAAGATCTTTTTTGTATAGTTCTTCTGTGGATTCTTGCCAGCTCTTCTTAATATATTCTGCTTCTGTTAGGTTCATACTATTTCTGTCCTTTTTTGAGCCCATCTTTGCATGAAATGTTCCCTTGATATCTCTAATTTTCTTGAAGAAATCTCTAGTCTTTCCCATTCTGTTGTTTTCCTCTATTTATTTGCATTGATCGCTGAGGAAGGCTTTCTTACCTCTCCTTGCTATTCTTTGGAACACTGTATTCAAATAGGAATATCTTTCCTTTTCTCTTTTGCTTTTCTCTTTTCTTTTCACAGCTATTTGTAAGGCCTCCTCAGACACCCATTTTGCGTTTTTGCATTTCTTTTCCATGGGGATGTTCTTGATCCCTGTCTCCTGTACAACATCACAAACCTCCGTCCATAGATCAACAGGCACTCTGTCCATCAGATCTAGTCCCTTAAATCTATTTCTCACTTCCACTGTATAATCATAAGGGATTTGGTTTAGGTCACACCTGAATGGTCTAGTGGTTTTCCCTGCTGCTGCTGCTGCTAAGTCACTTCAGTCATGTCCGACTCTGTGCGACCCCATAGACGGCAGCCCACCAGGCTCCCCCGTCCCTGGGATTCTCTAGGCAAGAACACTGGAGTGGGTTGCCATTTCCTTCTCCAATGCATGAAAGTGAAAAGTGAAAGTGAAGTTGCTCAGTCGTGTCTGACCCTTAGCGACCCAATGGACTGCAGCCTACCAGGCTCCTCCATCCATGGGATTTTCCGGGCAAGAGTACTGGAGTGGAGTGCCATTGCCTTCTCCAAGTGGTTTTCCCTACTTTCTTCAATTTAAGTCTGAATTTGGCAATAAGGAGTTCATTATCTGAGCCACAGTCAGTTCCTGGTCTTGTTTTTGCTGACTGTATAGAGCTTCTCCATCTTTGGCTACAAAGAATATAATCAATCTGATTTCGGTGTTGACCATCTGGTGATGTCCATGTGTAGAGTCTTCTCTTGTGTTGTTGGAAGAGAGTGTTTGCTATGGACCAGTGCATTTTCTTGGCAAAACTCTATCAGTCTTTACCCTGCTTCATTCTGTATTCCAAGGCCAAATGTGCCTGTTACTCTGGGTGTTTCTTGACGTCCTACTTTTTCATTCCAGTCCCCTATAATGAAAAGGACATCTTTTTTGGGTGTTAGTTCTTAAAAGTCTTGTAGGTCTTCATACAACTGTTAACTTCAGCTTCTTCACCATTACTGGTTGGGGCTTAGGCTTGGATCGCCGTGATATTGAATGGTTTGCCTTGGAAACAAACAGAGATCATTCTGTCGTTTTTGAGATTGCTTTCAAGTACTGTATTTCAGACTCCTGTTGACCATGATGGCTACTCTATTTCTTCTAAGGGATTCCTGCCCACCGTAGTAGACATAATGGTCATGTGAGTTAAATTCATCCTTTCCAGTCCATTTTAGTTCACTGATTCCTAGAATGTTGACGTTCACTCTTGCCATCTCCTGTTTGACCACTTCCAATTTGCCTTGATTCATGGACCTGACATTCCAGGTTCCTATGCAATATTGCTCTTTACAGCATTGGACCTTGCTTCTATCACCAGTCACATCCACAACTGTGTATTGCTTTTGCTTTGGCTCCATCCCTTCATTCGTTCTGGAGTTATTTCTCCACTGATCTCCAGTAGCATATTAGGCACCTACCGACCCGGGGAGTTCCCCGTTCAGTATCTCATCATTTTACCTTTTCATACTGTTCATGGGGTTCTCAAGGCAAGAATACTGAAGTGGTTTGCCATTCCCTTCTCCAGTGGACCACATTCTGTCAGACCTCTCCACCATGATCCATCCGTCTTGGGTGGCCCCACAGGGCATGGCTTAGTTTCATTGAGTTAGACAAGGCTGTGGTCTGTGTGATCAGATTGGCTAGTTTTCTGTGATTATCATTTCAGTGTGTCTGCCCTCTGATACCATCTCACAACATCTACCATCTTACTTGGGTTTCTCTTACCTTGGAAGTGGGGTATCCCTTCACGGCTGCTCCAGCAAAGCACAGCCACTGCTCCTTACCTGGACGAGGTCGCCTCTCCTGATCTTGAATGTGCAGTAGCTCCTCTCAGCCCTCCTGTACCCATGCAGCCACCGCTCCTTGGACTTGGTCACGCTCTTCTCGGTTGCTGCCCCTGACCTTGGGCATGGGGTAGCTCCTCTCAGCCACATGTGCTTCTGCATGGTCCGTCACAGCCGCTGCGCTTCTGCAACTGAAAAAGGTCAGTTTTCATTGCAATCCCAAAGAAAGGCAATGCCAAAGAATGCTCAGTCTACCACACAATTGCACTCATCTCACATGCTAGTTAAGTAATGCTCAAAATTCCCCAAGCCAGGCTTCAGCAATATGTGCACCATGAACTTCCAGATATTCAAGCTGGTTTTAGAAAAGGCAGAGGACCCAGAGATCAAATTGCCAACACCCACTGGATCATCAAAAAAGCAAGAGAGTTCCAGAAAAAAACCTCTATTTCTGCTTTATTAACTATGCCAAAACCTTTGACTGTGTGGATCACAAATAACTGTGGAAAATTCTGAAAGAGATGGGAATACCAGACCACCTGACCTGCCTCTTGAAAAACCTATATGCAGGTCAGGAAGCAACAGTTAGAACTGCACATGGAACAACAGACTGATTCCAAACAGGAAAAGGAGTATGTCAAGGCTGTATATTGTCACCCTGCTTATTTAACTTCTATGCAGAGTACATCATGAGAAATGTTGGGCTGGAAGAAGCAAAGCTGGAATCAAGATTGCCAGGAGAAATTTCAATAACCTCAGATATGCACACAACACCACCTTTATGACAGAAAGTGAAGAGGAACTAAAAGCCTCTTGATGAAAGTGAAAGAGGAAAGTGGAAAAGTTGGCTTAAAGCTTAACATTCAGAAAACTAAGATCATGGCATCTGGTTCCATCACTCCATGGAAAATAGATGGGGAAACAGTGGAAACAGTGTCAGACTTTATTTTTGGGGGATCCAAAATCACTGCAGATGGTGATTGCAGCCATGAAATTAAAAGACGCTTACTCCTTGGAAGGAAAGTTATGACCAACCTAGATAGCATATTAAAAAGCATAGATATTACTTTGCCAACAAAGATCTGTCTAGTCAAGGCTATGGTTTTTCCAGTGGTCATGTATGGATGTGAGAGTTGGACTGTGAAGAAAGCTGAGAGCCGAAGTATTGATGCTTTTGAACTGTGGTGTTGGAGAAGACTCTTGAGAGTCCCTTGGACTGCAAGGAGATCCAACCAGTCCATCCTAAAGGAAATCAGTCCTGGATATTCATTGTAAGGGCTGATGCTGAGGCTGAAACTCCAATACTTTTGCCACCTGACGCATAAGAGTTGGCTCATTGGAAAAGACCCTGATGCTGGGAGAGATTGGGGGCAGTAGGAGTAGGGGACAATGGAGGATGAGATAGCTGGATGGCATCACTGACTCGATGCACCCAAATTCGTTGAATTTGGCTGAAATCAGGGAGTTGGTGATGGACAGGGAAGCCTAGAGTGCTGCGATTCATGGGGTGGCAAAGAGTTGGACACGACTGAACAACTCAACTGAACTGAACTGAGGTATGAAAAGATGCAACAAGACGGAGTACTCTCCTGGACCATAACTAGAACACAGGTGTCTAGAGATCTTTGACTATTAAGACCTAGTCCAGTAATAGCACATTGAGTTTCTTATAAAAAAAAAAATCCTTCTTCAGAACTGGGAATGAGCCTTCCCAGCAATGCAGGAGAAAATGGTCATGAAATGGCCCCCAAAGCATGGTCAGATTTGTGACCACAAGGGGGCCGTGTGAACTACAATTTGGCACTTACCAAGAGCATTGCCAAGGACTGAACAACAAAGGCCTTTGCCATATGCCTCTATAGCTGTTGACCTTCAACAGTCCCTGAGGGAGTTCAGGGTGGAGTGAGGTTCTCTGTGCTCCAAGGAATCTGGTGGGACAGGTCTTTAGATAGTTGGATGTTTTTAGGGAGAGATTTTATGCTCTCAATCCTTGCATCTCTTCATATCTACAGAAGCACTAAATCCCTTCATGGTGAGATCAGATCCTTGTGACTAACAAAAAACCTTTTGTAAAATGAGTGCTTCATGGTATTGAACTCCCCCTTCACCAAAACATTATATATTGTCTTTCCCCCACTGCTGCTTTGGAGCAGTCTCTCAGAGCTATCCGATATGCTGCTCCTGGGCTGCAGTCCTAATTTCACCCCAAATAAAACTTAACTCATAAAACTTAACTCACGCCTCTCAGGAGAAGGCAATGGCAACCCGCTCTAGTACTCTTGCCTGGAAAATCCCATGGACAGAGGAGCCTGGTACGCTGCAGTCCATGGGGGCGCTAAGGTTCGGACACGACTGAGCGAGTTCACTTTCACTTCTCACTTTCATCCATTGGAGAAGGAAATGGCAACCCACTCCAGTGTTCTTGCCTGGAGAATCCCAGGGACGGGGGAGCCTGGTGGGCTGCCGTCTATGGGGTCGCACAGAGTTGGACAGGACTGAAGCGACTTAACAGCAGCAGCAGCACAACTCTCAAGTTGTACATCTTTTTTTAGTCAACACTGGTCTTTTACCTCCTTGGTTACATTTACTCATAGATATTTTACTTGTTTTCCTGTACTGGTAAATTTTTCTTTCTCATAGTTCACTGTTAGTATGTAGAAACACACCAGATTGCTGCCTACTGATCTTGTATCCTAATTTATTGATGAGGTCAGGTAGACTTTTGGGTGGTATCTTTAGGCTCTTCTATGTATAGCATTCTGTGGTCTCTGGCTCTAGAACTGTGGAGTTTTGGAGTTGGTGCTGGCCTGCTCATAGGCCATAGATGGGGAAACAGTGGCAACAGTGTCAGACTTTATTTTGGGGGGCTCCAAAATCACTGCAGATGGTGATTGCAGCCATGAAATTAAAAGACACTTACTCCTTGGAAGGAAAGTTATGGTCAACCTAGATAGCATATTAAAAAGCAGAGATATTACTTTGCCAACAAAGTTCCATCTAGTCAAGGCTATGGTTTCTCCAGTGGTCATGTATGGATGTGGCTGGAGGTTCAAGGGTCTTAAGGTAGCCCACCTGTTGGTGGGTAAGGCTGTGTCACCACCTGGCCAGCTGCTTGT
Source organism: Oryx dammah (assembly GCF_014754425.2). Taxonomy (NCBI): domain Eukaryota; kingdom Metazoa; phylum Chordata; class Mammalia; order Artiodactyla; family Bovidae; genus Oryx; species Oryx dammah. Next base: position 43,858,634 of record NW_024070207.1, read on the forward strand.
CCTGAGTTGTCTGAGTACTGGTGCCAACAGGCTGGTAGGTCCCAGTGCAAATAAGATAGAAGGATTTCAAAATTATATTTGCCAGTACCAGTGTCTTTGTGGTAGAACAAGCTCCCAAAAATGGCTGCCAGAGTGTCTGAATCCCCTGGGTGAGCTCCAGTTGCCTCCTGCCTCCCTGGGAGGCTTTCCCAAGGTCAACAGGTAGACTTGACCCAAGCTCATCCCAAATTATTCCTTCTTCCCTGGGTCCTGGAACATGTGAGATTTTCTGTGCACCCTTTAAGGGAGGAGTCTCTATTTCCCCCAGGCCTCTGGCTCTCCTGAAACTAAGCCCTCTGGTCTTCAAAGCCAAATGTTTTAGAGGCTTGTCTTCCTGGCACAGAACCCCCAGGCTGGGAAGCCTGATGTAGAGCTTGGACACCTTCCTCCTTTGGGAGAACCTCTGCAGTTGTAATTATTCTCCCCTCTGTGGGTTTCTTGCTCAGGGAGTTATTGATCTTAACTATACCACATTTTTGGCCCTCCTACCCAACTCTTTGTGGTTCGTTCTTTGTAAATTTCATTGTAGAACTTTCTGTTAGTCTGCAGGTCTTCCTCTTCAATGGTTGCTCTGTAAGTATTATAAATTTCATGGAAGGAGGTGAGCTAAGGGTCTTCCTACTCCACCATCTTGGCCACTCCCTCATTAGCCTTTTTACTACATGGCTAAGAAATCCCCAAAATGAATGTTTCCTCAGCCTTCATGAATACTAGGCCATTTTACCTTTTGCTTGCAACAAAAGCAAAACGCACCATGTAGGACTACATCAAAAATAAAAGCCACTGCCCAACAAAAGAAATAATGAACAAAATGAAAAGACAATCTACAGAATGGGAAAAAATATTTGCAAACTATCTATCTGATAAGGGGTTAATATCCAAAATATATAAGGAACTCATAAAGCTTAACAGAAAAAAACAAATTATCAGATTTAAAGTGGGCAAAGAATCTGAATAGCCATTTTTCCAAAGAATATATACAAATGGCCAACCGATACATGAAAAGGTGCTCAACAACACTAAGAATCAGGGAAATGCAAGTCAAATCCACAACAAGATATCTTCTCAAATCTGTTAGAAAGACTATTATAAAAATACAAGTCATAACAAATGCTGGCAAAGATGTGGAGAAAAGGGAATCTTTGTACACTGCTGATGGAAATGTAAATTAGTACAACCCCTTTGGAAAACAGTGTGGAGGTTTCTCAAAATATTAACACTAGAACTACCATATAATCCAGCCATCCCACTTCTCCGTATATATCTGAAGGAAATGAAATTACTGTCTTGAAGAGATGGCTGTACCTCCATATTCACTGCAACAATATTCACAATAGCCAAGATATGGAAACAATTTAAGTGTTCATTGACAGATGAATGGTAAAGAAACTGTAGTGTGCATGTATGTGTGTGAGTGTACGCATGTGTGCATATACACACAAAGTGGAATGTTGTTAAGCAATAAAAACAAGGAAATCCTGCGCTAAGAGTCGGACATGACTGAGCGACTTCACTTTCACTTTTCACTTTCATGCACTGGAGAAGGAAATGGCAACCCACTCCAGTGTTCTTTCCTGGAGAATCCCAGGGATGGCGGAGTGTGGTGGGCTGCCGTCTATGGGGTCACACAGAGTCGGACACAACTGAAGTGACTTAGCAGCAGTAGCAGTGATAATATGAATGAACTTGGAGGACATTATGCTTAATGAAGTCACACGGAGAAAGACAAATATTCTATGATCTCATTTATATGTGGAATCTGAAAGAAAAGAAAAACCCAAACTCATAGAAACAGAGGGTAGATTCATGGTTTTGGGGGAGACCAGGAGGACGAAATGAGTAAAGGTGGTCAAAGGGTACAAACTTCCAGTTATAAGATGAACGATTTCTTGCCTATCTAATGTGTAGCATGATGACTATAGTTAACAATACTGCATACAACACTTGAAACTTGCTAAAGATTAAATCTGGAAAGTCCTCACCATACACAAAAAAGGTAGCTATGTGAGGTGATAGCTGTATTAACTAGCCTTATTTCGTGGTAATCATTTCACAATATATGCATATATTAAACCATCACATTGTACACCTTAAACTTACGAAGTGTTATATATCAATAACATAGCAATATAGTTGGGGAAAAATAAAGGCTGAATATTAAAAACAAAGAAACAAAGACTGGGTCTGTAACTGACACAGTATCCCTTACATAGCATCCTATTGGTTCATGCCAGCCAGAAGCTCATGTGGCAGGGATTGTACAAGGGCACAAATACCACTTGATGTGGTTCATTGAGGGCAATCATCAGAATCAGAAAAGCAAAGGAGGAAAGGAAAGATACACCCATCTGAGTGCAGAGTTCCAAAGAATACCAAGGAGAGATAAGAAAGCCTTCCTAAGTGATCAATGCAGAGAAATAGAGGAAAACAATAGACTGGGAAAGACCAGAGATCTCTTCAAGAAAATTAGTGACACCAATTGAACATTTCATGCACAGATGAGCACAATGAAGGACAGAAACGGTATGGACCTAACTTAAGCAGGGGACATTAAGAAGAAGTGGTGAGAATATGCATAAGAACTATACAAAAGAAAATAAGATGGCTGAGTAGAAGGATGAGCACTCATCTTCTCCTGTGAGAACTCCAAAACTGCAACTCACTGCTGAACAACCATAGTAGGAGAATGTTGGGTCACAACAAAAAATGATACCCCACATCCAAGGGTGAAGGAAAAGCCCAAGAAGATGGTGGGAGGGGCAAAATCTCATGTAGAATCACACTCAGTCAACCAGCAGTTACATTTTCCAAAGAATAAACATAACCATAATTCACAGATACTGAGTTAGCAGGGTCTATACCCTTTCTTGCCAAAGAAACCTCTAAAACAAATTCCTGCAAAATCATTCTCACCCTTCTTTCAGAACTCCATATGAGAGTCCACATGTACTTCAAAAATCAATTTTAAAGTTTGATAATCAAAGAGGAATTTACAAGAAACCAGTGAAGGGATGATAAGAAAGATATTTTGAAATAATCTTCTGGAAGTTCATCCAAATGTTAAACTTATCTGATAAAAGATAAGAAGCATAAGACCCAGTGTGAATCAACTTGGTTAAACTTAAAACACAACTTCACCATATTATATGATCCAAACATTGAGAGCTGGTCAGAGACCAGCACTGGCAGGTGGAATCTGGCAGGTTTCACAGGTCAAGTCAGGTAAGATATGAGGTACTGAGAGGTTAGCTAACTGGGCAGCAGTGAACTCATTGCATTACACCTGTGGTGACTTTTTTCCTCTTCTTTAAATGTACTAACTTCTGACCTGACTCAGAACTCTTTCTGCTATGAGCTGACAGTTTGTGTCCCCTCAAAATCCATATGTTGAAATCCTAATATCCAATATGATGGAAGATGGGACCTTTAGGAGATGATCAGGTCATATGGGTGGAGCTCTCATGAATGGAATTAGTGCCCTTATAAGAAGAAGGCCCTCTGAAGCCCTAGTCCATTACATCCTGTGAGGATACAAAGAGAAGTCTGTGACCTGGAAGAGGGCACTCATATAATCAGGCTGGCACTCCAATTTTGGACTTCAACATCCAGAATTGTGAGAAAGAAATTTTTTGTTGTTGTTGTTTGTACATTACCCGGTCTGTGGTATTTTGTTATAGTTGCCCAAATGGACAAAGAAACTTTTTTAAGTGGTTCATCCACCTGGAATACTATCCCTTTGCCCCATTCAGTAACTCGGCTTAAGGACATTGAATCTGAAAACAAATTTGACAAACTCCTAGTAATCACAGTTACATACCACTTTTTTTTTACACTCACTAATTTGGCCAAAATGTAAAGTTCTGGAAAATTCAAATGATAGCAAGAATTTGCACCAATGGCAACTCTCACACACTCTGGTGGGACTATAAGTTGATCCAAATATATTGGGGAAGAATATTAGATTATCATGCAAAAGTTGAACATCTGCATCCCCTATAATGCAGCCACTCACTTCCAGGTATGTTCTCAAGACTATGCATCAAGAGGCAGGTACTTGGATTTACAGCAGCACTGGATATAATAGTGGAAAGCTAGAAACAAGTAAACTGTCCATTACCAGGAGAAGGGAATGAGACCATTCTGGTATAGTCATATAATAGAGTCCTATACATTAGTGGGGAAAAGAACTGCAAGTGCACATAGGAACATGGATGGAAGTCACAAGCAATTATGAGTTGAGTAAAGCAAACTACAAGAAATGTAAAATATCTTCCCATTTTTATAAACTTAAAAATTAAGCAAAACTAATGACACATACTTCTGGGATAAGCATCATTGAAAACCAAAGTAATGTTCTAAAAGTCAAGATCAGGAATTCCTTGGCAGTCCAGTGGTTAGGATTTTGTGCTTTCACTGCAGAGGGTGCAGGTTCAATCCCTGGTCAGGCAGTGTGTCCAAACGAAAGAAAGAAAATGTCAGTATCTAAGGGCAGCAAGGCAGGACTATAAGGATACACTGGGAAATTTAATGGCAATGATGGTGTTCTCAGGTTAATAGGTTTGTGAGGATTCATGTTATTTCTTGGCTGAGTGCAGAAGAATCGTCACATTTGAGTTGTGCTGGAGAAGACTCTTGAGAGTCCTTTGGATGGCAAGGAGATTAAACCAGTCAATCCTAAAGGAAATCAACCCTGAATATTCACTGGAAGGACTCATGCTGAAGCTCCAATACTTTGGCTACGTGATGCAAAGAGCCGACTCATAAAAAAGACCTGAAGCCAGGAAAGACTGAGGGCAGGAGGTGAAGAGGGGCAACAGAGGATGAGATGGATGGATGGCATCACCAACCCAGTGGACATGAGTTTGAGCAAAATCCAAGAGTTACTGAAGGCCATGGAAGCCTGGCGTGCTGCAGTCCTTGGGGTCACAGATTGTCAGACATGACTTAATGACTGAACAACAACATATAGACAGATAGATACAACCTAGATTATTTCCATGCAATGTCCTAATGATATGTTATATTTTATATTTCCCGTTTACATTTCCAGTTTATTTTCAAAACCTCCTGCCACTTCCTGGCTTTGGGAAAGTGGGCACACTACTTAGCCATTCCCAGCCTCAATAGACCATCTGTAAGATGAAGATAATTATACAAAGGCCACCGGGAGAACTGCTGTAGGAATTCCTTGCCTGGTACCTGGTAGTGCTAATAAATGCTAAATCCTCTGAGGAGTCAGAGGAGCAAATCCTCCAGTCTGAACCAGTTGTAACGATTCAGCGAAAGGAGTCAGTCTTACTTGATTTAAAACTCATGTTTTCTCTAGGTGTCTTTCCCACTTCTCCCTCACCCCTGGAGGGAAACAGATCTCTGACCATTAGAGCTCTTTTCAAATGGAACTTGGGGTTTAAATTCCAAAGCATTTGTGTCCCTTGCCCACACGAGGGCAGAACAGGCAAAGAATGGTGAAGTGGATACTCATCTGTCAGGATCTCCTTTAGTGGCTGCTCAAAACCTAGAAAGTAACGAACTGCCAATTCATTAATGTCAGACACTGAATAAAATGAGACTGGACAGGCAGCTGACATCAAAATGGCTTCTTGCCGTTTATGTGGCAATAACTAGAGCACAATAGGCATATGCGATTTAAACATCAATGATTTAAAGGTCAACAAGACAAAATTTTTTGTCCTACAGATGCTTTTTTCTACAAAATCTCACCTGAGGTCTCATGGATATTGACATGTGTGTTTGTGAAGGCATTTGAGGGCACATGTGCACACATGCTGTGAGCATGTGCAGGGGAGAAGATAAACGCACTGCACTGGCAGGGAAGTCTTGTGGGTAAGCACAGAGGAATTAGGAGGGGAAGCTGAGAACGTCCTTCTCACTGGAAATGCTCAAGCTGCCAGAGTCCAGCTCCAGTAGCCAGGGATTCAACCTGAAGGGCTGAGCGGTGTCGGCGAGAAACTGAGGCAGCCTCTCAGTTTTCTTGGACTGCTGGTTTATTTAGAGCTTATGATTCTCTTTTATACTTTTACAAAAGCATTAGGTCAGAGGTTTGATATTTTTAGTTCCCATAGACCCAGATTTATTTTTCTCCAAAAATCATTGTTGCCTCTCAAAAGGAGTTTCTGCCTCAGCAATTCTCTTATCTACTTTTTCTCATGTGTCTTTGTGAATACACTGTAACTCATGCTAATGTCTGGGCTGCATACCACATTCCTCAGTTTATTTCTTATCTTTCTAAGTCCTGTTTGTCCCTAGTATCCTAAGCTCACTATTTCTTAGAAAGGGCTTTTAGCTAATAATATCTCTAAAGTCCCTAATTTCTATAAGCTATAGTAGAATATGCTAACATTACAACATTCCTTAAATCTTTAGCTTCTAACTATTTTAATTATTCCTAAACCCTAAATTCAGCAAACTCTTTTGCCATAAACACTTTCCTCACAAATAGGCTTCAGATAGCGATCCCTCTCATGGTCTCAAACTGCGGCCTCTGTGCTCACCCTGGAACACTCTTTTGCAAATGTCAATGATTAACTTTATGAATTATTCTTTGAGCACAGCATGCCCCTCTCAAAAAATATAAGCACCTTAATATTCTCTTCAGTCAACTCAGCCAAGGAAAGGAAAAAACAAGTCAGAATCACAAAGCCTGACTCTTTCATTCTGGGTCCGTGCCTATGGAACAAAGGGAGGGGGTTTAGGGAAGTGCCTTCATTTTGTCAGTAATGCCTAACACAGCTCCCGACACAAGCCTGCAATGACAGGGTGCACTGCCAAATGTGAGAAGGGGGCAATTTGAAATTTCGGTCAACGTTGGCCTTGGCCTCATCACACCTTAGCAGCAGGCCCTGTGCCACAGAGGTGTGGCTGGGGGCTGCTGTCCTAGGAACAAGCATGTTGGGTTTCCCTTTGCCCCACTCTCCTTTATTAATGGCCCAGGAAACATCCTGTGGTATTTTCCTATTGTTTACAAATACCACACCAGTTCATATTAACTAGAACTCTTGTGGCTGAAATGACATAAGCCCCAATTCCAATCAGCAAGAGAAGGAATACAGTTCATGTTTGAACAACATGGAGTTAGGGGCAGGAATTCTC
>NW_024070207.1:43865792-43910682 GCF_014754425.2 Oryx dammah
TATGATATCACTTATATGTAGAATCTAAAATATGAAACAAATAAACCTATCTATGAAACAAACTGATGGACATGGAAAACAGATTGATGGTTGCCAAGGGAGAGGGGATTGAGGGGTGAGGGTAAGCAGATGTAAGTGTTTATATATATAATGGATAAGCAACAAGGTCTTACTGTATAGCCCAGAGATATATCCTATGGTAAACCAAAATGGAAAAGAATACATTAAAAATGAATGTGTATATATATATATGTAAAACTGAATCACTTTGCTATACAGCAGTAATTAACACATTGCAAATCAACTATACTTCAATTTAATTTTTTTTTTAGAATTACCAAAAGGCAGGTAATCACAAAGAGGAAAAGAAGAAACAAGGCTTATGCTAATGAATGGCTGGAATAATTAGCCCTGAAAAGATTGAATGGACTGTATCTATCATATCTACACCTTCTCTGCCAGTTTGCAAAATAAAAAAAAAATCAATGTCCAATTGTGGGACTTCCCTGGTGGTCCAGTGGCTAAGACTCTGCACTCACAATGCAGGGACCCTGGGTTTGATCCTTGGTCAGGGAACTGGATCCCACACGTGGCAACTAAGAGTTCACATGCTGCTAAAGATCCTGCATATGCAACAAAGATCCCACGTGCCACAACTGAGACCAAGCACAGCCAAATAAATAAGTAAAAATGTCCAATTGTGTGGCTGCGAATCAGAACAATAGAACGTGACTGACACCAAATGTTCATAGCAGACCTATTTACAACAGCTAAGATATGGAAACAATCCAAGTGCCTGTCGATAAACTATTTGCTTAAGAATAAGTGGTATATATATATATATATATATCGATGGAATATTACTCTGGCATAAAAATGAATGAAATAATGCCATCTGGCAGCAACATGGATGGACCTACATGTTATCATACTAAGTGAACTAAGAAAGAGGAAGACAATGTCATATGATGTCAACTACATGGAGGATCTAAAAACTGATACAAATGAACTTATTTACAAAACAGACACAGATTCACAGATATACAAAACAAACGTATGATTACCAAAGGGGAAAGGAAAGGGGGGGGTTAGGAGTTTGGGATTAGCTAATACAAATTACTATACATAAAATAGATGTTACAAGGGTTAAAGTAGAGCACAGGGAATTATACCCAATATCTTATAAGAACCAATAATGGAAAAGAATCTGAAAATATATATATTAAATGTATCAGTGAACTTGCTGTACACCTGAAATTAATACAAAGTTGTAAATCAAGTATACTTCAATTAAAAAAAAGAATATGATTGAGCTACTTACCTTCAATTTCCACATGTTTATATAAATAAAAAAGTACCCACAGCAAAATGAAATAAAATTCTAAAGTACCAAAGGACTAATGGAAGATATTATAAATTAGTAACAATGAAGGTATGAAGGTAGTCAACTCTTGATATTTTCTCAAAAAGGACTATATCACTGTTATGTAAACAAGTTTCTTTCATAAACCTTAGTTTCACTGAATGAACAGTGAAGACAAAGTGAAATTGTCAAATAAAGGTTTATGGTTTTAAAGATTTTCTCATCATGTTTAATGGGAAACAACTAAAATGTCATGAAAACAGTGCAGTAGGGAAACATTTACTATTTGTCTTTCAGATCATATAATTTTTCTTCAAAATCTGCACATATTCTTGTGATGTTTTCAAAAGTAGGTCCTGAAATAGATTTGACTCATCTGTAGATCCTAGAGGAGACACTCTTTAGGATCCAGATTTAAATTCAGCAGTAGGTTTTTCTAGTTCTCTAGTTATATTCTTTTGCAACCCACTACATCTTGGTCAAGTAAGTCTCCAAGTTGTTATTTGAAGGACTTGGAATTGAGATAGAAAACACTACATTTGCTCTCAGAGTAAGATTTCTAGAAAGAAAGAAAGTCGCTCAGTTGTGTCTGACTCTAGGCTCCTGGGATTTTTCAGGCAAGAATACTGGAGTGGGTTGCCATTTCCTTCTCCAGGTGATCTTCCTGAGCCAGGGATCAAACCCGGGTCTCACATACTGCAGGCAGACTCTTTACCATCCGAGCCACCAGGGAAGCCCAGAGTAAGATTTCTATTGAGCACTAAACTACTATTGAAATTTCCAACACAAAGGGGCTCCAGGACTGGCCTCGTGGTAAGAGGGTTGAGTCAAGATCTGTTCTGCTGTTTCTCCACCACAAGTTGGATGCTGATATCCACCAGCCCCCCATTAGTCTTGTTTATTTTATTTGCCAATGACTTTCTAATATCTAGTTCCACTAGGTAGAGTGGCTTATATTTTTCCAATCTGCTGTATTAGAATCTTCTTGAAAAGTTTTCACCTAGGAGAGTTCAGATTTCAAGTCTTTAATTTTGAGTTCCATCTGACTTCTTATTGAAGCATTATTCTTCTCTCCTAACTGCTCCTTGAGATGCTGCTTGTATTTTCATAGATAATAATTCCTGTCAAAGAACTTGATTTTGTGCATTCAGGTGCAGACACTCTGAAGATGTAGCTTCCAGCTCTGCTGAAAGATCATCGGTCTGACTTGTGAGTCGACATAATTTCTTATTTCAATCCTGTACCTCATCACCTAAGTTAGTACGATAACATGACGTGGACTCCAGTGAAGCCTCCGACATAGACTGCATTTTTAGGGTATCAGCCAGTTTTTGCTGAAATTGTCTCACAACTGCTTTGGTGATCTGCATCATCAGATTTCTGCAGCTGCCACCACCAGAGGTCCCAAGCCACCCGGGCTCCCAGTCCCGACTTTCCCCAGGCAGTTCGAGCCCCAGCAGAAAAATAAAGTTTTCTACGCTGATCTCTTGAGGTTACTTACAGGAAAAAATAAGAACATACAGCAAGTCATGTAAAAAATTAAAATGGTGGGGGGTAAGCTATTTCAGGAGCCATATACCAATTACTAGACTCATGGATTGTCAGAAAACCAATCTTGGCTACTAAACACTAATTCAAGCTACTTTTCTTTTCTCATTACTGTTATATGCATGAAATCATGTAAATCTGATACAGATTTATGATGTTCTAGAACTTTCAACCACTTTTATGCTGTAGCCAGCCTCCCAAGAACACCTCCCCCGTTCATTAACTAGGTACTGGATGTTGGACTGGAGGGAAAAAAATATTTTTTCGTGACCATAACATCCCATGGGTCCTCCACATATGCCAGATTTTGTGGTTTAGTGTAGTGGTTTTTCAGGGGCAGCTGGTGTCACGTGATGTGGCCAAAATTAAAAAAGAAAAGAAAACAATTGATGTTTCAGCCAACCAGCTTGCGGTAATTTATCATGGTAGCCCTTGAAACTAATACACTTGGGTGAAGTCTGTGGTTGCCTTAAAAACAGCTAAGACCAAATAAGGGGGAAATAATAGGGGAGTGTTAGGGAGGAAGTGTCCTTTCACACCTCATCCCCACAGGAAAAGGAGTGACTAATCTGATTGTCCAGAGTTAAACTGCATCAGGCCACACATCATGAGTGCATAAGGTCACTATCTTGAAAGGTGATTGTGTTTGCTATGCAGTCTTTGTCTATGCTATCCCAGCAAAGGTCTGTCTAGTCAAAGCTATGTTTTATCCAGTAGTCATGTATCGATGTCAGAGTTGGATCATAAAGAAAGCTGAGCACCAAAAAACTGATGCTTTAGAACTGTGGTGTTGGAGAAGACTCTTAAGCATCCTTAGGATGGCAAGGAGATCAAACCAGTCAATCCTAAAGGAAATCAACCCTGAATATTCATTTCAAGGACTGATGCTGAAGCTGAGCTCCAATACTTTGGCCACCTGATGTGAAGAACTGACTCATTAGAAAAGACGCTGATGCTGGGAAAGATTGAAGGCAGGAGGAGAAGGAGACAGCAGAGGATAAAATGGTTGGATGGCATCACTGACTCCATGCAAGTGAGTTTGAGCAAGCTCCAGGAGATGGTGAAGGACAGGGAAGCCTGGTGTGCTGCTGTCCATGGAGTCACAAAGAGTCAGACACGACTGAGTGACTGAACAACAAAATTTGTATATAAGTTTTTTTGACCCTGCAGTGTGGCTTGTGGGATCTTAGTTCCCCAATCAGGGATGGAACAGTGAAAGCACTGAGTCCTAACCACTGGACTTACAGGGAATTCCCATTTGTTTATACTATTTATTTATTGTCTTTTTTAGTATCTGTGGAATTTATAGTGATATGATTTTGCTCATCCATTTGTGTCAGTTGTGTCTTCTCTCCTTTTTCTTGATAAGTCTGGCTAGAGGTCTATCCGTTTTATTGATCTTCACCAGCAGCATTTGGTTTCATTGACTTTTTCTCTCGTTTTTTGGTTTTTCATTTATGTCTGCTCCAATCTTTATCATTTTATTTCCTCTCCCTGGGCTGAGTTTAATTTCTTCTTTTTCTAGTTTCTTAAGATGGGAGCTACTGCTGCTACTGCTAAGTTGCTTCAGTCGTGTCCGACTCTGTGCGACTCCATAGATGGCAGCCCACTAGGCTCCTCTCTCCCTGGGATTCTCCAGGCAAGAATACTGGAGTGAGTTGCCATTTCCCTCTCCAATGCATGAAAGTGAAAAGTGAAAGTGAAGTCAGTCCTGCCCGACTCTTAGTGACCCCATGGACTGCAGCCTACCAGGCTCCTCCATCCATGGGACTTTCCAGGCAAGAGTACTGGAGTGGGGTGCCAGAGGTTACTAACTTGAGATCATTCTCCTTTTCAAATTTAGGCATTTAGTGCTATACATTTCCCCCAAGCCCTGCTTTAAGAGCATCCCACTAATTCTGTTATGCTGTGTCTTCATTTTCATTCATTTCAAAATACTTTCCAAATTATCTCCCGATAATTTTTGTTGACCCATAGGCTTTCTAGAAACATGTCATTTAGTTCCCATATATATGGGGGTTTTCAAGTGATTGAAAAGGGAAGAGAGGAGCTACCCCTCGCCCAAGGTCAGGGGTGGTGACCAAGAGTGCCAGGCTGTGTCAGCACAGGAGCAGCCAAGAGGATCTACCCCACATCCGAAATCAGGGGCGGCTGCCTAAAGGAGCCAACCCCACGTCTGAGGTCGGGTGGTGGCCAAGAAGAGCTGCCGCACCCCCAAGGTCAGGGCGGCAGCTGAGAGGAGCTACCACATGCCCGAGGTCAGTGCAGCGGCCTAGAGGAGCTACCCCATGCCCGAGGTCAGGGGAAACGGCTGAGAGTTGCAAGCCCACAACCAAGGAGTGGCAGATGCGTGGGTGCAGGAGGGCCAGGAGGAGCTACTCCACGTTCAAGGTCTGGAGGGGCGGCCTTGAAGAGATACCCCTCATCCAAGGTAAGGAGAAGTGGCTGCGCTTTGCTGGAGCAGCCGTGAAGAGATACCCCACATCCAAGGTAAGAGAAACCCAAGTAAGATGGTAGGTGTTGCGAGAGTGCATCAGAGGGCAGACACACTGAAACCATAATCACAGAAAACTAGCCAATCTGATCTCATGGACCACAACCTTGTCTAACTCAATGAAACTAACCCATGTCGTGTGGGGCCACCCAAGATGGGAGGGTCCTGGTGGAGAGGTCTGACAGAATGTGGCCCACTGGAGAAGGGAATAGCAAACCACTTCAGTATTCTTGCCTTGAGAACCCCATGAACAGTAGGAAAAGGCAAAATGATAGGATCCTGAAAAATCCCCGGGTCGGTAGGTGCCCAATATGCTACTGGAGATCAGTGGAGAAATAACTCTTGAAAGAATGAAGGGATGGAGCCAAAGCAAAAACAATACCCAGTTGTGGATGTGACTGGTGATAGAAGCAAGTTCCGATGCTGTAAACAGCAATATTGCAAGGAACCTGGAATGTCAAGTCCATGACTCAAGGCAAATTGGAAGTGGTCAAACAAGAGATGGCAAGAGTGAACATCGGCATTCTAGGAATCAGCAAACTAAAATGGACTGGAATGGGTGAATTTAACTCAGATGACCGTGATATCTACTACTGTGGGCAGGAATCCCTTAGAAGAAATAGACTACCGATCATGGTAAACAACAGAGTCAGAAATGCAGTACTTGGAAGCAATCTCAAAAATGACAGAATGATCACTGTTCCTTTCCAAGGCAAACCATTCAATATCAAGGTAATCCAAGCTTACACCTCAACCAGAAACACTGAAGAAGCTGACGTTGAACGGTTCTATGAAGACCTACAAGACCTTTTAGAACTAACACCCAAAAAACATGTCCTTTCCGTTATAGGGGACTGGAATGCAAAAGTAGGAAGTCAAGAAACACCTGGAGTAATAGGCAAATTTGGCCTTGGAATATGGAATGAAGCAGGGCAAAGGCTAACAGAGGTTTGCCAGGAGAAAGCACTGATCATAGCAAACACCCTCTTCCAACAACACAAGAGAAGACTCTACACATGGACATCACCAGATGGTCAACACCGAAATCAGATTGATTATATTTTTTGCATCCAAAGACGGAGAAGCTCTATACAGTCAGCAAAAACAAGACCAGGAGATGACTGTGGCTCAGATCATGAACTCCTTATTGCCATATTCAGACTTAAATTAAACAAAGTGGGGGAAACCACTAGACCATTCAAGTATGACCTAAATCAAATCCCTTATGATTATACAGTGAAAGTGAGAAATAGATTTAAGGGACTAGATCTGATAGACAGAGTGCCTGATGAACTATGGAATGAGGTCCGTGACATTGTACAGGAGACAGGGATCAAGACCATCCCCATGGAAAAGAAATGCAAAAAAGCAAAATGGGTGTCTGAGGAGGCCTTACAAATAGCTGTGAAAAGAGGAGAAGTGAAAAGCAAAGGAGAAAAGGAAAGATATAAGCATCTGAATGCAGAGTTCCAAAGAGTAGCAAGAAGAGATAAGAAAGCCTTCCTCAGCGATCAATGTAAAGAAATAGACGAAAACAATAGAATGGGAAAGACTAGAGATCCCTTCAAGAAAATTAGAGATACCAAGGGAAATAGAGTTTTGCCAAGGAAATGCACTGGTCATAGCAAACACCCTCTTCCAACAACACAAGAGAAGACTCTACATATGGACATCACCAGATGGTCAACACCGAAATCAGATTGATTATATTCTTTGCAGCCAAAGATGGAGAAGCCCTATACAGCCAACAAAAACAAGACCAGGAGATGACTGTGGCTCAGATCATGAACTCCTTATTGCCAAATTCAGACTAAAATTGAAGAAAGTAGGGAAAACCGCTAGACCATTCAGGTATGACCTAAATCAAATCCCTTATGATTATACAGTGGAAGTGAGAAATAGATTTAAGGGCCTAGATCTGATAGATAGAGTGCCTGATGAACTATGGAATTTGGTTTATGACATTGTACAGGAGACAGGGATCAAGACCATCCCCATGGAAAAGAAATGCAAAAAAGCAAAATGGCTGTTTGGGGAGGCCTTACAAATAGCTGTGAAAAGAAGAGAAGCCAAAAGCAAAGGAGAAAAGGAAAGATATAAGCATCTGAATGCAGAGTTCCAAAGAATAGCAAGGAGAGATAAGAAAGCCTTCTTCAGCGATCAATGTAAAGAAATAGAGGAAAAGAACAGAATGGGAAAGACTAGAGATCTCTTCAAGAAAATTGGACATACCAGGGGAACATTTCATGCAAAGATGGGCTCAATAAAGGACAGAAATGCTATGGACCTAACAGAAGCAGAAGATATTAAGAAGAGGTGGCAAGAATACATAGAAGAACTGTACAAAAAAGATCTTCACGACCTGGATAATCACGATGGTGTGATCACTCATCTAGAGCCAGACATCCTGGAATGTGAAGTCAAGTGGGCCTTAGAAAGCATCACTATGAACAAAGCTAGTGGAGGTAATGGCATTCCAGTTGAGGTATTTCAAATCCTGAAAGATGATGCTGTGAAAGTGCTGCACTCAATATGCCAGCAAATTTGGAAAACTCAGCAGTGGCCACAGGATTGGAAAAGGTCAGTTTTCATTCCAATCCCAAGGAAAGGCAATGCCAAAGAATGTTCAAACTACCGCACAATTGCACTCATCTCACATACAAGTAAAGTAATGCTCAAAATTCTCCAAGCCAGGCTTCAGCCATACGTGAACCGTGAACTTCCTGATGTTCAAGCTGGTTTTAGAAAAGGCAGAGGAACCAGAGATCAAATTGCCAACACCCGCTGGATCATGCAAAAAGCAAGAGAGTTCCAGAAAACCTCAATTTCTGCTTTATTGACTATGCCAAGGCCTTTGACTGTGTGGATCACAACAAACTGTGGAAAATTCTGAAAGAGATGGGAATACCAGACCACCTGACCTGCCTCTTGAGAAATCTGTATGCAGGTCAGGAAGCAACAGTTAGAACTGGACATGGAACAATAGACTGGTTCCAAATAGCAAAAGGAGTACATCAAGGCTGTATATTGTCACCCTGCTTATTTAACTTATATGCAGAGTACATCATGAGAAACGCTGGACTGGAAGAAACACAAGCTGGAATCAAGATAGCCGGGAGAAATATCAATAACCTCAAATATGCAGATGACACCACCCTTATGGGAGAAAGTGAAGAGGAGCTAAAAAGCCTCTTGATGAAATTGAAAGAGGAGAGTGAAAAAGTTGGCTTAAAGCTCAACATTCAGAAAACTAAGATCATGGCATCTGGTCCCATCACTTCATGGGAAATAGATGGGGAAACAGTGGAAACAGTGTCAGACTTTATTTTGTGGGGCTCCAAACTCATTGCACATGGTGACTGCAGCCATGAAATTAAAAGACACTTGCTCCTTGGAAGGAAAGTTATGACCAACCTAGATAAAATATTGAAAAGCAGAGATATTAGTTTGCCAACAAAGGTCCATCTAGTCAGGGCTATGGTTTTTCCAGTGGTCATGTATGGATGTGACAGTTGGACTGTGAAGAAAGCTGAGTGCTGAAGAATTGATTCTTTTGAACTGTGGGGTTGGAGAAGACTCTTGAGAGTCCCTTGGACTGCCAGGAGGCCCAACCAGTCCATCCTAAAGGAGATCAGTCCTGGGTGTTCATTGGAAGAACTCATGCTGAAGCTGAAACTCCAATACTTTGGCCACCTGATGTGAAGGTTTGACTCATTGGAAAAGATCCTGATGCTGGGAGGGATTAAGGGCAGGAGGAGAAGGGGACGACAGAGGATAAGATGGCTGGATGGCATCACCGCCTCAATGGACATGGGTTTGAGTGAACTCTGGATTTGGTGAAGGACAGGGAGACCTGGCATGCTACTGAACTAACTAACTCTAGTGATTTATTTGTTATTGATCTTTAATTTAATTCAATTATTGCCAGACTGTGGTTTAAATTGCTTTAAATATCAACATGAATCAGCCATGTTTAACAGAAAGCAACAAAATTCTGTAAAGCAATTATCCTTGAAGTAGAAAATAAATTAATAAATATTTTTAAAATGCAAGTGGAAAAAGTTAAAAAAAATATTTTAAGTATATTGAGACATCTTATGGCACAGCATATGTTCTATGTGAGTAAATGTTCCATAGATACTTTAAAGAAATGTATATTCTAGGGTGAGAATTGGGACAGAGGCTCAAGAGGCAGGGGACATATGTGTACCTATAGGAGATTCATGTTGATGTATGGCAGAAACCAACAGAACATTATAAAGAAATTATCCTCCAATTAAAAAGCAATTTGTTATATATATATATATATATATAGATATATAGATATGTAGATATATATATATATTCTTCTGTGGTTAGGTAGAGTCTTCTACAATTGCCAATTATGTCAAATTTGTTCATTTGTTGTTGATGTTGTTAGTCACTAAATTATGTTCAACTTTCTTTGCAACCCCCATGGCCTGTTGCCCACCAGGCTCCTCTCTCCATGAATTTCCCAGGAAAGGATACTACAGTGGGTTGCCATTTCCTTCCCCAGGGGATCTTTCCCACCTAGGGATCGAACTCCAGTCTCATGCATTACCAGGAAGACTTTTTACCACTGAGCCACCAGGGAAACCCAAATTGGTTCATACTGCACTTTAATTCTTCTATAAGCTTTCAGATTTTCCACCCAACTGTTCCATCAATATCAATAACCGAGAGATAAGTGTTGAAATTTCCCACCATAACTTTATTTCTCCTTGCCATTCCTTTGGTTTTTCCTCATATAATTTGGAGCTGTGTTTTTCAGCACATAAATATTTAGATTATTATATCTTCTTCATAAATTGGCCCTTTTATTATTACAAAACAACTTAATTTAACTGCAGTGCAATTCTTTGCTCTAAAATCTACTTTGATATTAATATAAGCATCCCATTTTTCATTTGACTATTGCTATCATGGCATATCTTATTCCATTGTTATATTTTCATCTTTTTTGCCTGTCATTATACTTAAAGTTGGCTTCTTGTGAAAAGAGTGCAGCTGGGCCTTCTTTTTTCTTTTTATTTCCCTATCTAATATGGCAATCTCTGCCTTTAATTGAGTCACTTAGACCATTTTAATTTAATGTGACCACTGGTACGGTTAACTTCAATTGTATCATTTTTCTTGACTTTTTATTTTCCCATTTGTACTCTTTTCTCTTTCATCATTTCCTGGCTTATTTTGGATTAACTGAGTATTTTGTATGATTATAGTTTATTTCCTCTGTTAGTTCATTACCTATAACTCTTTGTTCCACTGTTTCAGGGATTGTCTCAGGATTTAATGGGCACACTTTAACTTATCACAGTCTATCTATAACTGATATTATACTGCTTCACATAGAGTATAAGAATCATGCAACAGCATACTTTGATTTCTCCTCTCCTGGCCTTTTGCTGTGCTTGCCAGATAGCATGCTTCTACATATATTATAAATCCACAGAAACTCTGCCTGACTATAATACCTGGGTTCCCTTTGTGCACTGCCACCTGGAAAGTTTCTCAAGGTAGTAAGCTGGGACATTGCAGTGTTGTCCTTGTTTCCCAACTCAGAATCACTGTTCTTTGTTTTCGGACATCTTGAGAATACTGTTGCAATATGTTTTCATTGTGTCCTATGGGAGTGTAAATCTGGCCCAGATCGTTCCATCTTGACTGGAAGCTAAAGTCCAGAAGGAGCTTTGTGAGTCTGGTTGGGGAATCTGCTTTGACTCAGAACAAGAGTGCAATCAGGGAGTTACATGGAGATTGACAGATATCTAAAAATATTGTCTCAGCTAGAGACATGAATAACCAGGTATATGAAAAAACTTGAAGTCAGTGGCTTAGAACTGAACATGAAGCAGATTCCCAAATGAGAGGCAGTGTCTGAGAGACACTGGCAAGGATACGGATCAAAGATTGTGGGAGAGAGACAGGTCAATAAGAGTTAATGCAAGTGAATGATGACTGCTCAGACCATAACCCGACTGTCATGGATGGGCCACAGTTAGTCAACTTTCTTGCAGATGTAAACCGGGATTCAGAGAGAGGGCAGGTTGACTAACTTGCAGCCTTCAAGACCATAGTTTGGCTAAGTGCTGATGATCTAATTTCTATAGCTATTTTTGTTAATATCATTTATTCCTATAGCTTTAAAGCAATAGGGATGTTTATGGCTATTTTGTCCTCATAACAAATCTGAAAGAAGAGACAGGTACCATTTCCTTCTGATAAAGGAAATTTGCATATTGGGACTCACAAAATGGAGGCAGCCCAAGTGGCCCATATGCAAAAATAAACCCATGTCAGCCCACACTCACAGGAAACACCTCACTATCTAGGAAACCTACCATAAATTAATCAGTCCTCCAACTTAACTTTAGCTGGCTTATCTTACGCTAGAAAATAAACCTATTAGCCTTATCAGGAAATCCTTGACTTCCTAGCCAATCATGCCCTGTTTCTACATTGCCTCTTCTAATGCTCTATAACACCCATTCTTGCTGATATCCCTCAAGAAGAGTGCTCCACTGCTTGTGAGGCACTGGGCACCCCTAACTCATGGGTTGTTTTCCCTCAAATAAAGGCCACTACATTAGTTACTAAATTGTACTGTTTTTATCATTTGATGTCCTATTTCACAGGTTAACAAACTAAGGTCACAAAATGCTGAAATGACCTACCCATGTTTACAGTGAAAAATCCCATGGATGGAGGAGTCTGGTACGCTGCAATCCATGGGGTTGCGAAGAGTCGGACACGACTGAGCGACTTCACTTTCACTTTTCACTTTCATGCACTGGAGAAGGAAATGGCAACCCACTCCAGTGTACTTGCCTGGAGAATCCCAGGGACGGGGGAGCCTGCTGGGCTGCCGTCTATGGGGTCACACAGAGTCAGACACGACTGAAGCGACTTAGCAGCAGCAGTAGCAGTAGCAGCAGGAATTTGATGTGAGAGTCATCTGACTCCACAGCCAAGATTTGAATGATGATCTGTGCCACTGCCAAAACATTTTTTTATTTTAACATTTCTGTATTTTGTTTAATACTTAAAGCATTTTAAAATTTTTATATCTATTTTTTCTTATATTTTGTTGGAGTTTCTTTTGGCCACACTGCACATCTTGTGGGATTTAAATGCCCTGACCAGGGAGCAAATACTGTTCCATGGTAGTGAAAGCACCGAGAGAGTTAAACACTGGACCCTGGACCACCAGGGAATTCCCTATTTTTTGCTTTTATAGCTGCAGATCCTGGATGTATATAGTCAGCATGAGGTCATTATGTGTACAAAGGCAGATGAACAAATATTTGTTCTAGATTTGTGAAAAATACCATTGGTACTTTGATAAGGATTACACTGAATCTGTAGATTGCCCAAGGCAGAGTGACCATTTTAATGATAGTAATTTTTTCACTCCATGAGCACAGTATATCTTTCCATCTGTTTCTGTCATTATCAGTTTCTTCAATCAACGTCTTATAGTTTTCAAGTTCACTTCAGTTCAGTTCAGTCACTCTGTCCTGTCCGACTCTATACGACCCCATAGATTGCAGCACACCAGACTTCCCGGTCCATCACCAACTCCCACACTTTGCTCTAACTCATGTCCCTCGAGTCAATGATGCCATCCAAGTATCTCATCCACTTTCGTCTCCTTCTCCTCCTTGTTCAATCTTTTCAAGCATCAGGGTCTTTTCCAATGAGTCAGTTCTTTGCATCAGGTCACCAAAATATTGGAGCTTAAGCTTCAGCATCAGCCCTTCCAATGTATATTCAGGACTGATTTCTTTTAGGATTGACTGGTTTGATCTCCTTGCAGTCCAAGGGACTCTCAAGAGTCTTCTCCAACACCATAGTTAAAAAGCATCACTTCTTTAGCACTCAGCTTTCTTTATGGTCCAACTCTCACATCAATACAAGACTTGGAAAAACCATAGCTTTGAGTAGACGGACCTTGAGTAGTCGGCAAAGTAATGCCTCTGCTTTTTAATAATGCTGTCTAGGTTGGTCAAAGCTTTGCTTCTAAGCAGCAGGAGTCTTTTCATTTCATCACTGCAGTCACCATCTGCAGTCACTTTGGAACCCCAAAACTAAAGTCTCTCACTGTTTCCAATGCTTCCCCATCTATTTGCCATGAAGTGATGGTACCAGAAAAGACCCTGATGTTGACAAAGATTGAAGGCAGGAAAAGAAGTGGATGACTGAGGGTAAGACGGTTGGATGGCATCATTGACTCAATGGACATGAGTTTGAGTAAGCTCTGGGAGTTGTTGATGGACAGGGAAGCCTGGCTACTGCAGTCCATGGGGTTGTATAGAGTTGGACACAACTGAGTGACTGAAATGTACTGAACTGAACAGATGGGACCAGATGCCATGATCTTCGTGTTTTGAATGTTGTCTTTTAAGCCAGGTTTTTCACGCTCCTGTTTCACTTTCATCAAGAGGCTCTTAGTTCCTCTTCACTTTCTCCCATAAGGGTGGTGTCATCTGCATATCTCAGGTGATTGATATTTCTCCCGGCAATCTAGATTTCAGCTTGTGTTTCATCCAGCCCGGCCTTTTGCATGATGTACTCTGCATAGAAGTTAAATAAGCAGGGTGACAATATACAGCCTTAATATACTCCTTTCCTATTTGGAACCAGTCCATTGTTCCACGTCTGGTTCTGACTGTTGCTTCTTGACCTGTATACAGATTTCTCAGGAGGCAGGTCAGGTGGTCTGGTATTCCCATCTCTTGAAGAATTTTCCACAGTTTAGTGTGATCCACACATCAAAGGCTTTGACATAGTCAATGAAGCAGAAGTAGATGTTTTTCTGGAATTCTCTTGCTTTTTCTATGATCCAACAGATGTTGGCAATTTGATCTCTGCTTCCTCTGCCTTTTTAAAATCTAGCTTGAACATCTGGATGTTCTCCGTTCACGTACTATTGAACCATAGCTTGGAGAACTTTTTTTAGGGGAAGCACACTGACTGAAACCACCCACTCTGACCAGGTACCACAGTAACCATTTGCATGAGTTGTTTTATGACAGAAGGTCCTGGTAAGGAACATGGAGCTAATAACCCATCACCAACCGGGAGAGTTCAGGATAGGTCAAAATTGATACCACGTGTCTGACCACCTCCCAGAATCGTGCTTGCTGGCATCCATCTTGGCTGAAAGAGGGATGCACCACCAGGAAGGACTCTGAGTCAGAATGATTGGCTAAAGACAACCTGGAAGTTAATCCCATCACCAGAAAACCCTAAGTGTGAGCCACATGGCAGAGCAAATTTTCCTAGGTATCCTTACCCTACTGCTCTCTGCCCAGGCGCCCTTTCCCAATAAAATCTTTTGCTTTGTCAGCACCTGTGTCTCCTCAGACAATTTTCGAATGTTAGACAAGAGCCCACTTTCAGGCCCTGAAAAGGATCCTTCCTGCAATAAATGGCAACTCTAGCAGGGATTTTTCTTCACTCAGACTGAAATCCTGACCACTCGGGGTACTCAGGGACCAGCTTGCTCACCAATGAACCAGACCCAGCAGCCAGAACTGGGATGCGTTTGTCCCTGGTCACCTCCTGAGGCAGACAACTGTCCAGAGTGCCCCTACTGGTTAAGGAACAAGAGACTTTATTGACCTCACTCCCCTTCTTTCTCTCTTTCCTCTCCTTAACCTTTCTTATCCTGCTGCTGCTGCTGCTTCTGCTGCTAAGTCACATCAGTTGTGTCCGATTCTGTGTGACCCCATAGACGGCAGCCCACCAGGCTCTCCCGTCCCTGGGATTTTCCAGGCAATAACACTGGAGTGGCTGCCATCGCCTTCTTCACTTCCTATCCTATCCTACCCTTTTTTCTAGTCCTCCAGTCCAGAATGCAGGAATCTGGTCGAAGGGCTTCAGCCTGAGCTGAGGATTGGAGACTGATCACCTGCTTTTGGCAGATAACTCAAATTCTGGTTCTGTTTTGGTCTGGTTTCTGGTCGGGCTGAGCTCCAGTCCTCCCTTCTCTGGAGGCCCAGGATAAAGACCCGTAATGTCTGTGTGTCTGCAGGTGGCAAGAGACATCTGTAGGCCCACCCCTCTTGCCCTCCTCTCTCGCCTCCTCACCCCTCTACTTTCAACCTGGCTTCCTTTCCTCCCTTTGAAATCTTTGAAGATCTGAGATATTTTCATTTATTCTGTTAGTACTTGGATCTGACATTCTGTGGTTATAGGAGGTTTTCTGAGAGACAGTAATCTTGTATTTAAGGGACTAGCTCATGAGGACTGTCAGGTCTATGTGTGTGTTTTATATTCCTTGTTCTGTGTTGTGATTTATGATGGCCATTTTGCTTTGTGTGGCTACAATTTGGTTTAGACCTGCATCCATTTTGTTAGAACTTGACTTTCTTTCCCTGTGCCTTGAGACCAGGGCTCTCAGCAACACTTATCTAGACCATCTCTAACTCCTGAGACTGAGGGAAAATGGGAAGAAGGCTTTAAAGTTTTTATTTATTCCAAGTTTTAGTTATAAACTAGTGAATCTTATATTGTAATATCTAATTCATGACTAGGGTTAGAAAATGAAGCTAGAGCTTGCCTTGTGTCTGTCTGAATATGTGTATGTCTCGGTATGTCTTTGTCTCTGGATAATATTTTTGAGATTAATTTGTAAATGAGCTCTATTTAATTGGCTTAAAGAGAGTGAAGTGAGATTTGCTCAGTTGTGTCCTACTCTTTTTCACCCCATGGACTATACAGTCCATGGAATTCTCCAGGTCTTTTTCATATAGGTGGGTAGGAGTGGATAGTCATTCCCTTCTCCAGGGAAAAGAAAAGTAAGCACTTACAAATGAAATAATTCTAAATTAAACAATGAATTCCAGCTTCATGTGAACTGGGAAATATTCAGTATTAAATTAATACCTGGTAACATAGACATGTCTTTAGAACCATCAATAAGTATAATTGTATACTTATTGTACACAGAATATATATATTTTGTATACAAAAGTATAAAAGTACTTCTGCTGTACCTAGGTTTACTGGAGGTCAAATAAGACTGTATTCTGTTACAAATTTGTCAACAAAATATTTACCTTACCTCACGGTGGAAAATACTTTAGGGAAACTAAGATGTGTTTTCAGTAGAAAAAAGTATGAAAAAAATCACTGAAAAGAGTTAGGCATGATCAGGATTTTCTAAAATTGGATTACAATTAGTTGGATAAATGGATTTTGTTAGGATAACACAGCCATAGGAAAATTGGTTCAAGCCAATGATGTACAAGATGGCGGAGTTGACTTTCACTACACCTTCTGCCTTGGTATATACATATGCCCATTGTGACACATCAGCAAGCTAAATGATAAACCCATCAGCCTTGACTAAATCTGACTGAATGTTCTTCATTGTGTTCATTTGGTTGGTTAAATTACATGGGAAATATTATCAAATGACTAATAAATGCTTTCACATTATGAAGTATAGTAAATATTACTAATATAGACATTCTAGAAATTATATGGAGTTCCTAACATTCTGGTATGTCCTGGTATTCTAATGGGAAGCCTTATGACTTTACAAAAGTTAAAAAAAAAATCACTGAATGAGCCAGCGAATATGCTTATAACTTTTATAGTTTATATCTGAAAAATTACGGGTTTGAATTATGGGAGTAGGGAAAACCTTCCTCTCAAACTAATTATGACAGTAATTTGGTAAAATTATACATAATCAAGAAAACAATTATATTTTCTATCTGACTCCTCCAGAGATCAGAAACTCTTAAGTTTCCAGTAACTTTATCAGGGACCAGCGCACTAAGTGTGGGCGGCTGCAACCGGCGCACTAAGCGTGGCTGAGAGGAGCTACCCCACATCCGAGGTCAGGGGCAGAAGCCGGGAAGACCCCATTCCCAAAGAGCAGCGGCCAAGAGGAGTTACCCCACGTCTGAGGTCAGGGGCAGCAGCCGAGAGTGCCAGGCTGCAATGGCACAGGAATGGCCGAGAGGAGCTACCCCACATCCGAGGTCAGGGGCGGCGGCCGGGAGGAGCAACCCCACGTCCAAGGAGCTGTGGCTGCATGGGCATGGGAGGGCCTAGAGGAGCTATCCCACATTGAAGGTTAGGAAGGGTGGCCATGAGGAGATACCCGTTATCTAAAGTAAGAAGCAGCAGCTGCGTTTTGCTGGAGCAGCTGTGAAGAGATACCCCACGCCCAAGGTAAGAGAAACCCGAGTAAGACGGTAGGTGTTGCAAGAGGGCATCAGAGGGCAGACACACTGAAACCATACTCACAGAAAACTAGTCAATCTAATCACACTAGGGCCACAGCCTTGTCTAACTCAATGAAACTAAGCCATGCTTGCGGGGCAACCCAAGATGGGTGGGTCGTGGTAGACAGGTCTGACAGAATGTGGTCCACTGGAGAAGGGAATGGCAAACCACTTCAGTAGTCTTGCCTTGAGAATGCCATGAACAGTATGAAAAGGCAAAATGATAGGATACAGAAAGAGAAGCTCCCCAGGTCAGTAGGTGCCCAAAATGCTACTGGAGATCAATGGAGAAATAACTCCAGAAAGAATGAAGGGATGGAGCCAAAGCAAAATCAATACCCAGCTGTGGATGTGACTGGTGACAGAAGCAAGGTCTGATGGTGTAAAGAGCAATATTGCATAGGAACCTGGAATGTCAGGTCCATGAATCAAGGCAAATTGGAAGTGGTCAAACAAGAGATGGCAAGAGTGAACGTCGACATTCTAGGAATCAGCAAACTAAAATGGACTGGAATGGGTGAATTTAACACAGATAACCATTATATCTACTACTGTGGGCAGGAATCCCTCAGAAGAAATGGAGTAGCCATCATGGTCAACAAAAGAGTCCAAAATGCACTACTTGGATGCAATCTCAAAAACGACAGAATGATCTCTGTTCGTCTCCAAGGCAAACCATTCAATACCACAGTAATCCAAGTCTATGCCCCAACCAGTAATGCTGAATAAGCTGAAGTTGAACGGTTCTATGAAGACTTACAAGACCTTTTGGAACTAACACCCAAAAAACATGTCCTTTTCATTATAGGGGACTGGAATGCAAAAGTAGGAAGTCAAGAAACACCTGGAGTAACAGGCAAATTTGGCCTTGGAATGCGAAATGAAACAGGACAAAGACTAATAGAGTTTTGCCAAGAAAATGCACTGGTCATAGCAAACACACTCTTCCAACAACACAAGAGAAGACTCTACACATGGACATCACCAGATGGTCAACACCGAAATCAGATTGATTATATTCTTTGCAGCCAAAGATGGAGAAGCTCTATACAGTCAACAAACACAAGACCAGGAACTGACTGTGGCTCAGATCATGAACTCCTTATTGCCAAATTCAGATTTAACTTGAAGAAAGTAGGGAAAACCACTAGACCATACAGGGTCTTTCAAATCCTGAAAGATGATGCTGTGAAAGTGCTGCACTTAATATGCCAGCAAATTTGGAAAACTCAGCAGTGGCCACAGGACTGGAAAAGGTCAGTTTTCATTCCAATCCCAAAGAAAGGCAATGCCAAAGAATGCTCAAACTACCACACAATTGTGCTCATCTCACATGCAAGTAAAGTAATGCTCAAAATCCTCCAAGCCAGGCTTCAGCCATACATGAACCGTGAACTTCCTGATGTTCAAGCTGGTTTTAGAAAAGGCAGAGGAACCAGAAATCAAATTGCCAACATCCGCTGGATCATGGAAAAAACAAGAGAGTTCCAGGAAAACCTCTATTTCTGCTTTATTGACTATGCCAAAACCTTTGACTGTGTGGATCACAATAAACTGTGGAAAATTCTGATAGAGATGGGAATACCAGACCACCTGACCTGCCTCTTGAGAAATCTGTATGCAGGTCAGGAAGCAACAGTTAGAACTGCACATGGAACAACAGACTGATTTCAAATAGGAAAAGGAGTACGTCAAGGCTGTATATTGTCACCCTGCTTATTTAACTTATATGCAGAGTACATCATGAGAAACGCTGGACTGGAAGAAGCACAAGCTGGAATCAAGATAGCCGGGAGAAATATCAATAACCTCAGATATGCAAATGACACCACCTTTATGGCAGAAAGTGAAGAGGAACTAAAAAGCCTCTTGATGAAAGTGAAAAAGGAGAGCAAAAAACTTGGCTTAAAGCTCAACATTCAGAAAACGAAGATCATGGCATCCGGTCCTATCACTTCATGGGAAATAGATCGAGAAACAGTGGAAACAGTTTCAGACTTTATTTTGGGGGGCTCCAAAATCACAGCAGATGGTGACTGCAGCCATGAAATTAAGATGCTTGCTCCTTGGAAGAAAAGTTATGACCAACCTAGATAGCATATTCAAAAGCAGAGACATTACTTTGCCGACTAAGGTCCATCTAGTCAAGGCTATAGTTTTTCTTGTGGTCATGTATGGATCTGAGAGTTGGACTGTGAAGAAGGCTGAGCGCTGAAGAATTGATGCTTTTGAACTGTGGTGTTGGAGAAGACTCTTGAGAGTCCCTTGGACTGCAAGGAGGTCCAACCAGTCCATTCTGAAGGAGATCAGCCCTGGGATTTCTTTGGAAGGAATGATGCTAAAGCTGAAACTCCAGTACTTTGGCCACCTCATGCGAAGAATTGACTCATTGGAAAAGACTCTGATGCTGGGAGGGATTGGGGGCAGGAGGAGAAGGGGACGACAGAGGATGAGATGGCTGGATGGCATCACTGACTCGATGGACGTGAGTCTGAGTGAACTCCGGGAGTTGGTGATGGACAGGAAGGCCTGGAGTGCTGCGATTCATGGGGTCACAAAGAGTCGGACATGACTGAGCGACTGAACTGAACTGAACTGAACTGAACTTTATCAGATGAGTTGGAAGGTTGTCTCACCAACAGGTACAGAAATCTCAAGGAATTTTTTAGGCCTTGAAAAGGGAAACATTCACTCTGTTATGCAAAATCTGTAATAAGCCTTTGGCATGACTTTCCTAGCCCTGGAAGGTTTTATTTTAAAAGTTCAGTCTGAGTCTCTGTAATAGTTTCCACAAAGCAAAAAGGTCTGATCAATTATGGTTAAAGAAATCATTAGGCCAAGTTTTTTGAGACCAGACCTATATCACAAACAAGTCTTAATTTGGTTATAATTGGTAAAAATGACAGTGATTTTAGGGAAATAGAGATGTTTCAATGAATGTGAAATCCCAGTTTGTTAATGAAGGTCCGAATCTAGTAAGACTCATTTCCTGGATATTTCTTTGCAGTTATGCGATATTAATGTAAAATATAATTGAATTCTTAAAGAACACCCTAAGTTTGTGTCTGAAGCTTATCTCAGTCATCTATTTTTGTATAAAGATCATATGCCTCATGAGCTGCAACCAGGACTGGAAAAAGACATAATTTAAGGGACTGTCTCCAACCTGGATGGAAGGACCTTTTTATCAGGTACTCCTAACTGGCTCATGCACAGTGAATTTGAAGGGATCCTGACGCTTAGATTAATTCCCACTTCCAAAGGCCCGTACACTGGACTGATCCACAGAGAGAATATCTTACCTCATCTCACCTTAAAATGATGCTCAAACAGGAAAAACTGCACTACACCAAGATAGGAAGAAGACGACATCAGATGACATCAGAGGTAGACAGCTTGCCCAAGATGCTGGACCTGATTTCTATGAGCATTTATAATGGTTTCTTGACTTCTTAAACCTTTGCATATAAATCAAATGCTTTTCTATCATAGGTTTCATCCTATGCTAGTTTTAGAAATCAATCCAACTGTTGGGTTTGTGGCCAATTACCTGTGTCTATTTCTGGGTTACCTTGGTGACTTTCTCTACTCCAGCACTCTAACTGGTTGGCCCTGAGAAAATTTACTTCAAAAAGAAATTATAGTCCTATTCAAGTCACTATTGATATTACTAGATGGGATCCCCTCACCTGGCCAATTAATAATACCTGCTCTGACTCTGGCCATAAATTTGAGTTTTCTTCTATTAGTCAAGCTCAATAAGAGAAACAAGCAAAGTTTCAGCAAAGGAAAAAATCTCCCACAATTATGGAATGGATTAATCTAGATAACACCAGGCTATGGTAACTTGGATTTAAAGTCTCTTCTATGTTGGAAACAATTAAATCATACTAAGGATAATGGCAACCCACTCCAGTATTCTTGCCTGGAAAATCCCATGGACGGAGAAGCCTGGTGGGCTATAGTCCATGGGGTCGCAAAGAGTCGGACACGACTGAGCAACTTGAATTTGACTTACTAACACTAGGAAAGTGGGCTATGTGCCTTATAGACAGTGTCAATATATAATTTCCCTGAACGATAAAGATTTGTACAGAACAGACTAAGTCAGATATCCTGGGATATACTGGGCTACATTTTATGGAAATTCTTAGTGTAAGTCTTACTTATGACTTTACTAATACTGCTGGCTATGTTATTTGTATTTTGCCTTTTTACAAAATTTCTGTTTCTTACACTGGACATGGAACAACAGACTGGTTCCAAATAGGAAAAGGAGTACGTCAAGGCTATATATTGTCACCCTGCTTATTTAACTTACATGCAGAGTACATCATGAGAAACGCTGGACTGGAAGAAACACAAGCTGGAATCAAGATTGCCGGGAGAAATATCAGTAACCTCAGATATGCAGATGACACCATCCTTATGGCAGAAAGTGAAGAGGAGCTAAAAAGCCTCTTGATGAAAGTGAAAGAGGAGAGTGAAAAAGTTGGCTTAAAGCTCAACATTCAGAAAACGAAGATCATGGCATCCGGTCCCATCACTTCATGGGAAATAGATGGGGAAACAGTGGAAACAGTGTCAGACTTTATTTTGGGGGGCTCCAAAATCACTTCAGATGGTGATTGCAGCCATGAAATTAAAAGACGCTTACTCCTTGGAAGAAAAGTTATGACCAACCTAGATAGCATATTCAAAAGCAGAGATATTACTTTGCCGACTAAGGTCCGTCTAGTCAAGGCTATGCTTTTTCCAGTAGTCATGTATGGATGTGAGAGTTGGACTGTGAAGAAGGCTGAGCACCGAAGAATTGATGCTTTTGAACTGTGGTGTTGGAGAAGACTCTTGAGAGTCCCTTGGACTGCAAGGAGATCCAACCAGTCCATTCTGAAAGAGATCAACCCTGGGATTTCTTTGGAAGGAATGATGCTAAAGCTGAAACTCCAGTACTTTGGCCACCTGATGCAAAGAGAGGACTCACTGGAAAATACTCTGATGCTGGGAGAGATTGGTGGCAGGAGGAGAAGGGGAAGACCGAGGATGAGATGGCTGGATGGCATCACGGACTCGATGGACGTGAGTCTGAGTGAACTCCGGGAGATGGTGATTAACAGGGAGGCCTGGCATGCTGCGATTCATGGGGTCACAAAGAGTCGGACATGACTGAGCGACTGAACTGAACTGAACACTGCCAAGTGTGTGACTGAGGCCTCTGATAAAATAATATATTTCCATATGAGATTGAAGAAGAAACAAGAGCCAGTGTATTCCTGCACCAAGAGGCTAATAAGACAGCTGGTTCAGAGAATTTTGGGTACTGTTTTATGGCCTAGTCCAGTAACAGCACATTGAGTGGCCTGTCAACAAAACCTTTGCCAGAAGCTGAGAATGGACATTCTCAGCACCGTGGGATGAAATGGTCATGAAATGCCCACCCTCTAAATCAAGGTCAAGTTTATGACCAAGAAGGGGCTCTGCCAACTGAAAACTGACACTTGCCACCTACCTCTGCAAAGATTAAATCATGGCCACTGCAACTGCAGACCTTCAACACCCCTGAAAGAAGTTCAGGGTGAAAATTAGGAATGAGGCACTCTGTGCTCTGGGAAAAACTGGCAGAACGGGCCTTCAGATAGTTAGATCTTTTCAGGAGAAGATTTTATGAGTCCCAATTCTTGCATCTTCTTGTACCTAGAGAAATACTGACATCATTAATGGTCACATCTGCTTTGGATATTAAGAATTTTACACTTAAAAGTCAAAATAGAGTAGCTATGTCCAGACATCCAGGAAAATAGGTGATACTATGGGTGTAATCTCAGACTAGACCTTGTATTGCTAAACACTTGAGTTTTCCGAGTCATGTCAGCCTTAGATGCCACCAGATATTCTAAAAACAATGTCTGCTGGCAGCTAGTAACTGCAACCTTACTTTTTTTTATAAAACTAGACAACTGGCTACCTGGCTGCAAGTCTCCCCAAAGTGCCAGGTCCTGACTGAGTTTCAGGCCTATTCTTCTGAAAAGAAATGTGATTTATTTTGTCTATTAAAATCCAAACTGACACTCCTCCAACTACTTCTAACTGGATCTGTTACACCAAAATGGCAGACCAAGGAATTGAGATTTTAATCATAGAATACTCAGATATAGGACTTGGAACTCAGGAACACTTCCAATTCAGTGTCTATTCTCCAAGCTGAGGCAGTCTTATGTGTCATTTTGACAAAAAACTTATCACAGTCATAGTTGCCCAGTTCCGTGAGTTAAAACTGTGCAGGATCCATGGGACTCTGGAATACAGGTCTGTTCTGTGTTCTCCATTTCTTGTCTGTAAGACATAGGCTTCATTCAGCCTCCTTGACTTTCCTTGAGTTCCAAAGGATAGATTCAAACAGTTGCTGATCAGGGAAGGGAGAGGATATAGAAACAGGAGGAACAATCAAATGGTAATTCAGTCTTGAGGTAGGGTCCTGGTTCCTACTCAAGAAATATGCATAACAATATCTTTGAGTTCTTCTGCAGAACTGGGGCCCTCACCCAGGTGGAGGATAGTAACTTCAGGCTGAGCACAAGATTCCTGGAGCACAGATCTGTTGTCTCACCACAAACTAATCAGAACAAAGTCACACACCCTGCAGCCCTAACCCCAAAAGTTGCCTTCTGTTTCTGGGACCCAGTGATGACCATCCTTTTAGGCCTCCTGCTTGGCCCTTGCCTATTTCATCTCTGAGAGAGGCCAGCAGTTTCAAACTAAATTGCTGTTCCTACAGGGGTGAATGCTGGTTTCAGGCACAGAATACCTCGAGTAAGATCAAGTAGAAAGAGACTTCTGCTCTGCTAGGCAAGCCTACGCCCATCCACAGCAGGAAGAAGTTACAGAAGAAACAGACCTCTGCCCCTATTCCCAAGAAGTATCTTGAATGTGAAGTCTCTCAGGGGGAACTTGTTAGGGGAAGCACACTGACTAAAATTGCCTACCCTGACCAGGCACCATAGTAACCATTTGCATGAGTTGCTTTAGGACAGGAAGTCCTGGTAAGGAACAAGGAACTAATAAGCCACCACCAACCGGGAGAGTTCCAGAATCTTCCTTGCTGGCATCCATCTTGGCTGACCAAGCAGTGTACCTCCAGGAAGGACTCTGAGTCATGTCGACCAAAATAAGTTGTACAACTTGAGAGTTGTGAGTTAAGTTTAATTTGGGACAAAATGAGGACTGCAGCCCGGGAGGCAACATCTCCAATAGCTCTGAGAGACTGCTCCAAATCGATGGGGAAAGTCTAAGGTTTTGGTGAAGGGGGAGTTCAATACCATGAAGCATTCAATTTACAAAAGGTTTTTTTGTTAGTCATGAGGGTCTGATGTCACCATGAAGGGATACAGTCCATGGGGTCTCAAAGAGTCAGACACGACTGAGCGACTTCACTTTCACTTTCTAGATATGAGGAGATACAAGGACTGAGGGCATATAATCTGTTCCTAAAAACATCCAACTATCTAAAGACCTGTCCCACCAGATTCCCTGGAGCAGAGTGCCTCACTCCACCCTGAACTCCCTCAGGGATTGTTGAAGGTCAACAGCTACAGAGGCAGATGGCAAAGCACTTCCTTGTTCAGTCCTTGACAATGCTCTTGGTAAGTGCCAATTTGTAGTTCAAACGGCCCCCTTGTGGTCATAAATCTGAACACACTTTGGGGGTCATTTCATGACCTTTTTGTCCTGCATTGCTGGGAAAGCTCATTCCCAGTTCTGAAGAAGGTTTTTGTTGATAAGACACTCAATGTGTTATTACTGGACTAGGTCTTAATAGTCAAAGATCTCTGGACATCTGTCTTCTAATTATGGTCCAGGAAAGTATTCCGTCTTGTTGCATCTTTTCATACCTAGAGTTACACTATTACAGTCATTGATCATATATTGAGCTATACATTAGATCAAGTGCTTCAAGTCTAGTCATCATTTCCACTGGAGGCTCAGTCATATACTTGATGATACAAGAAATAATAATCTTGTGAAACAAGAAAAATATAAATGATACAGTTAATAACATTAGTGGAATTAAAAGTAAATATTTTAGTGATGAGCCTCCCAGAGCAGTTTGGTTTATTTTTTGTTTTGTTTTGTTTTGTTTTTAACGATCGTCAAGACTGGGGAATGGGTCACTTAGCAGAAATCTGATTTTTCATGTAGCTCAAATGGTTACATTAAAGGATTTATCAGGTACAAAAATATAGCATTCAGTTTGAATTATAGCACAGATATCTCCCTGAGATGCTGTAAAGTGTCAAGGGCCTTGCAGTTGTATAGGACTGACTTTCTCATCATAGAGATCTCAGAATTCAACAGGCTAATAGCCTGGTTACTATCATTTAAAGCTTATGAAAGCTGCTAAGGCTTAGATATGATCAACTACATCCGCCAACCCCATTGAAGGCACACACACACATACACACACACAAGCTGATAGTCATTCCAGTAGAATACAGATCTTTGACCCATTGAGATCATACCAGTGTTAGATTGGTTAGGGTTACCTCTAACTTGTTAACATGTATGACCTTAAAATCATGGGAATCCCAGGCTACACTTTCGTATCCCTCCCTGTAGATGTGAAGGCCATAAATTAGTGCCACAAATCCACTGAGTTCCATACCAGTTCCATACCATTTACCACATTATAAATGATCATAAAAGTCAGATCAGCATCTTGGGCCAGCTGTCTACTTCTGATGTCATCTTCTTCTCTCTAAGGGTAATAATAGGCAAAGTTCATAAAGCACCCAACTTTGTTTCATAATTACCAGGTTGACCATTTTTAATATGATTTAACCCTTCCCAACATAGAGGAGCTTTTAAACTTAAATGACCATAGCCTGCTGTTAACCATGTAGATCTACCCCATAATTGTAGGAGTTTTCCTTTTCATAGATGAGAGGTTAATTTTTTTATTGAGACTTAGCTCATCACTCCATTTGAGTTTAAATGACCCTAAGAGA
Organism: Oryx dammah; assembly: GCF_014754425.2. Taxonomy (NCBI): domain Eukaryota; kingdom Metazoa; phylum Chordata; class Mammalia; order Artiodactyla; family Bovidae; genus Oryx; species Oryx dammah. Next base: position 43,892,463 of record NW_024070207.1, read on the forward strand.
AATCTTAAATCTATGGCCAGAATCACAGCAGGTATTATTAACTGGCCAAGTGAGAGAATCCCATCTAGTAATATCATGAAGATAGAACAGGACTGAACACTCATCTAAATAAATTTCCTTGTGAGTATCCCTAGAGAATAGAAATCCACCAAGGTAACCCAGAAGTACTAGACACAGGTAATTGGCCTCAACCTAACAATTGGATTGCGTTTTAAACTAGCATAGAATCGTGTCCATGATAGAAAAATTTCATTGATAGGCATAGGTCCAAGGAATCAAGAAAACATTATAAATGATCATAAAAGTCAGATCAGCATCTTGGGCCAGCTGTCTACTTCTGATGTCATCTTCTTCTCGTCCTAGTGTAGTGTAGTTTCCTCTGTTTGAGCATTGTTTTAAGGTGAGTTTGAGGTCAGCAGGTCTCTCTATAGACCAGTCCAGCTTAGGGGCCTTTTGGAAGTGGGAGTTAACCCAAGAGTCAATTTCCCTTCAATTTCACTGGGCATGAGCTAGTTAAGAGTTCCTGATAGAAAGGTCCTTCCATCCAGGTTGAAGACAGTTCCTTAAATTATATCTTCTTCCAGTCTTGATTAAAGGTCATGTGTGAGGCACTGATCTTCATTTAAAGACAGATTACTGAGATAAGCTTCAGAAACACCCCTAGAGTGTCCTTTAATAATTCAATTGTACGTTAATATACCCTAAGAGCAAAGAACCATCAAGGAAATGAGTCTTAGTAGATACAGACCTCCATCAACAAACTAGGATTTAACATTCATTGAAACATCTCTTTCTACCTAAAGTCACTGTCATTTTTACCAAAAATAACCAAATTGAGACTTGTTTGTAATATAGGTCTGATCTCAATAAACTTGGCCTGATGACTTATATAACCATAATTGGGCATAGAATAGAGTCTCAGACTGACCTTTTAAAATAAGAGCTTTCAGGGCTAGGAGAGTCATGCCAAAGGCTTACCACAGATTTTCCCTAACAGATCTAAGTAAACTCCTCCCTTCTCAAGGTCTTCAAAATTCCTTGAGATTTCTGTACCTGTTATTGAGATAATCTTCCTAACTTATCTGATAAATTTATTGGAAACTAAGGGTTTCCAAGCTCTGGAGGGTTCAGATAGAGAGAAAATATTAAATGTTTCAATTTGTTTATAAAATATAATTTTACCAAATTGCTGTCATAATTCATTTGGGAAGGTGTTTTTACACCTGGAAAACACAGATTCAAATCAGCAATTTTTCAGAGAAAAACCATAAAAGTTATAAGCATATTCACCAGTTTATTCAGTCCTTTTATTAAATTTTGTGATGTCATCAGGTTTTCTATTAGAATTTTTACACAGTTCAGAAGCTGGTATTTATCCAAAAGTCCTTTTTATAAATCTTATTGAAGAGGCAAAACTTGGTTAGTGCTATGACAATATTTTGAGATAGTAACTAGAATTATTCTTGGTAACATTTTACCCAAACATATCAGAACTTTAGGAACTTTATACAGTTTCTAGGATATCTATATTAATAACATTTACCATACAATATAACCCAAGACTTACTGATAACTTGACAATACCCTCCATGTAATTCAATATACAAAATGAACCTAATTAGTGTAATATCTCTCTTTGGGATGTTTCAGGGGCCCTCTGAAGCATCCCAAAGTTAGCTAGAAATCTTCTTCATTAGAATGATTTAGGAAGTTTTGTGAATAAATATCAAAAAGTTTTAGAACACTTAGTCACATGGAATTATAGGTCAGTGTGAAACAATACTGAGCCAAAACTTAGCCAAAGTAACAATAAGGAATTTCAGAACAGATCATTTAAGAGATAAAGAACCTTAAATCTATTATCAGTTCAGTTCAGTTCAGTCACTCAGTCGTGTCCAACTCTTTGTGATCCCATGAAATGCAGTGCACCAGGCCTCCCTGTCCATCACCAACTCCCGGAGTCCTCCCAAACCCACGTCCATTGAGTTGGTGATGCAATCCAACCTGCTCATCCTGTGTCATCCCCTTCTCCTCCTTGCCCTCAATCTTTCCCAGCATCAGGGCCTTTTCAAATGAGTCAGCTCTTTGCATCACGTGGCCAAAGTATTGGAGTTTCAGCTTCAACATCAGCCCTTCCAATGAACACCCAGGACTGATCTCCTTTAGGATGAACTGTTTGGATATCCTAGCAGTCCAATGGACTCTCAAGAGTCTTCTCCAGGGGGCAATCCTAAGATGGTGGAGGAATAGGATGGGGAGACCACTTTCTCCCCCACAATTTCATCAACAGAACATTTGAACGCTGAATAAATTCCACAAAACAACTTCTGAATGCCGGCAGAGGACATCAGGCTCCCAGAAATGCAGACCATTGTCTTTGAAAGGAGGTAGGAAAAAATATAAAAGACAAAAAGAGAGACAAAAGAGGTAAGGATGGAGCTCCGTCCTGGGAAGGGAGTCTTAAAAAAGAGAGAAGTTCCAAACACCAGGAAACACTCTCACTGCCAAGCCTGTGGTGAGCCTTGGAACCACAGAGGGCAACATAACTGGGAGGAAAAATAAATAATTAATTAAAACCCACAGATTACATGCCCAACGGTAACTCCCCCAGTGGAGAAGCAGCGCAGATGCCTGCATTTGCCACTAGCAAGTGGGGGCTGGGTAGGGAGGCTCCGGCTGCATTGCTTAGAGTAAGGACCAGGCCTGAGGGCAATCCGAGGGAACTAACTTGGGCTAGCAAACCAGACTGTGGGATAGCCACCACGTGAAAAGCCCTAACCTAAGACACTGCCAGGCCTGCTCTCAGAACAAAAGACTGACTAGAGCTACGCAAAAAGCCCTAATCTAAGACACCGTCAGGCCCACTTACAGAACAAAGAACTGAGCAGAGCTAGCCAGCTGCAGACCATCCGCCTCGAGTGACAGGCAGCCAGAGCCAGAAGGGGGCAATCGCGTCCCCAGAGAGGCATTATCTACCAAACTGCAAGCAGGCTTCGTTGCTAAATAAGACTTCTTGGGATTCTGGATGGTCAACATCTGCCTGAGAAGGTGCGCTGGTTGTACACCCAGAAAACCAAGCAGCAGGAACAGGGGAGGCGATAAGTCGCTGTGACCGCTCTCGCCAAATACCTGGTCACTTGAGCTCCTCGGACCTGGGGAGGACACAAAACTCAGGCCCAACTGAGTCTGCGCTTCTGAGGACTACCTGAGTACATGACCCTGAGTGGCTTAGACCTGGGAAGTGCATACAACCCAGGGCCAGCCTCAGACAGTTCCCGGCAGAGCAACCTAGAGCCTAAGCAGTGTAGACAGGGAAAGCACACACACCGTGAGTTGGGGCAAACCCAGTGTGGCTGAGACACTGCAAGCACATGCCAGTGTTATTTGTTTGCAGCGTCCCTTCCTCCCCACAGCACGACTGAATAAGTGAGCCTAAAAAAGTGTCCACCACTGCCCCCCTTGTGTCGGGGGGAAATTAGACACTGAAGAGACCAGCAAACAGAAGAAGCTAAACCAGATGGAACCTCTTGGGAAGTGACAGGAGCAATAGATTAAAACCCTGTAGTTAGTACCGACTACATAGGAAGGGGCCTATAGATCTTGAGAAATATAAGCCGGATCAAGGAACTATCAGAAAATGAACTGACCCCACACTGCTCACAACAACAGCAGAAAAAGTCCTAGATATATTTTTACCACTTTTACTATTATTCTATGTTTTTTATTAATTTTTTAAAAATTTTAGTTTTCTATTACTCCTTTAATTTTCATTTTTATAGCTTACTATTACTTTGCAAAAAAAGAGACCTTATTTTCTAAAGCAAACTTCATATATATTTATATTTTATAATTTGTGTGACTTTTTTTTCTTTAATATTGTATTTTTGAAAATCCAACCTCTACTCTAGATTTTTAATCTGTGCTTTTTGGTATTTGTTATCAATTTTGTACCTTTAAGAACCCAATCTTCAGTACCCATTTTTACTTGGGAGCAAGATTACTGGCTTGACTGCTCTCTCCCCCTTTAGATTCTCATTTTTCTCCACCAGGTCGCCTCTATCTCCTTCCTCCCCCTTCTCTTCTCTACCCAACTCTGTGAATCACCAGTGTGCTCCGGATGGTGGAGAACACTTAGGGAACTGATTACTGGCTGGATGTGTCTCTCTTCTTTTGATTCCCCTGTTTTCATCCTCCTGGCCACCTCTGTCTCATTTCCCCCTCTTCTCTTCCCTGTATAACTCCTTGAACATCTCTGAGTGGTCCAGACTGTGGAGCACACCTAAGGAAGTGATTACTGGCTAGCTTTCTCTCTCCTCTTTTGATTCCACTGCATCTCATTCAGGTCACCTCTATCTCCCTCCTCCCTATTGTCTTCTCCATATAACTCGGCGAACCTCTCTGGGTGTCCCTCTCTGTGGAGAAACTTTTCATCTTTAACCTAGATGTTTTATCAATGGTGCTGTATAGATGGAGAAGTCTTGAGGCTACTGTAAAAATAAGACTGAAAACCAGGAGCAGGAGGCTTAAGTCCAAATCCTGAGAACACCAGAGAACTCCTGACTCCAGGGAACATTAATCGACAGGAGCTCATCAAACACCTCCATACCAACACTGAAATCAAGCACCACCCAAGGGCCAACAAGTTCCAGAGCAAGACATACCATGCAAATTCTCCAGCAACACAGGAACACAGCCCTGAGCTTCAATATACAGGCTGCCCAAAGTCACTCCAACCCCATTGACATCTCATAACTCATTACTGGACACTTTATTGCACTTCAGAGAGAAGAAATCCAGCTCCACCCACCAGAACACTGACACAAGCTTCCTGAACCAGGAAACCTTGACAAGTCACAGGTACAACCCCACCCACAGCTAGGAAACTCCACAATAAAGAGAACTCCACAAACTGCCAGAATACAGAAAGGCCACCCCAAACACAGCAATATAAACAAGATGAAAAGACAGAGGAATACCCAGCAGTAAAGGAACAGGATAAATGCCCATCGAACCAAACAAAAGAGGAAGAGATAGGGAATCTACCTGGTAAAGGATTCCCAATAATGATGTGAAAATGACCCAAAATCTTGAAAACAAAATGGAATCACAGATAAATAGCCTGGAGAGAAGGATTGAGAAGATGCAAGAAAGGTTTAACATGGACTAAGAAGAAATAAAAAAAGAGTCAATATATAATGAATAATGAAATAAATGAGATCAAAAACACTCTGGAGGGAGTAACTAGTAGAATAATGGAGGCAGAAGATAGGATTAGTGAGGTAGAAGATAGAATGGTAGAAATTAATGAATCAGAGAGGAAAAAAGAAAAACGAATTAAAATAAATGAGGACAATCTTAGAGACCTCTGGGACAATGTTAGATGCCCCAACATTCGAATCATAGGAGTCCCAGAAGAAGAAAACAAAAAGAAAGACCATGAGAAAATACTTGAGGAGATAATAGTTGAAAACTTCCCTAAAATGGGGAAGGAAATAGCCACCCAAGTCCAAAAACCCCAGAGAGTGCCAAACAGGATAAACCCAAGGTGAAACACCCCAAGACACATATTAATCAAATTAACAAAGATTCAACACAAAGAACAAATATTAAAAGCAGCAAGGGAAAAGCAACAAATAACACACAAGGGGATTTCCACAAGGATAACAGCTGATCTTTCAATAGAAACTCTTCACGGCAGAAAGGGATGGCAGGACATACTTAAAGTGATGAAAGAAAATAACCTACAGCCCAGATTACTGTACCCAGCAAGGATCTCATTCAAATAAGAAGGAGAAATCAAAAGCTTTATAGACAAGCAAAAGCTGAGAGAATTCTGCACCACCAAACCAGCTCTCCTAAAAATGCTACAGGATCTTCTCTAGACAGGTAAAAAAATGGTGTATAAACTCAAACCCAAAACAATAAAGTAAATGTCAATGGGAATCATACTTATCAGTAATTACCTTAAATGTAAAAGGGTTGAATGCCCCAACCAAAAGACAAAGACTGGCTGAATGGATACAAAAACAAGACCCCTCTATATGTTGTCTACAAGAGACCCACCTCAAAACAAGGGACACATAAAGACTGAAAGTGAAGGGCTGGAAAAATATATTCCACACAAATGGAGACCAAAAGAAAGCAGGAGCAGCAATACTCATATCAGATAAAAAAGACCTTATAACAAAGACTGTGAAAAGAGACAAAGAAGGACACTACATAATGATCAAAGGATCGATCCAAGAAGAAGATATTACAATTATAAATATATATGCACCCAACATAGGAACACTGCAATATGTAAGACAAATGCTAACAAGTATGAAAGGGGAAATTAACAGTAACACAGTAATAGTGGGAAACTTTAATACCCCACTCACACCTATGGATAGGTGAACTAAACAGAAAATTAACAAGGAAACACAAACTTTAAATGATACAATAGACCAGTTAGATCCAATTGATATCTATAGGACACTTCACCCCAAAACAATGAATTTCAACTTTTTCTCAAACACACACGGAACCTTCTCCAGGATAGATCACATCCTGGGCCATAAATCTAACCTTGATAAATTCAAAAAAATCGAAATCATTCCAAGCATCTTTTGTGACCACAATGCAGTAAGATTAGATGTCAATTACAGGAGAATGACTATTAAAAATTCCAACATATGGAGGCTGAACAACACGTTGCTGAATAACCAACAAATCACAGAAGAAATAAAAAAGAAATTAAAATATGCATAGAAATGAATGAAAATGAAAAAACAACAATCCAAAACCTGTAGGAAACTGTAAAAACAGTGCTAGGGGAAGGTTCATATCAATACAGGCATACCGCAAGAAACAAGAAGAAAGTCAAATAAATAACCTAACTCTACACCTAAAGCAACTAGAAAAGGAAGAAATAAAGAACCCCAGGATTAGTAGAAGGAAAGAAATCTTAAAAAATTAGGGCAGAAATAAATGCAAAAGAAACAAAAGAGACCATAGCAAAAATCAACAAAGCCAAAAGCTGGTTCTTTGAGAAGATAAATAAAATTGACAAACCATTAGCCAGATTCATCAAGAAACAAAGGGAGAAAAACCAAATCAATAAAATTAGAAATGGAGAGATCACAACAGACAACACAGAAATACAAAGGAACATAAAAGACTACTATCAGCAATTATATGCCAATAAAATGGACAACTTGGAAGAAATGGACAAATTCTTAGAAAAGTACAACTTTCCAAAACTGAACCAGGAAGAAATAGAAAATCTTAACAGACCCATCAGAAGCACAGTAATTGAAACTGTAATCAGAAATCTTCCAGCAAACAAAAGCCCAGGACCAGTCGGCCTCAAAGCTGAATTCTACCAAAACTTTAGAGAAGACCTAACACCTATCCTACTCAAACTCTTCCAGAAAATTGCAGAGGAATGTCAACTTCCAAACTCATTCTATCAGGCCACCATCACCATAATACCAAAACCTGGAAAGATGCCACAAAAAAAGAAAACTACAGGCCAATATCACTGATGAACATAGATGCAAAAATCCTTAACAAAATTCTACCAATCAGAATCCAACAACACATTAAAAAGATCGTACACCATGACCAAGAGGGCTTTATCCCAGTGATGCAAGGATTCTTCAATATCTGCAAATCAATCAGTGTAATACACCACATTAAGAAATTGAAAAATAAAAGCCATATGATTATCTCAATGGATGCAGAGAAAGCCTTTGGCAAAATTCAACATCCATTTATGATAAAAACTCTCCAGAAAGCAGGAATAGAAGGAACATACCTCAACATAATAAAAGCTATATATGACAAACCCAGAGCAAACATTATCCTCAATCAATGCTGAAAAATTGAAAGCATTTCCACTAAAGTCAAGAACAAGACAAGGGTGTCCACTCTCACCACTGCTATTCAACAGAGTTTTGGAAGTTTTGGCCACAGCAATCAGACCAGAAAAAGAAGTAAAGGAATCTAAATTGGAAAAGAAGAAGTAAAACTCTCACTGTTTGCAGATGACATGATCCTCTGCATTGAAAACCCTAAAGACTCCACCATAAAATTGCTAGAGATAATCAATGAATATAGTAAAGTTGCAGGATATAAAATCAACACACAGAAATCCCTTGCATTCCTGTACACTAATAATGAAAAAATAGAGAAATTAAGGAAACAATTCCATTCACCATTGCAATGAAAAGAATAAAATACTTAAGAATATATCTACCTAAGGAAACTAAAGACCTATATATAGAAAACTATAAAACACTGGGGAAAGAAATCAAAGAGGACACAAATAGATGGAGAAATATACCATGTTGATGGATCAGAAGAATCAATATAGTGAAAATGAGTATACTACCCAAAGCAATCTATACATTCAATGCAATCCCTATCAAGCTACCAACCATATTTTTCACAGAGGTAGAACAAATAATTTCACAATTTGTATGGAAATACAAAAAACTTCGAATAGCCAAAGCAATCTTGAGAAAGAAGAATGGAACTGGAGGAATCAACCTGCCTGACTTCAGGCTCTACTACAGAGCCACAGTCATCAAGACCGTATGGTACTGGCACAAAGACAGAAATATAGATCAATGGAACAAAATAGAAAGTCCAGAGATAAATCCACACACCTATGGACACCTTATCTTTGACAAAGTAGGCAAGAATATACAATGGATTAAAGACAATCTCTTAAACAAGTGGTGCTGGGAAAACTGGTCAACCACTTGTAAAAGAATGAAACTAGAACACTTTCTAACACCATACACAAAAATAAAATAAAAATGGATTACAGATCTAAATGTAAGACCAGAAACTATAAAACTCTTAGAGGAGAACATAGGCAAACATTCTCTGGCATAAATCACAGCAGGATCCTCTATGACCCACCTCCAAGAATATTGGAAATAAAAGCAAAAATAAACATGTGGGACCTAATTAAAATTAACAGCTTCTGCACAACAAAAGAAACTATAAGCAAGGTGAAAAGACAGCCTTCAGAATGTGACAAAATAATAGCAAATGAAGCAACTGACAAAGAATTAATCTCAAAGATATACAAGCAACTTCTGCAGCTCAATTCCTGACCCAGTCAAAAAATGGGCCAAAGAACTAAACAGACATTTCTCCAAAGAAGACATACAGATGGCTAACAAACACATGAAAAGATGCTCAACATCACTCATTATCAGAGAAATGCAAATCAAAACCACAATGAGATACCATTTCACGCCAGTCAGAATGGCTGCTATCCAAAAGTTTACAAGCAATAAATGCTGGAAAGGGTGTGGAGAAAAGGGAACCCTCTTACACTGTTGGTGGGAATGCAAACTAGTACAGCCACTATGGAGAACAGTGTGGAGATTCCTTAAAAAAAATGGAACTAGAAACGCATATGACCCAGCAATCCCACTGCTGGGCATATACACCGAGGAAACCAGAATGGAAAGAGACATGTGTACCCCAATGCTCATCGCAGCACTGTTTATAATAGCCAGGACATGGAAGCAACCTAGATGTCCATCAGCAGACGAATTGATAAGAAAGCTGTGGTACATATACACAGTGGAGTATTACTCAGCCATTAAAAAGAATACATTTGAATCAGTTCTGAGGTGGATGAAACTGGAGCCTATTATACAGAGTGAAGTAAGCCAGAAGAAAAACACCAATACAGTACACTAATGCATATATATGGAATTTAGAAAGACAGTAATGATGACCCTGTATGCAAGACAGCAAAAGAGACACAGATGTATAGAACAGTCTTTTGCACTCTGTCGGAGAGGGCGAGGGTGGGATGATTTCGGAGAATTGCATTGAAACATGTATATCATCATATGTGAAACGAATTGCCAGTCCAATACAGGATGCTCTGGGCTGGTGCACTGGGTTGATCCAGAGGGATGGTAGTGGGAGGGGGGTTCAGGTTGGGGAGCACATGTACACCCGTGGTGGATTCATATTGATACATGGCTAAACCAATACAATATTGTAAAGTAATTAGCCTCCAATTAAAATAAATAAATTTATATTTTAAAAAAAAAGAGTCTTCTCCAACACTACGGTTCAAAAACATCAATTCTTTGGCACTCAGCTTTCTTTATAGTCCATCTCTCACATCCATACATGACCACTGGAAAACCCATAGCCTTGACTAGATGGACCTTTATTGGCAAAATAATGTCTCTGCTTTTTAATATGCTGTCTAGTTTGGTCATAACTTTCCTTCCAAGGAGTAAGCGTGCTTTAATTTCATGGCTGCAATCACCATCTGCAGTGATTTTGGAGCCCAGAAAAATAAAGTCAGCCACTGTTTCCACTGTTTCCCCATCTATTTGCCATGAAGTGATTATCAAAGGCAGTTTAATGTCTGAAGACAAGGTGTACTCTTAACAGAGAGAAAAACTAAATTCAAATTTTTGCACCAGCTTACTTTACTTAAAAGGTAAACTTAATTAACTTTATTTTAAACTTACTCCTAACCATATACAAAACTCTTTCCTCATGGTTCACTTTTCACAAACTTTATCACTTTCTGTACCCATTAATGTGTTCTTCCATCCTGAAAAGCCACCTGTAAGTCACGCTTGCTTCCTTTTCCTTCACAAAATTCAATTCCATTCCACCTACCTTCTTTACCAAAAACACACTTCCTACTTCCTTTAACCAACCAAGAACTGACTTTTATATTAGCATTTTATACATTGGTGAGCATAAATACCAGTGATAATTTCTAAAACCTTCATTTTAGGATGGCACCAAAGATCATTTCTTTTTAATCCCAAATCTCTTTAGTTTCTCTGTAAAAGTGTTTAGTAATAAATGTTTCAAAACCTTATTTTATTTGGAAATGACTTAAGCTTCCAACATTTAGTTTAGCAGAACCCTTAGAAGTTCAAGTTACCCCATTCTGGATAGACTATTTTAGACAGACATTCCTAAAGCATAATTATTCTTAATAGAGTTGTCTAAAGGCTCATATCTCATTTACACTTTTTAGAAGCTTCTTTGCTCAGCAAGGTAATTTCCTTGCTGACAAACTTGTAACAGATATAATAATATTTAACTTATGTTAAACCTAGGTACAATGAAAATATTCTGCTTAATGTTAAGTACTCTTAGAGATGTCTACATTACTTAGATCAACAAATAAACATTAATATCAGGTGTTTAATAGTGAATATTTCCCAGTTCACATGAACCTGAAATTCTGTTAGGTTAATTTCTCTTGTATTTAGAATTATTTGATTTGTAAGCACATGTTTTTTTCAAGGCCTATTAGGTTAGAGCTCATTTACAAACTGATCTCAGCAATCAGCTATATATATATATATATGACACACACTAAGACATACATATATCCAAATAGACACGAGATATCCTATAGCTTTGTTTTCCAAACTTAGTTATGAATAAAAATGGTTGGAATCAGATTTTAAATCGTTTTGTTCCCTTTTTTTTTTTTCTTTTTGGTTTCAGGAATTAGATATGTTCTAGATAAGTGATCCCAGGAACTCTGGTCTAAATGTATAGGAGGAGTTATTTCCTCAGGGCAAAAATTCTTAAAGAGAGAATTCTTCCTTCAAGCTTCCTCTGGAGTCTAAGGAATATTGTGACCACATTGTCAAAAATAGTTTTTTTGTGTGTGCGACCATAGTTTTATAGCCAAAATTTAGACCAGATAGTGCTCAACTTGGCCCTGATAACAAGGACAGATTGGTCCCAGCAGAGATTGTCACTCTGGGGAAGTAGGGGTCTTAGTTTGATCAGCCCCAGGCTGTTGACTACAGGAGGAAGTCCTGGACATTAAGGAATTTCAGTCCATTTTCTTATCCTATGTCAACAGAGATCTAATATTACAGGCTACCTTTTTTGTCACTGGATCATAGCTATAGATTGACCAGTCAAAAAAAGATTTTTTTCCCTAGGGGTTCCCAGGTGGAGTGTGGAGCCTTACAGTGAGCAATTCCCACATTGGCTCAAGCAGTTTATACCAGATGTCTGTGCACTCAAACCAAAAGAACAAAACCAAACTGAAGCAGAATTTCACCACCCTGGAGTCACACTCCAAATGAAACAAAAGGCAAAGAGATGCCTAGAAATCAAAAGCCAAGTGGCAAGAGTGCCCCAAAAAGGTGGTAAAGTGATGCCCAGAAATCAAAAACCAAATGGCATAAATGTCAAACGTGACATCCCAGTTCGACTAGACCTGAGACCTGGCAAAGTCAGTGCTAGCAGCCTTTTTTAGTTTTGATATAATTTCAAGCAATTTCTTGTTGATTTTCTGTGAAGAAGTTACTCTATCATTTCCTGTTTTAGAAGCTTCTAGATCCCAGTCAAAGTAAGCACACTGACCTTTTCATTGTGCACACAAAAAAAATATCAATTTTGGAATATCAAAAGAACCCCAATTTGGCCATTTTAGGTTGAGATCTCCTTCAGTATAATTTCTCCAACTAACTAGGTACTTGCACCTATGAGCTCCGTATGTATTGTACATGAATCTGGCTAGAGTGTTAGTCAGAGGCTGGTCTTTCTGGCATCCCTTTGTTTCTGTTTTTGAGAGATTCTGTTTCCCATTTTAAGCTGAATTTGTCAGGGATAAAACTCACTAGTGAACTTGTGTAGTGGGCCCATGTGCTGCTTGTGAGCTTAACTTCTCCAGGAGTCACCCCAGAGTCGTTTCAGCTTGTCTTACATGTCTTGGATTCTGCCTCTGGCAATCTAAGACCACCATGGCTGCTCAGGTCGCTGAATGGCCAGTTCTCATCTGCAACCCAGGATGAGCAAGCGTTTTAATTAATGTGTGGTTTTTCCTATGGGACCACTGCATGGTATGAAGACTAAGCCTCCACCACTCCCATAAATTTCTCAGCCACCTGAGAAAAACAAAACTGACCAGGAGGAGTCTTGTCCTTTTTCTTCAGAGCAAAGCTCTCATGTATTTTCCTCACTTTTATCCTGACAAATTCTATAAAGTCAGTCAAATTGGGGGAAAGTATCAGATCAGCCTCTTACTTAACCACTTAGCCAAGACCATTCAGTCCCCTACAATGGAGCGACCTCAGCATCTTTCAGCTGAGACCCGGGTATTCCTTGATTTTTTTCAATCAAGACCCCCCTACTCAGTACCTTTCCACTGGGTGGGCAATTCCCCTGACATCTTTCAACCGGCCCCCCACCCAGTATCTTTTGACTGGGTGGGAATTCCTCAGTATCTTTCTACTGAGCCCCATGCACTGTCTAGACCATAAATGGGTAGTCCTTTGATGTTTCACCCAAGTCGCGCCGCCCTCCGCACCAGTACATTCCTACCAGGAGGCAGCAGGTAACCTTCTCTACCACCAAATAAAGCTAAGAATCTCAACCAATATGGGAGATTCAAGAACCAGGAGAGACTTACCCTAATTAGTCTGCACTCCCCGAGGATGTGGATGGGCACGAGGGGCCACTGCTGGTACCAAAGCTCCAGTTCCTCGTGGAGTCCAGCCGAAGAAAGGAAGTCCACTCTGGGTCCCTTCATTGCCACCATAACTGTCGACTAAAAGAAAAAGATGTACAACTTGAGAGTTGTGAGTTAAGTTTTATTTGGGGCAAAATGCAGACTGTGCCCCAGGAGGCAGCATCTCAAATAGCTCTGAGAGACTGCTCCAAAGTGGCAGTGGGGGAAAGTCAATATATAAGGTTTTGGTGAAGGGGGAGTTCAATGCCATGAAGCACTCAATTTATAAAAAGGTTTTTTGTTAGTCATGAGGTCTGATGTCACCATGAAGGAAGTTAGTGCTGCTTCTCTAGACACGACTGAGCAACTTCACTTTCACTTTTCACTTTCATGCATTGGAGAAGGAAATGGCAACCTACTCCAGTGTTCTTGCCTGGAGAATCCCACGGACGGGGGAGCCTGGTGGACTGCCATCTATGGGGTCACACAGAGTCGGACACGACTGAAGTGACTTAGCAGATAAGAGGAGATGCAAAGACTGAGGATAAAATTAAACATCCAACTATCTAAAGACCTGTCCCACCAGATTTCTGGAGCACAGAGTGCCTCACTTCACCCTGAACTCCCTCAGGAGTTGTTGAAGGTCAATAGCTACAGCAGCATGGTCTTCAATCTCCATAGAGGCAGATGGCAAATGCCTTTGTTGTTCAGTCACTGGCAATGCAATGCAATTGCACTGGTAAGTGGAATTTGTACTTGACAGAATGATTGGCTAAAAACAACCCAGAAGCTAATCCCATCACCAGAAAACAGAAGACTGTGGCAGAGCAATTCTCCTGGGTTCCCTTACATACAGCTCTCCGCCCAGGTGCTCTTTCCCAATAAAATCCTTTGCTTTGTCAGCACATTTGTTTCCTCAGACAATTCATTTCCGAGTATTAGACAAGAGCCCACTTTTGGGCTCTGGAAGGGGTCGCCCTTCCTGCAACACTTTCAGCATTACTTTGCTAGTATGAGAGATGAGTGCAACTGTGCTGACGTTTGAACATTCTTTGACACTCCGTTTCTTTGGGGTTCGAATGAAAACTGACCTTTTCCAGTCCTGTGGCCACTGCTCAGTTTTTCAAACTGGGTGGCATATTGAGTGCAGCACATTCACAGCAACATCTTTTGGGATTTGAAATAGCTCAGCTGGAACTCCATCACCTCCACTAGCATTGTTCATAGTGATGCTTCCTAAGGCCCACTTGACTTCACATTCCAGGATGTCTGGCTCTAGGTGAGTGATCACACCATCGTGGTTATCTGGGTCATTAAGACCTCTTTTGTATAGCTCTGTGTATTCTTGCGGGTAAGGAGACACCCCTCGTTCAAGGTAAGGAGCAGCGGCTGTGCTTTGCTGGAGCAGCCGTGAAGAGATACCCCACACCCAAGGTAAGAGAAACACAAGTAAGATGGTAGGTGTTGCAAGAGGGCTTCAGAGGGCAGACACACTGAAACCATACTCACAGAAAACTAGTCAATCTAATCACACTAGGACCAGGGCCTTGTCTAACTCAGTGAAACCAAGCCATGCCCATGGGACAACCCAAGACGGGTGGGTCATGGTGGAGAGGTCTGACAGAATGTGGTCCACTGGAGAAGGGAATGGCAAACCACTTCAGTATTCTTGCCTTGAGAACCCCATGAACAGTAGGAAAAGACAAAATGATAGGATACTGAAAGAGGAACTCCCCAGGTCAGTAGGTGCCCAATATGCTACTGGAGATCAGTGGAGAAATAACTCCAGAAAGAATGGAGGGATGAAGCCAAAGCAAAAACAATACCCAGGTGTGGATGAGACTGGTGATAGAAGCAAGGTCCGATGCTGTAAAGAGCAATATTGCATCAGTTCAGTTCAGTCGCTCAGAGGTGTCCGACTCTTTGCGACCCCATGGATCGCAGCATGTCAGGCCTCCCTGTCCATCACCATCTCCCGGAGTTCACTCAGACTCACGTCCATCGAGTCTGTGATGCCATCCAGCCATCTCATCCTCTGTCGTCCCATTCTTCTCCTGCCCCCAATCCCTCCCAGCATCAGAGTCTTTTCCAATGAGTCAACTCTTCGCATGAGGTGGCCAAAGTACTGGAGTTTCACCTTCAGCATCATTCCTTCCAAAGAAATCCCAGGGTTGGTCTCCTTCAGAATGGACTGGTTGGATCTCCTTGTAGTCCAAGGGACTCTCAAGAGTCTTCTCCAACACCACAGTTAAGAAGCATCAATTCTTCAGCGCCCAGCCTTCTTCACAGTCCAACTCTCACATCCATACATGACCACAGGAAAAACCATAGCCTTGACTAGACGGACCTTAGTCGGCAAAGTAATGTCTCTGCTTTTGAATATACTATCTAGGTTGGTCATAACTTTTCTTCCAAGGAGTAAGCGTCTTTAATTTCATGGCTGCAGTCACCATCTGAAGTGATTTTGCATAAGAACCTAGAATGTCAGGTCCATGAATCAAGGCAAATTGGAAGTGGTCAAACAAGAGATGGCAAGAGTGAACGTTGACATTCTAGGAATCAGCGAACTAAAATGGACTGGAAAGGGTGAATTTAACTCAGATGACCACTATATCTACTACTGCGGGCAGGAATCCCTCAGAAGAAATGGAGTAGCCATCATGGTCAACAAAAGAGTCTGAAATGCACTACATGGATGCAATCTCAAAAACGACAGAACGATCTCTGTTCGTCTCCAAGGCAAACCATTCAATATCACAGTTATCAAGTCTATGCCCCAATCAGTAACGCTGAAGAAGCTGAAGTTGAACAGTTTTATGAAGACCTACAAGATGTTTTAGAACTAACACCCCCAAAAGATGTCCTTTTCATTATAGGGGACTGGAATGCAAAAGTAGGAAGTCAAGAAACACCTGGAGTAAAAGGCAAATTTGGCCTTGGAATGCAGAGTGAAGCAGGGCAAAGATTAATAGAGCTTTGCCAAGAAAATGCACTGGTCAAAGCAAACATCCTCTTCCAACAACATAAGAGAAGACTCTACACATGGACATCACCAGATGGTCAACACCAAAATTAGATTGATTATATTCTTTGCAGCCATAGATGGAGAAACTCTATACAGCCAACAAAAACAAGACGAGGAGATGACTGTGGCTCAGATCATGAACTCCTTATTTCTAAATTCAGACTCAAAGATCATGAACTCCTTATTTCCAAATTCAGACTCAAATTGAAGAAAGTAGGGAAAACCGCTAGACCATTCAGGTATGACTTAAATCAAATCCCTTATGATTATATAGTGGAAGTGAGAAATAGATTTAAGGGACTAGATCTGATAGATAGAGTGCCTGATGAACTATGGAATGAGGTTCGTGACATTGTACAGGAGACAAGGATAAAGACCATCCCCATGGAAGAGAAATGCAAAAAAGCAAAATGACTGTCTGGGGAGGCCTTACAAATAGAGGTGAAAAGAAGAGAGGCGAAAAGCAAAGGAGAAAAGGAAAGATATAAGTATCTGAATGCAGAGTTCCAGAGAATAGCAAGAAGAGATAAGAAAGCCTTCTTCAGCAATCAATGCAAAGAAATAGAGGAAAAGAACAGAATGGGAAAGACTAGAGATCTCTTCAAGAAAATTAGAGATACCAAGGGAACAGTTCATGCAAAGATGGGCTCGATAAAGGACAGAAATGGTCTGGACCTAACAGAAGCAGAAGATATTAAGAGGAGGTGTCAAGAATACACAGAACTGTACGAAAAAAGATCTTCACGACCTGGATAATCATGATGGTGTGATCACTCATCTAGAGCCAGACATCCTGGAATGTGAAGTCAAGTGGGCCTTGGAAAGCATCGCTACGAACAAAGCTAGTGGAGGTGATGGAATTCCAGTTGAGCTGTTTCAAATCCTGAAAGATGATGCTGTGAAAGTGCCGCACTCAATATGCCAGCAAATTTGGAAAACTGAGCAGTGGCCACAGGACTGGAAAAGGTCAGTTTTCATTCCAATCCCAAAGAAAGGCAATGCCAAAGAATACTCAAACTACCGCACAATTACACTCATCTCACATGCTAGTAAAGTAATGCTCAAAATTCTCCAACCAGGCTTCAGCAATACGTGAACCGTGAACTTCCTGATGTTCAAGCTGGTTTTAGAAAAGGCAGAGGAACCAGAAATCAAATTGCCAACATCCGCTGGATCATGGAAAAAGCAAGAGAGTTCCAGAAAAATATCTATTTCTGCTTTATTGACTATGCCAAAGTCTTTGTGTGGATCACAATAAACTGTGGAAAATTCTGAAAGAGATGGGAATACCAGACCACCTGACCTGCCTCATGAGAGATCTGTATGCAGGTCAGGAAGCAGCAGTTAGAAATGGACATGGAACTACAGACTGGTTCCAAATAGGAAAAGGAGCACGTCAAGGCTATATATTGTCACCCTGCTTATTTAACTTACATGCAGAGTACATCATGAGACACCCTGGACTGGAAGAAACACAAGCTGGAATCAAGATAGCCGGGAGAAATATCAATAACCTCAGATATGCAGATGACACCACCCTTATGGCAGAAAGTGAAGAGGAACTAAAAAGCCTCTTGATGAAAGTGAAAGTGGAGAGTGAAAAAGTTGGCCTAAAGCTCAACATTCAGAAAATGAAGATCATGGCATCCGGTCCCATCACTTCATGGGAAATAGATGGGGAAACAGTGGAAACAGTGTCAGACTTTATTTTGGGGGGCTCCAAAATCACT
>NW_024070207.1:43911182-43928064 GCF_014754425.2 Oryx dammah
TTTCATTCCTCTCTCTTACCCTCCTGGCAACCTCTGTCTACTTCCTCTCTCTCCTCTCCCCTGTATAACTCCGTAAATACCGCTGAGAGGTCCAGACTATGGAGCGCACATAAGGAAGTGACTATTGACTAGCTTGCTCTCTCCTCTTTTGATCTCACCACATCTCATTCCAGTCACCTCTAACTACCCCCTCCCTCTTCTCTTCTCCATGTAACCCAGTGAACCTCTCTGGGTGCCCCTCAATGTGGAGAAACCTTTCATCTTTAGCCTAGATGCTATATCATTGGTGCTGTATAGATGGAGAAGTCTAGAGACCACCGTAAAAATAAAACCGAAAACCAGAAGCAGGAGGCTTAAGTCCAAAGCTTGAGAACATCAGAGAACTCCTGAATTCAGGGAACATTAAACAATAGGAGCTCATCAAATGCCTCCAAACCTATACTGAAACAAAGCTCCACCCAAGGGCCAACAAGTTCCAGAGCAAGACATATCACACAAATTCTCCAGCAACACAGGAACACACCCCTGAGCTTCAATATACAGGCAGTTCAAAGTTACTCCAAAACTTTAGACATCTCATAACCCATTACTGGTCACTCCACTGCACTCCAGAGAGAAGAAACCCAGCTCCACCCACCAGACCTCCAACACAAGCCTCCCTAACCAGGAAACCTTGACAAGCCACTGATACAACCCCACCCACAGTGAGGAAGCTCCACAATAAAGAGAACTCCACAAATTACCAGAATATAAAAAGGCCATTCCAAACGCAGCAATATAACCAAGATGAAGAGACAGAGGAATACCCAAGAGGTAAAAGAGCAGGAGAAATGCCCACCAAACCAGACAAAAGAGGAAGAGATAGGGAATCTACCTGAGAAAGAATTCTGAATATTGATAGTGAAAATGATCCAAAATCTTGAAGTCAAAATGGAATCACAGATAAATACCCTAGAGACAAGGATTGAGAAGATGCAAGAAAGGTTCAACAAGGACCTAGAAGAAATAAAAAAGAGTCAATATACAATGTATAATGCAATAAATGAGATCAGAAACACTCTGGAGGCAACAAATAATAGAATAACGGAGGCAGAAGATAGGATTAGTGAAATAGAAGATAGAATGGTAGAAATAAATGAATCAGAGAGGAAAAAAGAAAAACGAATTAAAAGAAATGAGGACAATCTCAGAGACCTCCAGGACAATATGAAATGCTCCAACATTCGAATTATAGGAGTCCCAGAAGAAGAAGACAAAAAGAAAGACCATAAGAAAATCCTTGAGGAGATAATAGTTGAAAACTTCCCTAAAATGGGGAAGGAAATAATCACCCAAGTCCAAGAAACACAGAGAGTCCCAAACAGGATAAACCCAAGGCGAAACACCCCAAGACACATATTAATCAAATTAACAAAGATCAAACACAAAGAACAACTATTAAAAGCAGCAAGGGAAAAACAACAAATAACACACAAGGGGATTCCCATAAGGATAACAGCTGATCTCTCAATAGAAACTCTTCAGGCCAGGAGGGAATGGCAAGACATACTTAAAGTGATGAAAGAAAATAACCTACAGCCCAGATTACTATACCCAGCAAGGATCTCATTCAAATACGAAGGAGAAATCAAAAGCTTTACAGACAAGCAAAAGCTGAGAGAATTCAGCACCATCAAACCAGCTCTCCAACAAATTCTAAAGGATATTCTCTAGACAGGAAACACAAAAAGGGAGTATAAACCCGAACCCAAAATAATAAAACAAATGGCAACGGGATCATACTTATCAATAATTACCTTAAACGTAAATGGATTGAATGCCCCAACCAAAAGGCAAAGACTGGCGATTGGATACAAAAACAAGAACCCTCTATATGCTGCTTACAAGAGACCCACCTCAAAACAAGGGACACATACAGATTGAAAGTGAAGGGTTGGAAAAAGATATTCCATGCACATAGAGACCAAAAGAAAGCAGAGGTGGCAATACTCATATCTGATAAAATAGACTTTAAAACAAAGGCTGTGAAAAGAGACAAAGAAGGCCACTACATAATGATCAAAGGATCAATCCAAGAAGAAGATATAACAATTATAAATATATATGCACCCAATATAGGAGCACCGCAATATGTAGGACAAATGCTAACAAGTATGAAAGGGGAAATTAACAACAACACAATAATAGTGGGAGACTTTAATACCCCACTCACACATATGGACAGATCAACTAAACAGAAAATTAACAAAGAAACGCAAACTTTAAATGATACATTAGACCAGTTAGACCTAATTGATATCTATAGGACATTTCACCCCAAAACAATGAATTTCACCTTTTTCTCAAGTGCTCATGGAACCTTCTCGAGGATAGATCACATCCTGGGCCATAAATATAACCTTGATAAATTCAAAAAAATCGAAATCATTCCAAGCATCTTTTCTGACCATAATGCACTAAGATTAGATCTCAATTACAGGAGGAAACCTATTAAAAATTCCAACATATGGAGGCTGAACAACACGCTCCTGAATAACCAACAAATCACAGAAGAAATCAAAAAAGAAATCAAAATATGCATAGAAACTAATGAAAATGAAAACACAACAACCCAAAACCTGTGGGACACTATAAAAGCAGTGCTAAGAGGAAAGTTCATAGCAATACAGGCATACCTCAAGAAACAAGAAAAAAGTCAAATAAATAACCTAACTCTACACCTAAAGCAACTAGAAAAGGACGAATTAGAGAACCCCAGAGTTAGCAGAAGGAAAGAAATCTTAAAAATGAGGGCAGAAATAAATGCAAAAGAAACAAAAGAGACCATAGCAAAAATCAACAAAGCCAAAAGGTGGTTCTTTGAAAGGATAAATAAAATGGACAGACCATTAGCCAGACTCATCAAGAAGCAAAGAGAGAAAAATCAAATCAATAAAATTAGAAATGAAAATGGAGAGATCACAACAGACAACACAGAAATACAAAGGATCATAAGAGACTACTATCAGCAATTATATGCCAATAAAATGGACAACCTGGAGGAAATGGACAAATTCTTAGAAAAGTACAATTTACCAAAACTAAACCAGGAAGAAATAGACAATCTTAACAGACCCATCACAAGCACGGAAATTGAAACTGTAATCAGAAATCTTCCAGCAAACAAAAGCCCAGGTCCAGACGGCTTCACAGCTGAATTCTACCAAAAATTTCGAGAAGAGTTAACACCTATCCTACTCAAACTCTTCCAGAAAATTGCAGAGGAAGGGAAACTTCCAAACTCATTCTATGAGGCCACCATCACCCTAATACCAAAACCTGACAAACATACTACAAAAAAAGAAAACTACAGGCCAATATCACTGATGAACATAGATGCAAAAATCCTCAACAAAATTCTAGCAATCGGAATCCAACAACACATTAAAAAGATCGTACACCATGACCAAGTGGGCTTTATCCCAGGGATGCAAGGATTCTTCAACATCCGCAAATCAATCAATGTAATTCACCACATTAACAAATTGAAAAATAAAAACCATATGATTATCTCAATAGATGCAGAGAAGGCCTTTGACAAAATTCAACATCCATTTATGATAAAAACTCTCCAGAAAGCAGGAATAGAAGGAACATACCTCAATATAATAAAAGCTATATATGACAAACCCACAGCAAACATTATCCTCAATGGTGAAAAATTGAAAGCATTTCCCCTTAAGTCAGGAACAAGACAAGGGTGCCCACTTTCACCACTACTATTCAACATAGTTCTGGAAGTTTTAGCCACAGCAATCAGAGCAGAAAAAGAAATAAAAGGAATCCAAATTGGAAAAGAAGAAGTAAAACTCTCACTGTTTGCAGATGACATGATCCTCTACATAGAAAACCCTAAAGATTCTACCAGAAAATTACTAGAGCTAATTAATGAATATAGTAAAGTTGCAGGATATAAAATCAACACACAGAAATCCCTTGCATTCCTATACAATAATAATGAGAAAGTAGAAGAAGAAATTAAGGAAACAATTCCATTCACCATTGCAACCAAAAGAATAAAATACTTAGGAATATATATACCTAAAGAAACTAAAGACCTATATACAGAAAACTATAAAACACTGATGAAAGAAATCAAAGAGGACACTAATAGATGGAGAAATATACCATGCTCATGGATCGGAAGAATCAATATAGTGAAAATGAGTATATTACCCAAAGCAATTTACAAATTCAATGCAATCCCTATCAAGATACCGGTGATATTTTTCACAGAACTAGAACAAATAATTTCAAGATTTGTATGGAAATACAAAAAACCACGAGTAGCCAAAGCAATCTTGAGAAAGAAGAATGGAACCGGAGGAATCAATTTGCCTGACTTCAGGCTCTACTACAAAGCCACAGTCATCAAGACAGTATGGTATTGGCACAAAGACAGACATATAGATCAATGGAACAAAATAGAAAGCCCAGAGATAAATCCACATACATATGGACACCTTATCTTTGACAAAGGAGGCAAGAATATACAATGGAGTAAAGACAATCTCTTTAACAAGTGGTGCTGGGAAAACTGGTCAACCACTTGTAAAAGAATGAAACTAGATCACTTTCTAACACCGCACACAAAGATAAACTCAAAATGGATTACAGATCTAAATGTAAGACCAGAAACTATAAAACTCTTAGAGGAGAACATAGGCAAAACACTCTCCGACATAAACCACAGCAGGATCCTCTATGATCCACCTCCCAGAATTCTGGAAATAAAAGCAAAAATAAACAAATGGGATCTAATTAAAATTAAAAGCTTCTGCACAACAAAGGAAAACATAAGCAAAGTGAAAAGACAGCCTTCCGAATGGGAGAAAATAATAGCAAATGAAGCAACTGACAAACAACTAATCTCAAAAATATACAAGCAACTCCTGCAGCTCAATTCCAGAAAAATAAACGACCCAATCAAAAAATGGGCCAAAGAACTAAATAGACATTTCTCCAAAGAAGACATACGGATGGCTAACAAACACATGAAAAGATGCTCAACATCACTCATTATTAGAGAAATGCAAATCAAAACCACAATGAGGTACCACTTCACACCAGTCAGAATGTCTGCGATCCAAAAATCTGCAAGCAATAAATGCTGGAGAGGGTGTGGAGAGAAGGGAACCCTCCTACACTGTTGGTGGGAGTGCAAACTAGTACAGCCACTATGGAGAACAGTGTGGAGATTCCTTAAAAAATTGCAAATAGAAATGCCTTATGACCCAGCAATCCCACTGTTGGGCATACACACAGAGGAAACCAGAATGGAAAGAGACACATGTACCCCAATGTTCATTGCAGCACTGTTTATAATAGCCAGGACATGGAAACAACCTAGATGTCCATCAGTAGTTGAATGGATAAGAAAGCTGTGGTACATATACACAATGGAGTATTACTCAGCCATTAAAAAGAATACATTTGAATCAGTTCTGATGAGATGGATGAAACTGGAGCCGATTATACAGAGTGAAGTGAGCCAGAAAGAAAAACACCAATACAGTATACTAACACATATATATGGAATTTAGGAAGATGGCAATGATGACCCTGTATGCAGGACAGCAAAAAAGACACAGATGTGTATAGCGGACTTTTGGACTCAGAGGGAGAGGGAGAGGGTGTGATGATTTGGGAGAATGGCATTGAAACATGTATAATATCATGTAAGAATCGAAATGCCAGTCTATGTCTGATGCAGGATATGACACGCTTGGGTCTGACGCGCGGGGATGACCCAGAGAGATGTTTTGGGGAGAGGGGTGGGAGGCGGGTTCATGTTTGGGAACGCATGTACACCTGTGGTGGATTCATGTCAATCTATGCCAAAACCAATACAGAATTGTAAAGTAAAAATTAAAAATAAAAAAAAAAAAAAGCACAGGCCCAACCTCTCTGATTCACCTGAAAAGACGTCTTTTTCCTGTTGCTCTTGGTTTGTATATTTTTGCTCTAATAAACCTCAACCATGAATATAATCTGCTTTTGA
This sequence comes from Oryx dammah, assembly GCF_014754425.2. Taxonomy (NCBI): domain Eukaryota; kingdom Metazoa; phylum Chordata; class Mammalia; order Artiodactyla; family Bovidae; genus Oryx; species Oryx dammah. The sequence goes on from NW_024070207.1 coordinate 43,917,223, forward strand.
GTCTTGTGAGTCCTTTTGCTAAATCAGTAAAATTGACGGGAGGGTGGCCTTCAGATATTCCGGACATAAAGGGACTAGTACAATGTTTGGCAAGTAGTACACAATTTGTGCTAGCTATGGAATTTAACTGATCCTGCTGGATGTGACAGGGGACTGACTTCATTGTACTAGAATATAGGCTGGGACTCCAGGATTTTGTCTGTTTTTCTGAACCATGCTCTCGGAAGTGGGCAGGGATAACCTCTCATCAGTGAGGAAGTTAGAAAATATAACTCCAAGGTTTTCCCCTGGCCTCCCAGCCCTCCTGATTCAAGGTAAGAAGGTACCCTGTGAAGAAAATAGGTAGATATCCGACCTCTATCTGGGCCATTCTGAGAATGCACAACAGGGCAAAGTCTTTTTATCAATTTGAAGGGTAACAAAAAGAATCAAAAACCTTGAGAGTGGGGACTGGAGCCTGGACCCTTACTTTGGTAGCAGTCATCAGAGGCAGTGGTATTAGAAATGAATATTGGGACTTCCCTGGTGGTCCAGTGGCTAAAACTCCACACTCCCAATGCAGGGGGCCTGGGTTCTATCCCTAGTCAGAGAATCACATGCTGCAGCCAAGAGTTTGCATGCCACAACTAAGAACTGGCATGGTCAAATAAATATTTTTTTTAAAAAAGGAAATGACTATCAGGAATTTCCCCAATGCAGCCAGAACCAAGCACACAGAGCCATTTCCGCCACACACTGGGCACCACAGAAAGACAGTCTTAAACTGTGAGGACACTATGTCAAAATTTAAAAAATATTTGGGTTGAAACTTCAACTGAGGGCTAATCCAAGGGAAAGAGGAACCCAGGGTACCCATCTTGCAATACCTTCCTATATTTGTGTTTGTGTGTGACTATGGTTCCCATTTAACCGTGTGTCTGTGTCCAACTCTTTTCGACCCCATCGACTGTAGCCCTTCAGTCTCCTCTGTCCATGGAAGTTCCCAGGCAAGAGTACTGGAGTGGGTTGCTATTTCCTCCTCCAAAGGATCTTCCTGACCCAGGGATCAAACCCACATCTCTTCCATTGGCAGGTGGATTCTTTACCACTGCACCAACTGGGAAGCCCATCCAAGTGACCAGATCTGTGTTGTTGTTGTTCAGTCAAGTCATGTCCAACTCTTTGTGACCCCATGGACTGCAGCACACCGGGTTTCCCTGTCCCTCACCATCTCCTAGAATTTGCCCAAGTAGATCTAAGATACCTCCCAAAGAGATTTATACCTCTAAAATACAACAATAATTATGACAAAATCAGTTATGTCACACATTTATTTACTATTTTTCAAGTAAATTGCCTCGAGATGGATATAGGTCTAATCTCAATAGTGATACCAAGTAGAGTTTTCCTCTACCAGGTTCTTAAATATGGTGAGCATATAATAGTTCATAGAAGTTTGCTTCTTCTGCATGGGTGGCCTTTTTTTTTTGATCCCTTAATTATTTCGGGAGTTTTTATAGATGTCTTCCTTGCGTATTATATTGCACAATATAATCACCTCCCTGTCACTCTCACCATCACTGTTATATGTTGTGATATCACTGTCACTCGTGTTGCCATACAGTGCGTTGTATTTGGATTGTTTCTTTTTATATGACTTGTAAAAGTGCTTCAATTCACGTGAAAAAAGTGGAACTGGAACACGCTTTATATTTGCTTCTGAAATATGAGGGATTAATGGCTCAGAAGCAGCTGTGCAAAGAAGGCATTTTTCCTTGTATCGACAAAGCTTCACTGGTTGAGGCCTAGATAATATTTCTGCCCTACGTGCACTAGCTGGGCATTTTAGTTTAAGATATCTCTGGCATTTGGTCAGTTTATCTACACTTGATTGCTCAGAGAAGCTTTGATTCTTTGGATAGGGTAGAGTAGTTTTGGTTGGCTTGACCCGACACTGTAGACTTGATGGCCAAGTTGGCTTGATGACCTTCTTTGGATAGGATGGACTGACCTGACTGACTAGCTTATGGGCCTGAGCCCGCCTATGTGCCTTTTTTGGACTGCGTGTTCTATGCAACTTTTCCTGGGGGGGTGATCCTAACACTTTTTTGGGAGCTGATGGCTTGGATGTTTTTTTTTTACTCGAGGGCCTGACTAACTTTCCTGCTCTTGAAGGAACTTTTCGTGGACTTGAGGACTCAGATGACTTATCTCTTCTGGATACCACGGATTGTTTTTCTGGATCGCCCGGACCAGCAGTCAGTGAGGTGGAGTCAGTAAATGATATTTTAGATGACCTGGATGCCTTGATGGTGATATCTTCTTTCTTGACCCTGAAAATACAGAGGACTTGGAATATGACTATTTAAATCAGAAGAGTAAGATTGCTGTTACCAGAAAATATGGGCTATTGTGTCAATTTAGACTTCTGGTCTTTTTTTGGCTCTAGCAGGAAAATTGAACACAGTAAGAATTGGAGTGTGGTGAAAACAATGACTCAGGTTACAGATTTGAACCATGTTGAATGCTTTTTCTTTTTCTTAATTTTGCTGTTTCAACCACAATGAATAACCATATAGTCTATATATGCAATGACACAAACTTGTTTCAAATCTACTGTTGAGAGGGAGAGAATTTATCTATTCCAGAAATTAAACTTTTTATAGAAAAGCCACAACTTGATATGCAACTAAGGCACAAATGTCACAACCTATCACATAAAAAAGTCTTTAGACCAAATTCATTGTTTTCCTGTCATATTTAGACCATCAAGTTTTGTAACCATACATACTAATCCTCACAAGATTACTCTAAAACTGAAGGAATAGAACAGTGTATATTTCAGTCACCAGTCTTTGGAATGGGAAATTTTTAGAGACCCAGTATATCAAGTGCCAGCCTAATCCTCCTATATTAAAGGCAGGGACTAGAATCACTGAACACAGTTAAAAATTGTTCATGTTATTACATCTCAAAATGATAGATTATCCAAAATGCATTACTATCTTTGGAATGCAGAGACCCAACTCCTTCTCCCCTGAGAAGATTTTGATTCTGTCTTATTTAGATAGTCATTCCCTCTTTTCATAGACTCAACTTACAATGAAATTAGCAGCCTGGGGCCCAACTGAACCCTGAATAGGAGATAGTTTTGGCTAAAGTTGATAATGTACTTGAGACAATTTAAGAGCTTCATTTAAGTGAACGTATCCAACCCACAAGATGTTGGTAGCTCTTCTGAAGTGTAAAGTTAATGTTAAGTAACAGAACGACAGTGAACCCGCTTACGTGTGTGTGCGCATGCGTGTGCAGGTACAGTCGCTCATGCGAGTGCACACCCACCTCCTCACCTCACCCCTACACCCCGCCACTTTGTATTTTTAGTTCAAAGGTGTAAGACTTAATGTTGCTGCTCTGGGGACTTCCTTGGTCTCACAGTTATATAGTGAAGAACACGTGCCTCCCCCCAACCTTGTACTTTTATTCAAAGGTGTAAGACTTACTTGGCTTCTTCATGGACTTCCTCGCCATCACAGCTATAGTGAAGAAAGCAGGAAAACGAGACAATATAGCCAGTGATGAGGGTACAAATTACAATAATGAGTAGACGTCGCTTTAATTCCTCCAGTTGGGTCTGCTTGAATTCGGCACGTGTAGTCACTGTGAAAGAAAATGTATCATCAGAACATGTGCTTGGTAACCAAGTTTGCTTCCATTTTGATGGAGGTTTGTTACTGTAGATCCAAGTCAAATCTCATCATCAATTATTTCTTTAAGCATGATAAGTGTCCACTGTCATTTTCCTCCCTCTATCACCTTCCCGGCCAGCCACAGTCTACAAGCCGAATCTGGGAGCTGTCTTTGGCTAATCAGTATAATTACCTAGGTTACCCCACATCGTGGCTTGTTCAACCCATTGCCTAGGTATTTGAATGTGTGAATGCACTTGAGTGTTGATGTGTGTGTGAATGTGTATGGTGGGAAAAGGGATGGGACAAGAAAACACAGTTCTTGAACCCTACTATGTGTTAGGTACCATGCTAGATTCATTCACATAAAATTTTCTGGTATGGCTGGTGGGGGAGGGGCAGGGGTTGGTGGATTGGGTGGGGAAGGGGAATGAAGGGGACAGTATGGCTGTACTCTTCATGTTTCTATCTTTGGAATTTTTACACAGAAGTAAAAATTTCAGATGTTGTCCTAGAAATTCTAGAAGACCTACTCATATAAAGTAGAATAAACAGCAGATTTCTTACATACAGCTAGCTTGTCTAATTAAGTACTTGAATATATTTAAAATAATAGATCATAATTTCTAGGTTTTAAGGTTAGGCACATACCTGCAGTAGCAGATCCATTGCTTTCATTTCTATCTAAACAACTATTTGTCCAAATTGATAAAAGGAGGACATAAATGAAGAGATTCATGTCCAGGACCTTGTTGTCCTGTTTCCTCTCCCAAGGAAACTGCTGGATTTAACATGATTCAGCTTGTTTTAGGGGCCTATGACTTCATAATCACTCTATGTCATATCCTGACAGCATAATCTCACCATGGTGACACATGAGCTCCTGAGTACAAATATTATGAAAAGACTTTTAAACCTTTCTTTCTCCATTACATCAAATATTCTATCAAATTTGAATCAAAAAGTTTGAGACATTATTAAGCACAGAAGGCAGAGAAAATGAGTTAGCTCTAGATACTGAAGAACTATTTTTCTGTATTAAATGTTAAGGAGGCACCTTACAGCCCTGTAGTAGTTCTTATGTGTTTTAGAGGTTAAATCATCCTGGGGTATGAGTTTGTAGGAATTTTTCTTACTAAAATTAAGATTTTGAATATCCCTCAAGCTTTTTATTGAGCTGCTTTTAATGGGTACCACTAAAGACTTTCTGGCTAGTGAGTGACACGAGAGATCTCCATTTTAGAAAAACCCCTCTGGCTCTTGTATGGGAACTAGATTGCTGGGGTTAAAGTAATTTAGACAATTAGAAGGCTGTTATGTAGGTCCACCTGATAGAGGATGGTGGCTTGAAGCAGAGTGGTAAAAGATGGAGAGTAATCAATGCATTGGAGGAGTATTTTGATGTGGGTAGGACTTGAGGAAGGGCAGGCCACAGGGCATGAAGGAGAGAGAGGTAGCAAGGATGATTCATTGCTTCAACAAAAGCGTGTTGGAGATCTATGTGACAGGAAGCTTTGTGTTAAGCATGAGCATTCAGACAGTCACAGTCCCTGCCTTAAGATTTGGAAATCTATTGGGAGAGACAGACACGTAAATAACCAATCACTAGGTTATGTAATGGGGCTTCCCTGGTAGCTCAGCTGGTGAAGAATCTGCCTGTAATGCAGGAGAACCAGGTTTGAGTCCTGGGTCGGAAGATCCCCTGGAGAAGGGATAGGCTACCCTTTCCAGTATTCTTGGGCTTCCCAGGTGGTTCAGACAGTAAAGAATCCATCCACCTGTAATGTGGGAGACCTGGGTTCAGTCCCTGGGTTGGGAAGATCCCCTGGAGGAGGACATGGAAACCCATTCCAGTATTCTTGCCTGGAGAATCCTCATGGACAGAGGAGCCTGGCAGGCTGCAGTCCGTGGAGCTGCAGAGTCAGACATAACTGAGCAACTAAGCAGCAGCACAGCAGAGCACAGCACAGCATAGTATATATAATGGGCTTTCCAGGTGTCACTAGTGGTAAAGAACCCGCCTGCCAATGTAAGAGATGTGGATTCAATAGCTAGGTTGGGAAGATCCCCTGGAGGGGGCGGGCATGGCAACCCACCCCAGTATTCCAGTCTGGAGAATCCCATGGACAGAGGAGTCTGGCAGGCTGCAGTCCATAGTGTCACACAGCGTTGGACACGACTGAAGTGACTTAGCATGCATGCACACAGGGTGTGTATGTCATATGCAGGCTGTGATGTCACAGGATACAGGGCCACAAGATCATGCAAAAGGACTATCTCTTCAAAGTGGGGAGTCCTGGAGGAGATGACCCTTGATCTGACGTGGATTTGTGTGTGTGTGTGTGTTTGGTTTTTATTTTTATTTATTTATTTAAAAATTATTTATTTTAATTGAAGGATAGTTACTTTACAATATTGTGGTGGTATTTGCCATGCATCAACATAAATCAGCCATGGGTGTACATGTGTACCCCCACATCCTGAACCTCCCTCCTACCTCCCTTCCCACTCCATCCCTCTCAATTGTCCAGAGCACTGGTTTTGAGTGCCCTGCTTGATGCATTGAACTTGCACTGGTCATCTATTTTACATATGGTAATATACATGTTTCTTCTTTTAAAATGTATAAATTTATTTATTTTAATTGGAGGCTAATTACTTTACAATATTGTATTTGTTTTGCCATACATTGACATGAATCTGCCATGGGTGTACATGTATTCCCCATCTTGAAGCCCCCTCCCACCTCCCTCCTCATCCCATCCCTCTGGGGCATCCCAGTGCACCAGCCCCAAGCACCGTGTATCATGCATTGAACCTGGACTGGCGATTCATTTCACATATGATGAGATACATGTTTCAATGCCGTTCTCCCAAATCATCCCACCGTCTCTCTCTCCCACAGAGTCCAAAAGACTGTTCTATACATCTGCGTTTCTTTTGCTGTCTCGCATACAGGGTCATCATTACCATCTTTCTAAATTCCATATATATGCATTAGTATACTGTATTGGTGTTTTTCTTTCTGGCTTACTTCACTCTGTATAATAGGCTCCAGTTTCATCCACCTCATTAGAACTGATTCAAATGTATTCTTTTTAATGGCTGAGTAATACTCCACTGTGTATATGTACCACTGCTTTCTTATCCATTCATCTGCTGATGGACATCTAGGTTGTTTCCATGTCCTGGCTATTATAAACAGTGCTGTGATGAGCATTGGGGTACACGTGTCTCTTTCAATTCTGGTTTCCTCAGTGTGTATGCCCAGCAGTGGGATTGCTGGGTCATAAGGCAGTTCTATTTCCAGTTTTTTAAGGAATCTCCACTTTTCTCCATAGTGGCTGTACTAGTTTGCATTCCCAACAACAGTGTAAGAGGGTTCCCTTTTCACCACACCCTCTCCAGCATTTATTGCTTGTAAACTTTTGGATAGCAGCCGTCCTGACTGTCGTGAAATGGTACCTCATTGTGGTTTTGATTTGCATTTCTCTGATAATGAGTGATGTTGAGCATCTTTTCATGTGTTTGCTGGCCATCTGTATGTCTTCTTTGGAGAAAAATCTGTTTAGTTCTTTGGAACATTTTTGATTTGGTCATTTATTTTTCTGGAATTGAGCTGCAAGAGTTGCTTGTATATTTTTGAGATTAATTCTTTGTCAGTTGCTTCATTTGCTATTATTTTCTTGCATTCTGAAGGCTGTCTTTTCACCTTGCTTATAGTTTCCTTTGTTGTGCAGAAGCTTTTGAGCTTAATTAGGTCCCATTTCTTTATTTTTGTTTTTATTTCCAATATTCTTAGAGATGGGTCATAGAGGATCCTGCTGTGATTTATGCTGGAGAATGTTTTGCCTATGTTTTCCTCTAGGAGTTTTATAGTTTCTGGTCTTATGTTTAGATCTTTAATCCATTTTGAGTTTATTTTTGTGTATGGTGTTAGTCTAGTTTCATTCTTTTACAAGTGGTTGACCAGTTTTCCCAGCACCACTTGTTTAAAAGATTGTCTTTTCTCCATTGTATATTCATGCCTCCTTTGTCAAAGATAAGGTGTCCATAGGTGTGTGGATTTATCTCTGGGCTTTCTATCTTGTTCCATTGATCTATATTTCTGTCTTTGTGCCAGTACAATACTGTCTTGATGACTGTGGCTTTGTAGTAGAGCCTGAAGTCAGGCAGGTTGACTCCTCCAGATCCATTCTTCTTTCTCAAGATTGCTTTGGCTATTTGATGTTTTTTGTATTTCCATACAAATTGTGAAATTATCTGTTCTAGCTCTGTGGAAAATACCATTGGTAGCTTGATAGGGATTTCATTGAATCTATAGATTGCTTTCAGTAGTATACTCATTTTCACAATATTGATTCTTCTGATCCATGAACATGGTATATTTCTCCATCTATTTGTGTCCTCTTTGATTTCTTTCACCAATGTTTTATAGTTTTCTATACATAGGTCTTTTGTTTTCTTAGGTAGATATATTCCTAAGTATTTTATTCTTTTCGTTGCAATGGTGAATGGAATTGTTTCCTTAATTTCTCTTTCTGTTTTCTCATTGTTAGTGTATAGGAATGCAAGGGATTTCTGTGTGCTGATTTTATATCCTGCAACTTTACTATATTCATTGATTAGCTCTAGTATTTTTCCAGTGTAGTCTTTAGGGTTTTCTATGTATAGGATTATGTCATCTGCAAATAGTGAGAGTTTTACTTCTTCTTTTCCAATCCAGGTTCCATTTATTTCTTTTTCTGCTCTGATTGCTGCAGCCAAAACTTCCAAAACTCTGTTGAATAGTAGCGGTGAGAGTGGGCACCCCTGTGTTGTTCCTGACTTTAGGGGAAATGCTTTCAAATTTTCCCTTTTGAGGATAATGTTTGCTGTGGGTTTGTCATATATAGCTTTTATTATGTTGAGGTATGTTCTTTCTATTTCTGCTTTCTTGAGGGTATTTATCATAAAAGGATGTTGACGTTTTTCAAAGGCTTTCTCTGCATCTGTTGAGATAATCATATGGCATTTATTTTTCAATTTGTTAACGTGGTGCATTACATTGATTCATTTGTAGATATTGAAGAATCCTTACATCTCTGGGATAAAGCCCATTTGGCCATTTTGTATGATCTTTTTAATATGTTGTTGGATTCTGTTTGCTAGAATTTTGTTAAGGAGTTTTGCATCTATGTTCATCAGTGATAGTTGCCTCTGGTTTTCTTTCTTTTTTGTGTGTGGCATCTTTGTCAGATTTTCATATTAGGATGATGGTGGCCACATAGGATGAGTTTGGAAGGTTACCTTCCTCTGAAATTTTCTGGAAGAGTTTGAGTAAGATACCTGTTCAGTTCAGTTCAGTCGCTCAGTGGTGTCTGACTATTCGTGACCCCATGAATTGCAGCACGCCAGGCCTCCCTGTCCATCACCAACTCCCGAAGTTCACCCAGACTTATGTCCATCGAGTTTGTGATGCCATCCAGCCATCTCATCCTCTTTGCCCCCTTCTACTCCTGCTCCCAATCCCTCCCAGCATCAGAGTCTTTTCCAATGAATCAACTCTTCGCATGAGGTGGCCAAAGTACTGGAGTTTCAGCTTTAGCATCATACCTTCCAAAAAACACCCAGGACTGATCTCTTTTAGAATGGACTGGTTGGATCTCCTTGCAGTCCAAGGGACTCTCAAGAGTCTTCTCCAACACCACAGTTCAAAAGCATCAATTCTCCGTTGCTCAGCCTTCTTCACAGTCCAACTCTCTCGTCCATACATGACCACAGAAAAAACCATTGCATTGACTAGACAGACCTTAGTTGGCAAAGTAATGTCTCTGCTTTTGTATATGCTATCTAGGTTGGTCATAACTTTCCTTCCAAGGAGTAAGCGTCTTTTAATTTCATGGCTGCTGTCGGCATCTGCAGTGATTTTGGAGCACCCCAAAATAAAGTCTGACACTGTTTCCACTGTTTCCCCATCTATTTCCCATGAGTGATGGGACCAGAGGCCATGATCTTCATTTTCTGAATGTTGAGCTTTAACCCAACTTTTTCACTCTCCACTTTCACTTTCATCAAGAAGCTTTTTAGTTCCTCTTCACTTTCTGCCATAAGTGTGTGTCATCTACATATCTGAAGTTATTGATATTTCTCCCAGCAATCTTGATTCCAACTTGTGCTTCTTCCAGTACAGTGTTTCTCATGATGTATTCTGCATATAAGTTAAATAAGCAGGGTGACAATATACAGCTTTGTTGTACTCCTTTTCCTATTTGGAACGAGTCTGTTGTTCCATGGCCAGTTCTAACTGTTGCTTCCGGACCTGCATGTAGGTTTCTCAAGAGGCAGATCAGGTGGTCTGGTATTCCCATCTCTATCAGAATTTTCCACAGTTTATTGTGATCCACATAGTCAAAGGCTTTGGCATAGTCAATAAAGCAGAAATAGAGGTTTTTCCGGAACTCTCTTGCCTTTTCCATGATCCAGCGGATGTTGGCAATTTGATCTCTGGTTCCTCTGCCTTTTCTAAAACCAGCTTGAACATCTGGAAGTTCACGGTTCATGTATTGCTGAAGCCTGCCTTGGAGAATTTTGAGCATTACTTTACTAGTGTGTGAGATGAGTGCAATTGTGCGGTAGTTTGAGCATTCTTTGGCATTGCCTTTCTTTGGGATTGCAATGAAAACTGACCTTTTTCAGTCCTGTGGCTACTGCTGAGTTTTCCAAATTTGCTGGTATATTGAGTGAAGCACTTTCACAGCACCATCTTTCAGGATTTGAAACAGCTCAACTGGAATTCCATCACCTCCACTGGCTTTGTTCATAGTGATGCTTCCTAAGGCCCACTTGACTTCACATTCCAGTATATCTGGCTCTAAATGAGAGATCACACCATCGTGATTATCCGAGTTCTGAAGATTCTTTTTTGTACAGTTCTTCTGTGTATTCTTGTCACCTTTTATTAATATCTTCTGCTTTTGTTAGGTCCATACCATTTCTGTCCTTTATTGAGCCCATCTTTGCATGAAATGTTCCCTTGGTATCTCTAATTTTCTTGAAGAGATCTCTAGTCTTTCCCATTCTGTTGTTATCCTGTATTTCTTTGCATTGATCACTGAGGAAGGCTTTCTTATCTCTTCTTGCTATTTTTTGGAACTCTGCATCCAGATGCTTACATCTTTTCTTTTATCCTTTG
>NW_024070207.1:43928164-43941894 GCF_014754425.2 Oryx dammah
TCCACTGTATAATCATAAGGGATTTGATTTAGGTCATACCTGTATGGTCTAGTCGTTTTCCCTACTTTCTTCAATTTAAGTCTGAATTTGGCAATAAGGAGTTCATGATCTGAGCCACAGTCAGTTCCTGGTCTTGTGTTTGTTGACTGTATAGAGCTTTTCCATCTTTGGCTGCAAAGAATATAATCAATCTGATTTTGGAGTTGACCATCTGGTGATGTCCATATGTAGAGTCTTCTCTTTTGTTGTTGGAAGAGGGTGTTTGCTATGACCAGTGCATTGTCTTGGCAAAACTCTATTAGTCTTTGCCCCGCTTCATTCCATATTCCAAGGCCAATTTTACCTGTTACTCCAGGTGTTTCTTGACTTCCTACTTTTGCATTCCAGCCCCCTATAATGAAAAGGACATGTTTTGGGGGTGTTAGTTCTAAAAGGTCTTGTAGGTCTTCATAGAACTGTTCAACTCCAGCTTCTTCAGTGTTACTGGTTGGGGCATAGACTTGGATTATTGTGATATTGAATCGTTTGCCTTGAAAGTGAACAGAGATCATTTGTCGTTTTTGCATATAAGTACTGCATTTCGGACTCTTTTGTTGACCATGATGGCTACTCCATTTCTTCTAAGGGATTCCTGCCCACAGTAGTAGTTATAATGGTCCTCTGAGTTAAATTCACCCATTCCAGTCTTTTAGTTCTCTGATTCCTAGAATGTCGATGTTCACTCTTGCCATCTCTTGTTTGACCACTTCCAATTTGCTTTGATTCATGGACCTGACATTCCAAGTTCCTATGCAATATTGCTCTTTACAGCATTGGACCTTGCTTCTGTCCCCAGTCACATCCACAGCTGCATATTGTTTTTGCTTTGGCTCCATCCCCTCATTCTTTCTGGAGTTATTTCTCCTTTGATCTCCAGTAGCATATTGGGCACCTACTGACCTGGGGATCTTCTCTTTCAGTATCCTATCATTTTGCCTTTTCATACCATTTTGGGGGTTCTCAAGGCAAGAATACTGAAGTGGTTTGCCATTCCCTTCTCCAGTGGACCACTTTCTGTCAGACCTCTCCATCATGACCCGCTTGTCTTGGGTAGGCCCACAGGCATGGCTTAGTTTCATTGAGTTAGACAAGGCTGTGGTCCTAGTGTGACTAGATTGACTAGTTTTCTGTGAGTATGGTTTCAGTGTATCTGCCCTCTGATGCCCTCTGGCAACACCTACTGTCTTACTTGGGTTTCTCTTACCTTGGACGTGGGGAATTTCTTCACGGCTATGTGTTAGCTCTTCTCTAAATTTTTGGTAGAATTCAGCTGTGAAGCCGTCTGGTCTCAGGCTGTTTTTTGCTGGAGGATTTCTGGTTACAGTTTCAATTTTGGTGCTTGTGGTTGGTCTGTTAAGATTTTCCATTTCTTCCTGGTTCAGTTTTGGAAAGTTGTACTTTTCTAAGAATGTGTCCATTTCTTCCAAGTTGTCCATTTTATTGGCATATAGTTGCTGATAATAGTCTCTTATGATCCTTTGTATTTCTGTGTTGTCTCGTGATCTCTCCATTTTCATTTCTAATTTTGTTAATTTGATTTTTCTCCCTTTGTTTCTTGATGAGTCTGGCTAATGGTTTGTCAATTTTATTTACCTTCTCAAAGAACCAGCTTTTGGCTTTGTTGACTTTTGCTATGGTCTCTTTTGTTTCTTTTGCATTTATTTCTGCCCTAGTTTTTAAGATTTCTTTCCTTCTACTAATCCTGGGGTTCTTCATTTCTTCCTTTTCTAGTTGCTTTAGGTGTAGAGTTAGGTTATTTATTTGACTTTTTTTCTTGTTTCTTGAGGTATGCCTGTATAGCTACAAAGTTTCCCCTTAGCACTGCTTTTACAGTGTCCCACAGGTTTTGGGTTGTTGTATTTTCATTTTCACTAGTTTCTATGCATATTTTGATTTCTTTTTTTAATTTCTTCTGTGATTTGTTGGTTATTCAGCAACGTGTTGTTCAGCCTCCATATGTTGGAATTTTTAATAGTTTTTCTCCTGTAATTGAGATCTAATCTTACTGCATTGTGGTCACAAAAGATGCTTGGAATGATTTCAGTTTTTTTGAATTTGCCAAGGTTAGATTTATGGCCCAGGAGGTGATCTATCCTGGAGAAGGTTCCGTGTGTGCTTGAGAAAAAGGTGAAATTCATTGTTTTGGGGTGAAATGTCCTATAGATATTAATTGGGTCTAACTGGTCTATTGTATCATTGAAAGTTTGTGTTTCTTTGTTAATTTTCTGTTTAGTTCATCTATCCATAGGTGTGAGTGGGGTATTAAAGTCTCCCACTATTATTGTGTTATTGTTAATTTCCCCTTTCATACTTGTTAGCATTTGTCTTACATATTGTGGTGCTCTTATGTTGGGTGCATATATATTCATAATTGTTACTTCTTCTTGGATTGATCCTTTGATCAGTATGTAGTGTCCTTCTTTGTCTCTTTTCACAGCCTTTGTTTTAAAGTCTATTTTATCTGAAATGAATATTTCTACTCCTGCTTTCTTTTGGTCACCATTTGTGTGGAATACCTTTTCCCAGCCCTTCACTTTCAGTCTGTATGTTTCCCTTGTTTTGTGGTGGGTCTCTTGTAGACAACATATAGAGGGGTCTTGTTTTTGTATCCATTCAGCCAGTCTTTGTCTTTTGGTTGGGGCATTCAACCCATTTACATTTAAGGTAATTATTGATAAGTATGATCCCATTGCAGAGAAGGCAATGTCACCCCACTCCAGTACTCTTACCTGGAAAATCCCATGGATGGAGAAGCCTGGAGGGCTTCAGTCCATGGGGTCACTAAGAGTTGGATACGACTGAGCGACTTCACTTTCACTTTTCACTTTAATGCATTGGAGAAGGAAATGGCAACCCACCCACTCCAGTGTTCTTGCCTGGAAAATCCCAGGGACAGCGGGGCATGGTGGGCTGTAGTCTATGGGGTCGCACAGAGTTGGACACGACTGAAGGGACTTAGCAGCAACAGCAGCAGCATGATCCCATTGCCATGGGTTTGAGTTTATACACCCTTTCGGTGTTTCCTGTCTAGAGAAGATCCTTTAGCATTTGTTGGAGATCTGGTTTGGTGGTGCTGAATTCTCTCAGCTTTTGCTTGTCTTTAAAGCTTTTGATTTCTCCTTCATATTTGAATGAGATCCTTGCTTGGTACAGTAATCTGGGCTGTAGGTCATTTTCTTTCATCACTTCAAGTATGTCCTGCCATTTCATTCTTGCCTGAAGAGTTTCTATTGAAAGATCAGCTGGTATCATTATGGGAATCCCCTTGTTTGTTATTTGTTGTTTTTCCCTTGCTGCTTTTAATATTTATTCTTTGTGTTGGATCTTTGTTAATTTGATTAATATGTGTCTTGGGGTGTTTTGCCTTGGGCTTATCCTGTTTGAGACTCTCTGGGTTTCTTGGACTTGGGTGATTATTTCCTTCCCCATTTTAGGGAAGTTTTCAACTATTATCTCCTCAAGTATTTTCTCATGGTCTTTCTTTTTGTCTTCTTCTTCTGGGACTTCTATGATTTGAATGTTGGGGCATTTAACATTGTCCCAGAGGTCTCTGAGTTAGTCCTCATTTCTTTTAATTCTTTTTTTCTCTGTTTCATTTATTTCTACCATTCTATCTTCTACCTCATTATTCCTATCTTCTGCTTCCATTATTCTATTGTTGGATCCCTCCAGAGTGTTTTTGACGTAATTTATTGCATTATTCATTATACACTGACTCTTTTTTATTTCTTCTAGGTCCTTGTTGAAGCTTTCTTGCATCTTCTCGATCCTTGTCTCCAGGTTAGTTCAGTTCAGTTCAGTCGTTCAGTCGTGTCCAACTCTTTGCGACCCCATGAATCCCAGCATGCCAGGCCTTCCTGTCCATCACCAACTCCCGGAGTTCACTCAGACTCGCGTCCATCGAGTCAGTGATGCCATCCAGCCATCTCATCCTCTGTCTTCCCCTTCTTCTCCTGCCCCCAATCCTTCCCAGTATCAAAGTCTTTTCCAATGAGTCAACTCTTCACAGGAGGTGGCCAAAGTACTGGAGCTTCAGCTTTAGCATCATTCCTTCCAAAGAAATCCCAGGGTTGATCTCCTTCAGAATGGACTGGTTGGATCTCCTTGCAGTCCAAGGGACTCTCAAGAGTCTTCTCCAACACTACAGTTCAAAAGCATCAATTCTTCGGCGCTCAGCCTTCTTCACAGTCAGGTTATTTATCTGTAACTCCATTTTGTTTTCAAGATTTTGGATCATTTTCACTATCATTATTTGGAATTCTTTATCAGGTAGATTCCCTATCTCTTCCTCTTTTGTTTGGTTTGATGGGCATTTATCTTGTTCCTTTACCTGCTGGATATTTCTCTGCATTTTCAACTTGCTTATATTGCTGTGTTTGGGGTGGCCTTTCCGTATCCTGGTGGTTTGTGGTTCCTCTTTATTGTGGAGGTTCGTTGCTGTGGATAGGGTTGGATGAGTGGCTTGTCAAGGTTTCCTGGTTAGGGAAGCTTGTGTCGGTGTTCTGGTGGATGGAGCTGGATTTCTTCTCTCTGGAGTGCAAGAGTGTACAGTAATGAGTTTTGAGATGTCAGTGGGTTTGGTGTGACTTTGGGCAGCCTGTATATTGAAGCTCATGGCTGTGTTCCTGTTTTGCTGGAGAATTTGCGTGGTATGTGTTGCTCTGGAACTTTTTGGCCCTGAGTGGTGCTTGGTTTCAGTGTAGGTATGGAGGCGTTTGATGAGCACCTATTGATTAAAGTTTCCTGGTGTCAGAAGTTCTATGGTGTTCTCAGGATTTGAACTTAAGCCTTCTGCCTCTGGATTTCAGTCTTATTCTTACAGTAGCCTCAAGACTTCTCCATCTATATAGTGCAGATGGTAAGACAGCTAGATTTATGATGAAAAGTTTTTCCACAGTGAGGGACACTCAGAGAGGTACACAGAGTTACATGGAGAAAAGAAGAGGGAGGAGGGAGATAGAGGTGACCAGGAGGAGAAGAGAAGGAATCAAAAGGGGAGAGAGCAAGCTAGCCAGTAATCAGTTCCCTATGTGCTTCCCTCAGTCTGGATCCCTCAGAGATGTTCATGGAATTACACAGAGAAGAGAAGAGGGAGGAAGGAGACGGAGGTGGCCAGGAGGATAAAAAGGGGAATCAAAAGGAGAGAAACAGATCTAGCCAGTAATAAATTCTCTAAGTGTTCTCCACATCCTGGAAGACACAATGAGATTCACAGAATTGGGTAGAGATGAGAAGGAGGAGGGAAGAGATAGAGATGACCCAGTGGAGAAAAAGGAGAGTCCAAGGGGGGAGAGAGCAATCAAGCTAGTAATCTCACTCCCAAGTAAAAATGGGTACTGAAGTTTGGGTTCTGAAAGCTACAAGACTGATAACAAATACCAAAAAGCAAAGATCAAAAATTTAGAGTGGAGGTTAGATTCTCAAAAATACAATATTAAAGAAAAAAAGCAAAGTCACAAGAATTATAACATATATGTATATATATGAAGTTTGCTTTAAAAATAGGGTCCTTTTTTGCAAAGTAATAGTAGGTTATAAAAATGAAAATTAAATGAGTAATAGAGGACTTTAAAATGAAAAAAAATTTTAAATTAAAAAAATGATAATAGTAAAACTATATTTAGGACTTTCTTTGGTGTTGTTGTGGACAGTGTGGGGTCAGTTCATTTTCAGATATTTCCTTGATCTGGCTTATAGTTCTCAAGATCTATAGGCCCCTTCCTATGTAGTCGGTGCTAACTGCAGGGTTTTAATCTATTGCACCTGTCACTTCCGAAGTGGTTCCCTCTTTATTTTAGCTTCTTCTGTTTGCTGGTCTCTTCAGTGTCTAGTTTCTGCCCTGACACAAGAGGGTGGTGGTGGTCACTTTTTTAGGCTAACTTGTTCAGTCTTGCTGTGGGGAGGGAGGAACACTATGAACAAATATCACTGGCGTGTGTGGGGATTGCTTGCAGTGTCTCTGCCACCCTGGGTTTGGCCCTGCTCATGGCATGTGTGCTTTCCCAGTCTACACTGTTTAGGCTCTAGGTTGCTCTGCCAGAAACTGTGAGGCAGGCCCCTGGGTTGCATGTACTTCCCAGGTCTAAGCCACTCAAGTTCAGGTTCTCGGGTACTCCACAAAGGGGCACACTTGGTTGGGCCTGCATTTTGTGCCCTTCCCAGGTCTGAGCAGCTCAGATCAGGGCTTGGCTAGTGCAGTCACCCCCAGTTGGGGGCTGCATCTTATCACCTCCCCCATCCCAGCCGCTCAGTTTTCTGGGTGTACAACCAGCATGCCTTCTCAGGTGTGCCATGTGTCTCTTCTAGGGAGCTGATCTCTGGCTGCAACCCTCCCTGCAGATGTCAACCATCCAGAATCCTAAGAAGTTTGGTTAGCAACAAAGCCTGCTTGCAGTTTGGTAGATGATGCCTCTCTGGGGCCGTGATTGCCCCCTTCCAGCTCTGGCTGCCCTCACCTGCCTGTCTCCGGCAGGGGATGGGCTGGTCCACAGCCGGCTAGCTCTGCTCAGTCCTTTGTTCTGTGAGCAGGCCTGGCAGTGTCTTGAAAGTGAAAGTAAAGTTGCTCAGTCGTGTCCGACTCTTTTCGACCCCATGGACTGTTGTCTACCAGGCTCCTCTGTCCATGGGATTTTCCAGGCAATAATATTGGAATGGGTTACCATTTCCTTCTCCAGGAGATCTTCCCAACCCAGAGACTGAACCCGGGTCTTCCTCATTGTAGGCAGACACTTTACCATCTGAGCCACCAGGGAAGTACATGTGCACGTGGGATAGCCATCCCACAGTCTGGGTTGCTATCTCAAGTTAGTTCCCTCAGATTGCCCTCGGGGCACTCAGGCCTGGTCCTTACCCTAATCAACACAGCCCGTGCCTCCCTGTCCAGCCCCTGCTTGCTAGTGGCAGATGTGAGCGTTTGCGCTGCTTTTCTGCTGGGAGTTGCCATTAGGCACATAATCTGTGGGTTTTTAATAATTTATTTATTTTTCCTCTCCGTTATGTTGCCCTCTGAGGTTCCAAGACTCACCACAGACCCGCCAGTGAGTGTTTCCTGGTGTTTGGAAACGTCTCTCTTTTTTAAGACTCCCTTCCCCAGACGGATGTCAGTCCCTACCTCTTTTGACTCTCCTTTTATCTTTTATATTTTTTCCTATCTAGTTTCAAAGACAATGGGCTGCCTTTCTGGGTGCCTGATGTCTTCTACCAGCATTCAGAAGTTGTTTTGTGGAATTTACTCAGCGTTCAAATGTTCTTTTAATGAATTTGTGGGGGAGAAAGTGGTCTCCCTGTCCTATTCCTCTGCCATCTTAGGACCGCCCCCACAATATACATGTTTCAATGCTATTCTCTCAAATCATCCCACCCTCGCTTTCTACCACATAGTCCAAAAGTCTGTTCTTTACACATTTTTTTTTTTTGCTGCCTTGCATATAGGATTGCCATCACCATCTTTCTAAAGTCTATGTATATGCGTTAATATACTGTATTGGTGTTTCTCTTTCTGACATACTTCACTCTGCATAATAAGCTCCAGTTTCATCCATCTCATTAGAACTGACTTAAATGCATTCCTTTTTATAGGTGAGTAAGAATCTATTTCTGCTTTACTGACTATGCCAAAGCCTTTGACTGTGTGGATCACAATAAACTGCGGGAAATTCTTCAAGAGATGGGAATACCAGACCACCTGACCTGCCTCTTGAGAAACCTATATGCAGGTCAGGAAGCAACAGTTAGAACTGGACATGGAACAATAGACTGCTTCCAAATAGGAAAAGAGTACGTCAAGGCTGTATATTGTCACCCTGCTTATTTAACGTCTATGCAGAGTACATCATGAGA
Source organism: Oryx dammah (assembly GCF_014754425.2). Classification (NCBI taxonomy): domain Eukaryota; kingdom Metazoa; phylum Chordata; class Mammalia; order Artiodactyla; family Bovidae; genus Oryx; species Oryx dammah. The sequence continues at coordinate 43,936,043 of NW_024070207.1, forward strand.
AACGCTGGGCTGGAAGAAGCACAAGCTGGAATCAAGATTGCCAGAAGAAATATCAATCACCTCAGATATGCAGATGACAGCATCCTTATGGCAGAAAGTGAAGAGGAACTAAAAAGCCTGTTGATGAAAGTGAAAGAAGAGAGTGAAAAAGTTGGCTTAAAGCTCAACATTCAGAAAACGAAGATCATGGCATCTGGTCCCATTACTTCATTGGAAATAGATGGGGAAACAGTGGAAACAGTGTCAGACTTTATGTTTTTGGGCTCCAAAATCACTGCAGATGGTGATTGCAGCCATGAAATTAAAAGACGCTTACTCCTTGGAAGAAAAGTTATGACCAACCTGGATAGCATATTGAAAAGCAGAGACATTACTTTGCCAACAAAGGTCTGCTTAGTCAAGGCTGTGGTTTTTCCAGTGGTCATGTATGGATGTGAGAGTTGGACTGTGAAGAAAGCTGAGAGCCGAAGAAATGATGCTTTTGAACTGCAGTGTTAGAGACGACTCTTGAGAGTCCCTTGGACTGCAAGGAGATCCAACCAATCCAGTCTAAAGAAGATCAGCCCTAGGATTTCTTTGGAAGGAATGATGCTAAAGCTGAAACTTTAGTATTTTGGCCACCTCCTGCAAAGAGTTGACTCATTGGAAAAGACTCTGATGCTGGGAGGGATTGGGGGCAGGAGAAGGGGACAACAGAGGATGAGATGGCTGGATGGCATCGCCAACTCAATGGACATGATTTTGCATGTCCAGGAGTTGGTGATGGACAGGGAGGCCTGGCATGCTGCGATTCATGGGGTCACAAAGAGTCGGACACAACTGAGCGACTGAACTGAACTGAATATTCTATTGTGTATATGTACCACAACTTCCTTATCCTTTTGTCTGCCAATGGACATCTAGGTTGCTTCCGTGTCCTAGCTATTGTAAACAGTGCTGCAATGAACTTTGTGGTACATGTGTCTGTTTCAATTCTGGTTTCCTTGGTGTGTATGACCAGCAGTGGGATTACTGGGCTATATGGCAGTTCTATTTCCAGTTTTTAAAGGAATCTCCACACTCTTCTCCATAGTGGCTGTATCAGTTTGCATTCCCACCAACAGTGTTAAGTGAGTGAAGTCGCTCAGTCTTGTTCAACTTTTTGCGACCCTGTGGACTGTAGCCCACCAGGTTCCTCCCTCCATGGGATTCTCCTGGCAAGAATACTGGAGTGGGTTGCCATTTCCTTCTCCAGGGGAAATCCGGACCTGGGGATCATACCCAGGTCTCCCGCATTGCAGCAGACAATTTAACCTCTGAGCCACCAGGGCAGACCCCGTGTTAACAGTGTTAAGAGGGTTCCATTTTGTCCACATTCTCTCCAGCATTTAGTGTTTGCCGGCTTTGATGGACCACGTGGCAGAAGCACGCCGGCTGTGACGGACCTTGCAGAAGCATGGCCGAGAGGAGCTACCCCATGTCCGAGGTCAGGGGCAGCGGCCAAGAGGAGCTACCCCCTGTCCGAGGTCAGGGGCGGTGGCCGAGGAGAGCAACCCCACATCCAAGGAGCGGTGGCTGCGCAGACACAGGAGGGCCAAGAGGAGCTACTCCACATTCAAGGTCAGGAGGGGCAGCGGTGAGGAGATACCTCTCGTCCAAGGTAAAGAGCAGCGGCTGAGATTTGCTGGAGCAGCCACGAAGAGATACCCCACATCCAAGGTAAGAGAAACCCAAGTAGGTGTTGCGAGAGGGAAGACACACTGAAACCATAATCACAGAAAACTGGTCAATCTAATCACATGGACCACAGCCTTGTCTAGCTCAATGAAACTAAGCCATGCCATGTGGGGCCACCAAGACGGGCGGGTCATGGTGGAGAGGTCTGTCACGACTGAGCAACTGAACTGAAATGAACTGAACTGAGACTTTTTGATGGCAGCCATTCTGACCAGCATGAGATGATATCTTATTGTGCTTTTGATCTGCATTTCGCTAATAGTGATCACAGCTCAGAACACCCAAAGAGATTCAGAGTTATATAGACTAGAGAAGCGGGAGGAAGGAGATAGAGGTGACCTGGAGGAGAAAAGGGAGAGTGAAAAGGGGAAAGGGCAATCAAGCCAGTAATTAAAATCCCTAAGTAAAAATGGATACTGAAGATTAGATTCTTAAAGGTACAAAATTGATAACAAATATCAAAAAGCAAAGATGAAAAACCTAGAATAGAGGTTCGACTGTCAAAAATACAACATAAAAAATTCAAAACAGAATCAATCACAAAAATTTTTTAAATATGTATGGAATTTGTTTTAAAAAATGTTTTTTTTTTTTGAAAGGTAATTGGTTCAGTTCAGTTCAGCTGTTCAATTGTGTCTGACACTTTGTGATGCCATGAACTACAGGAATAGTAGGCTATAAAAATGAAAGTTAAAGGAGTAATAAAGAACTGTTTTTAAAATTCAAAAGTGATAATAGTAACAATATATCTAGGAATTTCTCTGCAGCTGTTGTGGCAGTGTGGGGTCAGTTCAGTGTCAGATAGTCCATAATCCCTGCTTGTACTTGTTCTCCATTTCCAGGGTGCACCATGAGGGCACAGTCCCAAGTGTGCTGTGTATCTCTTCTGGGGAGCTGATCTCAGGCTGTGACTCTCCTGGTAGATGTGAACCTTCCAAGATCCCAGGAAGATGTTAGCAACTGACAGTCTGCTCACAGTTTGGTGGATGATGCAGTCTCTGGGGCCGAGATTGCAGCAACCCCTTTCCTTCTGGCTCTGGCTGTCGCACACCTACCTCTCTGCTTCCCAGGAGGGAGGGCCCTAATTGGGCAGCCAGCTTGCTCTCCTTTGGTATTTGCTAAGATACAATCCATTGTTCTGTGATCGCACCAGGGGTCACCATGCAGCATTAGAGTTTTTGGCGGGAAAGGCCCTTTCTTTTCTTTTTTGTCTCTCTGGCGATCGTAGGGTTTGGGTTGCTCTGTCACATTAGTTCCATCAGATTGTTCTCAGGGCATCAGGCCCAATCCTTACCCTAAGAACCAACCGATGAAGCAGCCCAGGCTTCCCTGCCCAACCCTCACTCGCTGGTCAAGGACGCGAGCGTCTGTGTCACTTTGCCGCTGGTAGTTGCAGTTAGGCATGTATTCTGTGTTCCCCCCCCTGGTTTGTTGCCCTCTGAGTCCAAAGCTCCCCACAGACACGTCTGTGAGAGGGTTTCCTATTGTGTGGAAAGTTCTCCTTTACAATTCCCTCCCCAGGACGGGTCTCCGTACCTAAATCTTTTGTCTCTGTTTTCCTCTTCTATACTTTGTCCTACCTAGTTTTGAAGAGATTGGGCTGCCTTTCTGGGTTTCTGGTGTCCCCCGCCAGCATTCAGAAGTTGTTTTGTGGAAGTCGTGCAACGTTCAAATGATCTTTTGGTGAATTTGTGGGGGAGAAGCTGGTCTCCCCATCCTATTGCTCCACCATCTTGGAACTGTCCCCGGGGTTTTTAATTCATTTGTTTTTTAATGTGAGTAGGATTCCTTGAACCCAAATAGGAAGGAAAGAACATTGCATGAACTTGTGGTTGAGGGAACTTTGTGTCCAGGTGGCCAAAATGAAGATTCTGGGAAGGGGCTGGATGGAAACACAGCTGGAGTGGGTAATCAGGGTAACCCTTATAAATGGGTTGTGTGTTAAGAGTCTTTCTTTAAGTCTATTTTTCCATCTTTAAAATGAATAGAAAAGAGATGAAGGGGTAAGCCTGTATGGGTAGCAGTCTTTGAAATCATTCTTTGGTGGTCATTGGAATAGAACAAAACTAAATGTTCTTTGGAAAATGAAACTCAGTTTTGCCCTGAAGCTCTAAATAATCCTGCTCTTCAAATACTTTTAACTGTATAAAGATCAGAAATGCTATTTGTACACAATGTTATGTGTCAGTTATATCTCAGTAAACAAGGGAAAAAAACTAAAAAGAGAAGATGTTATTTTATTGCTTTTTGAATCAAATAATCTTAATTTGGTACTTGAAAAGAATATCTGTCAACACTTTTTTCAAAAAACTCAGTATTTTCCCTAGTGATGGATAGATGATAAACAATATGTTAAAGCCAATATTTCAGAAATAGCTTCCAAGTTAATTTATCATTGACTTCACATTGCCAATGGATATAAAAGCTATGGTGTACTTTTTTTTTTTTGCTTTCACATAGATTTATATGATTTTTTTTATTGTGATCTCACATGCCTAGCATGTTAGAAATTCATTTCAACTCAGAAAATCTGGGGTACAATTTTGATTAAAATCATGCATAATAGATGTACTTTAAAATCCCATTTCTTGCTTCAAATTTGTTGTTATTGTTTTTCTTTTTGCTAGAACTAGGATGAGGCTCAGAGAGACTCTTGCTTATGGCAGAAAACTTAAGGGGTGCCCAAACACTCCATAATCAAGATTAATAACATTTTCATGTAATATTTTAAAAATAAAAATGAATCCACAAAAATCCATGTTGTACAAAATATGAAATATTTTAAATAAAGACAGGATCTGACCCTGTGCTAGCCCCTGCCAATCCCAACACTGTGTTTTAGGTTTGCAGGGCCATCCTTATCTTGTCCATTTTAAAAAGCAGAGGGGCAGGTTCCAAGGACTCAGTCACTGCTTCTAAACAGGCCTGTGAACCCAAGAGTTCTAGAAATGTCTCTAGCCTTCTGCCCCAGGACTCTGCTCCTGGGCTTGTGTTTGATGATCCTCTGTGAAGAATGCCTTTTCCTGCTTTCTATCCCCTTAGATCTCTCTAGACTTTTCTGATTTCCCCCTTTTATCCAATTGTCTTGCTCCCAGAGTCTGGCCAATACCATCCCCACTGGATTGTACCTGAGCGTGTCCTAGTCCCTCTTGGCTAAATTAGAATCCTTTTCCAGGTGAGAGGAAGAAGAACCTTTCCTGGGTTTCCACCTCATGGCTTTCTACTGCCCTCCTCTGGGCCTCAGTTACCACTGCAGTTCCACTGCACGCCTTCCGTTCATTTTTCCCATTAGATTTTTTTTTTTTCTAATCACACAGAAATATTTCAGCTTTTCTTTATCCCTTCAGTTCTTCGGACCCTTTGAAAATTGCTTTAAATATTTGTCACCTATAGCCTGCTAAGGTACCTTTATTTTTTATTGCATTTTAAAACTCTGTGAGGAATATTTGAATCCCACTGTTGGGCATACACACAGAGGAAACCAGAATTGAAAGAAACACATGTACCCCAATGTTCATCGCAGCACTGTTTATAATAGCTAGGACATGGAAACAACCTAGATGTCCATCAGTAGATGAATGGATAAGAAAGCTGTGGTACATATACACAATGGAGTATTACTCAGCCATTAAAAAGAATACATTTGAATCAGTTCTGATGAGATGGATGAAACTGGAGCCGATTATACAGAGTGAAGTGAGCCAGAAAGAAAAACACCAATACAGTATACTAACACATATATATGGAATTTAGGAAGATGGCAATGATGACCCTATATGCAGGACAGCAAAAGAGACACAGATGTGTATAGCGGACTTTTGGACTCAGAGGGAGAGGGAGAGGGTGTGATGATTTGGGAGAATGGCATTGAAACATGTATAATAACATGTAAGAATCGAAATGCCAGTCTATGTCTGATGCAGGATATGACACGCTTGGGGCTGACGCGCGGGGATGACCCAGAGAGATGTTGTGGGGAGGGGAGTGGGAGGGGGGTTCATGTTTGGGAACGCATGTACACCTGTGGTGGATTCATGTCAATCTATGCCAAAACCAATACAGAATTGTAAAGTAAAAATTAAAAATAAATAAATTAATTAAAAAAAAATAAAAAAAATAAAAAAAAAATAAAAAAA
>NW_024070207.1:43941994-44055874 GCF_014754425.2 Oryx dammah
ATGAAAAATCAAAAATACAGAAATATTCAGAATAGGAACTTCTCTGCTGGTCCGGTGGTTAAGACTTCTCCTGCTAATGGAGGGGTGTGGGTTGGATCCCGGGCTAGGGAACTAAGATCCTACATGCTGTGGGGTCAAAAAAACAAAACAAAACAAAACAAAACATAAAACAGAAGCAGAATGTATGTAATCAATTCAATAAAGACTTAAAAAATGGTCCATATAAAAAAAAATCTTAAAGAACTACACAGAATAAAAAGGTACAGTCTTGGTCAGTGGGGGAAGGACCTCTGCACCAAAGGGGCCCAGTGGTGGCAGACTCCCAGTGAAGGCACCTGGAAGAGTAGGCTGTGAATTCGCAGGCTCGGGTGGAAGCCCGGCCTGTCCCCAGACCTCCCTGGGACTGGACTCTGACCAAAAGGGCCTAGCGTGCGTGGTGAGGCCAGAGGCAGCCTAGGGCCTCTTGTGGTATGCTCAGTTTTGTTTTTTTGTTTTTCCTCCTGGAGCTTGATCCTGGCCTGGGAGTGCTTCCAGCTTCACATTCTGCACCCTTGGCATTTTGATTTTGTAGTGCTGGCAAGGTCTGAGTGGCCCCAAAGTGGAGGTGACACCGGGTTTGTTTTTTCCACCCAAAAATGAAAGCCTCTGGAGGGGTATACATTCTCTACCAGATTATGAGATTTGTACACTTTCGGACACTCTACTCCCTTGGTAACAGCAACTTCTTGTTGTGAATAGATGACTTTCTACTCCTTGTGAAGACTTTGTTAAGAAGCAGGAATTGCTTGAGTATTCTCTAAACAGACAGTGGTCTAGAAAACTGAAATATCTAGAAAACGAATAGTGTATATTTTCAGCCAGGTACATTTTTACATTTCTGTTGAGGGCGTGTCTGCCACTGTGTTTGATATCTTAAGAGGGCTTCCACTCCAGAACCTAGATTCACTTCTTTCCCTATGTCCTCACAACACTATGGTTTTGAAAGGTTATCCTTAAACTGCATTTGCTGGTGTTGGCTCAAGTCTAGACCTACGAATATATGGCTCATTTCAGACTTAACAGTTGATAGAACTATCAAATGAAATTCACTTTTATGATCAGAATGATTCCATGATATTTATTCTTTTGACACATTTCACCTTAGTTCTGCTATGGCTTTTTATAGTCTTTTGGTTTGAGACTTGGAAAAACCTCAATTAAAAAAAGGAAAATTCCTTATCATGATCCAATAACTGCTTATTGAGCACTTGTCCTGTGCAAAGTAATATGCTAGCTCCTGAAAAAAAAAAAGTCACAGTCTTTTCCTTGATGATGCCATTCTTTTCCAATTCTAGAGGTGATGACACAAACGTTTTATGGGCATCTCTCAAATCTTTTTCTACACATTACATAACTACCAAGTGCATGATAGATACAGCCACATAATGAACATAAGTGGGATCATTCCGTGAGTGTTGTTTTTCAGAGTTTTAGAAAATTACACAACTACATGTACACTCCTAGTCATAGCAGCATCATTCACAAGAACCAAAAGGTGGAAACAACTCACATGCCCATCAGCAGATGAATAGATAAACAAACTGTAGTATGTGCATATGGTGAAATATTCACCCTTATAAAGGAATTAAATTCTAAGACATGTTATAGCATGTGAATGGACCTTGAATATAATTATGCTAGGAAAGAAGCCAGTCACAAAAGACCAAATAATGTATGATTACACTTACATGAGCTACCCTAAAATAGTCAAACTGATAAAGATAGAAAGTAGAATGATGGTTACCAGGGACTGGGCAGAAGGGAGAATGCAAAGTTATTGTTTAGTAGATACCAAGTTACAGTTTGGGATGCTAGAAAAAATCTGTGATGGATGGTGGTGATGGTTTTGAGTGTATTTAATGCCAGTATGAATGTATTTAACACTACTGAATTATACACTCAAAAAGGGTTAAAATGGTAAATTTTAGGTTACGTATATTTTACCACAATTTAAAAACTGGGGGAAAAAATCACAGAACTAGTACCTGAATGATTTCCTTGTAAGAAAGACAAATGTAAACATTTGCAGTGTAAAACATGACAAACCCCACTGACCACTTCCCCCCTCCATCCCATTCTGCTCTCCTGAGGTAAATGCTTGCAGACGATCTGGTGTGTGCTCTGAGTCTTATCTGTGAACTGACATACATTACAGAGCAAAGTTCTGGGGCCACAGTGGGTTAAAATCCTGGCTCTACCATTGACCAACTTGGTAACCCTTGGGCAAGTTAGTGTTTTTGTGCTTTAGGTTCTTCACTTGTAAAAGAAGAATGGTAACTGAAGCTTCTGAATGAGGACCCAGTGATGATTATATTAGATAATGCACTTAGCATAGTACCTAGCATTTAAGTGGTCAAGAAATGTTAGCTTGCTATTGAATGTAGTGTGTTCATCTTTAGAGAATGAGCAAAGTAAGCCAGCAGATAATACCTGTGACATTAAAAGCAGAAAGCAAGGATGGGGTGAAATTTGAGGAGGGAGGCCAGAAAGGGCAACAGAAGAACCCAAGAAAGGAAATGAATGGCTGCTAATCAAATCTAGCATCTACCAATGGAACAAAATGTAGAGGAGATACAAGAAAACACAGAGAGAGGTGCAGTAATAAAGGAGACTATCATATGCTACTCTCAGTAAAAGACAACAAATGGACACAAAGTTATTAAGGAGATAGACGATGTAAATGAAGTAATTGATAGAGTCCATCTTATGGATATACATAGAACTTTGCACTCCCTCTTATTTCCTCACAAGCATTATGAGTTGTTTTATCTGCTTGGAATGGGAAGTCTATTGTTTTGGAAAACCACTTCCCCCCACCCCAGCCTGGTTCTGGAAAGGGGTAGCAGTCATAGAATCCCTCCTAGCTGGCAACAAGGACAGGCATGTGGCTCAGGCTAGACCAGTAATCATTTCCTATCTTTGGCCATAGTGGTTGGTTTATAGTTGGCCATGTGACTCAGGACAGGTGAACCAGAGGTCTTCAAGTTTTTTCAAACAATTTGGGCTAAGAAGTTCCTTTAGCACCACTGGTGGTAAACCTGATATGGTAGACCTGAATTCACCATATGGTAAATTCAAGGATATGAATTCAGAGTTGCCTGTGCCATGGGACTGTTGGTAGGACTAAGCTAACTAGAAAGAATAGAACTGACATAAAGAGAAACAGAGATGCAAAACAGAGAGTTTTCCAAGGAGAGTCACAATTCTGATTGTTCTCAAGGCCATCTGCATCACTGCCATTTAGTGGGTTGATTATATACGTATCTGTATATACTTGAGCCTTGAACAACACAGGCTTGAAGTGCATGTGCCTACTTACATGTGGATTTTTTCCCCCAATAAATCCCAGGATGTGGAGCTGTGGATATGGAGGTCAACAGTGAAGTTTTCAACTGCAGGGAGAATCGAGAATTCCTGTCCCTAACTCCATGTTGTTCAAACATGAACTGTATTCCTTCTCTTGCTGATTGGATTTGGGGCTTATGTCATTTCAGGCACAAGAGTTCTAGTTAATATGAACTGGTGTGGTCTGTGTAAACAATAGGATAATACCACAGGATGTTCCTGGGCCATTAATAAAGGAAAGTGGGGCAAAGGGAAGCCCAACATGCTTGTTCCTAGGACAGCAGCCCCCAGCCACACCTCTGTGGCACAGGGCCTGCTGCTAAGATGTGTTGAGGCCAAGGCCAACGTTGACCGAAATTTCAAATTGTCCCCTTCCCACATTTGGCCGTGCACCCTGTCATTGCAGGCTTGAGCATTTCCAGTGAGAAGGATGTTCTCAACTTCTCCTCCTAATTCCTCTGTGCTTACCCACCAGACTTCCCTGCCAGTGCAGTGCGTTTATCCTCTCCCCTGCACATGCTCACAGCATGTGTGCACATGTGCCCTCAAATGCCTTCACAAACACACGTCAATATCCATGAGACCTCAGGTGAGATTTTGTAGAAGAAAGCATCTGTAGGACAAAAAATTTTGTCTTGTTGACCTTTACATCATTGGTGTTTAAATCTCATATGCCTGTTGTGCTCTAGTTATTGCCACATAAATGGCAAGAAGCCGTTTTGATGTCAGCTGCCTGTCCAGTCTCATTTTACTCAGTGTCCAACATTAATGAACTGGCAGTTCATTACTTTCTAGGTCTTGAGCATCCTCCAAAGGAGATCCTGACAGATGAGTATCCACTTCACCATTCTTTGCCTGTTCTGCCCTCGTGTGGGCAAGGGACACAAATGCTTTGGAATTTAAACCCCAAGTTCCATTTGAAACGAGCTCTAATGATTAGAGATCTGATCATCCCCTCCAGGGGTGAGGGAGAAGTGGGAAGGACACATAGAGAAAACATGAGTTTTAAACCAAATAAGACTGACTCCTTTCACTTAATCATTACAACCGGTTCAGACTGGAGGATTTGCTCTTTGAATACAGCGTCCCTTAGAGGATGTAGCATTTATTAGCACTGCCAGGTACCAGGCAAGGAATTCCTACAGCAGTTCTCCCGGTGGCCTTTGTATAATTATCTTCATCTTACAGATGGGCCTATTGAGTCTGGGAATGGCTATGTAGTGTGCCCAATTTCCCAAAGCCAGGAAGTCGCAGAGTTAGGATGTTTTTAAGATAAACTAGGAATATAAATGGGAAATATAAAATATAGCATTTCACTATGACATTGCATGGAAATAATCTAAGTTCTATCTATCTTTCTATCTATCTATCTATATGTTGTTGTTCAACCACTAAGTCATGCTTGACACTCTGTGACCCCAAGGACATGCAGGCTTCCATGTCCTTCACTAACCCCAGAGTTTACTCAAACTCATGTCCATTGAGTGGGTGATGCCATCCAACCATCTCATCCTCTGTTGCCCCCGTTCTCCTCCTGCCCTCACTCTTTCCCAGCATCAGGGTCTTTCCCAATGAGTTTGCTCTTTGCATCAGGTGGCCAAAGTATTGGAGCTTCAGCTTCAGCATCAGTCCTTCCAATGAATATTCAGGGTTGATTTCCTTTAGGATTGACTGGTTTGATCTCCTTGCCATCCAAAGGACTCTCACGGGTCTTCTCCAGCACCACAATTCAAAGGTATTGATTCTTCAGCACTCAGCCACGAAATAACATGAATCCTCATGAACCCATTAACCTGAGAACACTGTCAGTGCCATTAAATTTTAAAGTGTATCCTTATAGTCTTGCCTCGCTGCCCTTAGTTATTGACTTTTTTTTTCTTTCTATCTTTTGGCCATGCTTCCTGACCAGGGATTGAATCCACACCCTTGGCAATGAAAGCACAAAATCCTAAGCACTGGACTGCCAAGGAATTCCTGATCCTGACTTTTAAAACATTCCTTTGGTTTTCATTAATGCTTTATCCCAGAAGTATATGTCATTAGTTTTGCTTAATTTTTAAGTTTATAAAAATGGGAAGATATTTTACATTTCTTCTGTAGTTTGCTTTATTCACTCAAAATTGCTTGTGACTTCCATCCATGTTCCTGTGTGCACTTGCAGTTCTTTTCCCCTGATGTATATGACCATATTTTATGACTATATCAGAATGTTCTCATTCCCTTCTCCTGGTAATGGACGCTTTGCTTGTTTCTAGTTTTCCACTATTATATCCAGTGCTGCTGTAAATCCATGTACCTGCCTCTTGATGTGTAGATTTGAGAGTTTCTCTTGGGAACATACCTGGAAGAGAGTAGCTGCATATAGGGGATGCAGATGTTCAACTTTTGCATGATAATCTAATATTCTCCCCCAAAGTGTTTTGATCAACTTATAGTTCCACCAGAGTGTGTGAGAGTTGCCATTGGTGCAAATTCTTGCTATCATTTGAATTTTCCAGAACTTTACATTTTGGTCAAATTAGTGAGTGCAAAAAAAAAAAAAAAGTGGTATGTCACTGAGATTACTAGGAGTTTGTCAAATTTGTTTTCAGATTCAATGGCCTTAAGCTGAGTTACTGAATGGGGCAAAGGGATAATATTCCAGATGGATGAACCACTTAAGAAAGTTTCTTTGTCCATTTGGGCCACTGTAGCAAAATACCACAGACCGGGTAATTTGTAAACAAACCAAAAAATCTGTTTCTTACAATTCTGGATGCTGAAGTCCAAAATTGGAGTGCCAGCCTGATTATTTGAGTGCCCTCTTCCAGGTCACAGACTTCTTGTATCCTCACAGGATGGAATGGACTAGGGCTCCCGGGGGCTTTCTTCTTATAAGGGCACTGATCCCATTCATGAGAGCTCCACCCTTACGACCTGATCATCTCCTAAAAGTCCCATCTTCCATCATATTGGATATTAGGATTTCAACATATGGATTTTGAGGGGACACAAACATTCAGATCATAGCAGAAAGAGTTCTGAGTTAGGTCAGAAGTTAGTACATTTAAAGAAGAGGGAAAAAGTCACCACAGGTGGAATGCAATGAGTTCACTGCTGCCCAGTTAGCTAACCTCTCAGTACCTCATATCTTACCTGACTTGACCTGTGAAATCTGCCAGATCCTAACTGCCAGTCCTGATCTCTGACCAGCTCTCAATGTTTGCATCATATAATACGGTGAAGTTGTGTTTTAAGTTTAACCAAGTTGATTCACACTGGGTTATGCCTCTTATCTTTTATCAGATAGGTTTAACATTTGGATGAACTTCAAGAAATTTATTTGAAAATATCTTTCTTATCATCCCTTCACTGGTTTCTTGTCAATTCCTCTTTGTTTATCAAACAACTTTAAAATTGATTTTTGAAGCACATATGGACTCATATGGAATCCTGAAAGATGGGTGAGAATGAATTCTCAGGAATTTTATAAGTTTCTTTGGCCAAGAAAGGGTATAGAACCTGTTAACTCAGTAGCTGTGAATTACAGTTATATTTATTCTTTGGAAAATATAACTGCTGGTTAAATGAGTGTGATTCTAAATGTGATTTTGTCCCTTTTACTATCTTGTTGGTTCTTCCCATTAGCCCTTGGATGTGGGGTATCATTTTTTGATAGGACCCAATATTCTCCTGCAGATGGTTGTTCAGTAGTGAGTTTGAATTTTGGAGTTTTTGCTGGAGAAGATGAGCGCACACCCTTCCACTCTGCCATCTTATTCTCTTTTGTATAGTTCTTCTGTGTATTCTTGCCACCTCTTCTTAATACCTCCTGCTTCTGTTAGGTCCATCCTGATTCTGTTCTTTATTGTGCCTATCTGTGCATAAAATGTTCAATTGGTACCGCTAATTTTATTGAAGAGATCTCTGGTCTTTCCCTTTCTATTGTTTTCCTCTATTTTTTTTTTTTTTGCATTGATCACTTAGGAAGTCTTTCTTATCTCTCCTTGCTATTCTTTGGAACTCTACACTCAGATGAGTAGATCTTTCCTTTTCTCCTTTGCCTTTCTGATTCTAATGATGGCCCTCAATGAAGCACACCAACTGGTATTTGTTACCTTGTACAATCCCTGCCACATGGGCCTCTGGCTGCACTAACTTGTAGGTTGCTACGGAAGGGATACTGTGTCAGTTCCAGACCCTCTCTTCTTTTTTTTTTTAATATTCAGTGTTTATTTTTTCCCAACTTTATTGGTATGTAATTGACATATAACACTGTGTAAGTTTAAGGTGTACAATGTGATGATTTAATATATGCATATCTCGTGAAATTATTACCATGAAATAAGGCTAGTTAACACAGCCATCACCTCACATAGCTACCTTTTTTGTGTGTGTGGTGAGGACTTTTTGGATTTAATCTCTTAGCAAGTTTCAAATATACTATGCAGTGCTGCTAACTATAGTCATCATGCTATAGATTAGATACCAAGAAATTGTTCATCTTATAACTGGAAGTTTGTACCCTTTGAACATCTTTACTCATTTTTTCCTCCTGGCCTCTAGAAAAATTATCAATCTACCCTCTCTTTCTATGAGTTTGGGTTTTTCTTTTTTTAGATTCCACATATAAATGAGATCATAAAATATTTGTCCTTTTCTGTGTGACTTCATTAAGCATAATGTCTTCCAAGTCCATTCATTTTATCACAAATGGCAGGATTTCCTTCTTTTTGTTGCTTAATAATATTCCACTTTGTGTGTATATGCACACATATACACACATGCACACTCTACTATTTCTTTACCTTTCATCTGTCAATGGACACTTAAGTTGTTTCCATGTCTTGGCTATTGTAAATATTGCTGCAGTGAATATGGAGGTACAGTCATCTCTTTAAGACAGTAATTTCATTTCCTTCAGATATATACACAGGAGTGGGATTGCTGGATCATATGGTAGTTCTAGTGTTAATTTTTTGAGGAACTTCCACACTGTTTTCCAAAGGGGTTGTACTAATTTCCATTTCCATCAGCAGTGTATATAGATTCCCTTTTCTCCACATCTTTGCCAGCATTTGTTATGACTTGTCTTTTTATCATAGATTTTCTAACAGATTTGAGAGGATATCTTATTGTGGTTTTGCTTTGCATTTCCTTGATGATTAGTGATGTTGAGCACCTTTTCATGTATCAGTTGGCCATTTGTATATATTTTTTGGAAAAATGGCTATTCAGATTCTTTGCCCATTTAAAAATCTGATAATTTGTTTTATTTCTGTTAAGTTTTATGAATTCCTTATATATTTTAGATATTAACCCCTTATCAGATAGATGGTTTGCAAACATTTTTTCCCATTCTGTAGATTGCCTTTTCATTTTGTTGATTATTTCTTTTGCTGGTCAGTAGCTTTTATTGTGATGTAGTCCTATATGGTGAGTTTTGCTTTTGTTGCAAGCAAAAGATGAAAAGGCCTGGTAGAAACTATTCATGAAGGCTGAAGGAAAATTTCATTTTGGAGATTGTTTATCACAATGTAAGAAGTCTAACGAGGGAGTGTCCAAGATGGCAGAGTAGGAAGACCCTTAGCTCACCCCCTTCCATGAAATTTATACTACTTACAGAGCAACCATTGAAGATAAAGACCTGTAGAAGGCAGAAAAATTCTACAATGAAATTTACAAAGAAGGAACCACAAAGAGTTGGGTAGGAGGGCCAGATATATGGTACAGTTAAGACCAATAACTCACCGAGCAGGAAACCCATGAAAGGGAGAATAATTACAGCTGCAGAGGTTCTCCCAAAGGGGGAAGGTGTCCAAGCTCTACATCAGGCTCCCCAGCCTGGGGATTCTGTGCCAGGAAGACAAGCCTCTAGAAGACAAGCCTCATTTGGCTTTGAAGACCAGCAGGCTTAGTTTCAGGAAAGCCAGAGGCCTGCAGGAAATAGAGACTCCTCCCTTAAAGGGTGCACAGAAAAGCTCACATGTTCCAGGACCCAGGGAAGAAGCAATAATTTGGGATGAGCCTGGGTCAGCCTTACCTGGTGACCTTGGGAAAGCCTCCCAGGGAGGCAAGAGGCAACTAGAGCTCACCTAGGGGACACAGACACTCTGGCAGCCATTTCTGGAAGCTTGTTTTGCCACAAAGACATTGGTACTGGCAAATATCATTTTGGAATCCTTCTAGCTTCTTTGTACTGTGACATACTAGCCTGTCGGCCCCAGTACTCAGACAACTCAGGACAAGCAGCTGGCCAGGTAGTGACACAGCCTTACCCACCAACAGGTGGGCTGCCTTAAGACCCTTGAACCTCCAGCCATCCCAGAACTAGGCATCCTACACCAGGGAGCTTTGGAACCTCCCCCACACCTTCAGGGCCCTGCAGCTAGCCTTTGATACCCTGCTCTGCCTAAAAGCATTCTGGCCTGGAGCATTCCATGGATGGAGGAGCCTAGTGGGCTACAGTCCATGGGGTCACAACAAGATGACTGAGAACACACACACACACCCCTGTCTGCCAGCAGGCCAGCATCAACTCCTCAAACTCCACAGTTCTGGAGCCAGAGATCGCAGGATACCATACATAGAAAATCCTAAAGACACCACCCAAAAAAACTACCTGAGCTCATCAATAAATTAGGATACAAAATTAGTAGGCACTAATCTGTTGTTTTCTATATACTAACAATGAACTGTGAGAAAGAGAAGTTTACCAGTACAGAAAAATGAATAAAATATCTAAGAGTAAATCTAATCAAGGAGGTAAAAGACCTGTACTTGGAAAACTGAAGAACAGGCAAGTTTGGCCTTGGAGTACAAAATGAATCAGGGAGAAAGCTAACAGAATTTTGCCAAGAGAATGCACTGGTCATAGAAAACACCCTTTTCCAACAATGCAAGAGACGGCACTACACATGGACATCACCAGATGGATAATACTGAAATCAGATTGATTATATTCTTTGCAGCCTAAAATGGAGAAGCTCTATACAGTCAGCAGAAAGAAGACAGAGAGCTGACTGTGTCTCAGATCATGAAGTCCTTACTGCAAATTTCAGAATTAAATTGAAGAAAGTGGGGAAAACCACTAGACTATTCAGGTATGACCTAAATCAAATCCCTTAACATTACACAGTGGAAGTGAGAAATAGATTTAAGGGATTAGATCTGATAAACATAGTGCCTGAAGAACTATGGATGGAGGTCCATTACATTGTACACGAGGCTGTGATCAAAATCAACCCAAGGAAAAGAAACGCAAAAAAGGCAAAATGGTTGTCTGAGGAGGCCTTATAAATAGCTGAGAAAAGAAGAGAAGTGAAAGGCGAAGGAGAAATGGAAGTATATATCCATTTGAATGCAGAGTTGCAAAGAATAGCAAGGAGAGATAAGAAAGCCATCCTAAGTGAGCAATGCAAAGAAAGGGAGGAAGACAATAGAATGGGAAAGACTAGAGATCTCTTCAAGAAAATCAGAGATACCAAAGGAAAATTTCATGTAAGTTCAGTTCAGTTCAGTTCAGTTGCTCAGTCGTGTCTGACTCTTTGCAACCCCATGGACAACACCATGCCAGGCTTTCCTGTCCATCACCAAGTCCCAGAGATTGCTCAAACTCATGTCCATCGAATTGGTGATTCCATCCAACCATCTCATCCTCGGTTGTTCCCTTCTCCTCCTGCCTTAAACTTTCCCAGTATCAGGGTCTTTTCCGAGGAATCAGTTCTTCACATCAGGTGGCCAAAATATTGGAGTTTCAGCTTCAGCATCAGTCCTTCCAATGAATATTCAGGATTCATTTCCTTTTGGATGGACTGGTTTGATCTCCTTGCAGTCCAAGGGACTCTCAAGAGTCTTCTCCAACACCACAATTCAAGCATTAATTCTTTGGCACTCAGCTTTTTTAATAGTCCAACTCTCACATCCATACATGACTACTGGATAAACCATAGCTTTGACTAGATGGACCTTTGTTGGCAAAGTAATGTCACTGCTTTTTAAACTGCTGTCTAGGTTGCTCATAGCTTTTCTTCCTAGGAGCAAGCATCTGTTAATTTCATGGCTGCAGTCACTATCTGCAGTGATTTTGGAGCCCCCCAAAATAAAGTCTCTCACCATTTCCATTGTTTCTCCATCTATTTGCCATGAAATGATGGGACCAGATGCCACGATCTTCATGTTCTGAATGTTGAATTTAAGCCAGCTTTTTCGCTCTCCTCACTCACTTTCATCAAGAGGCTCTTTAAAGGACAGAAATGGTATGGACCTAAGAGAAGCAGAAAATATTAAGAAGACGTGGCAAGAATACCCAGAACTATACAGAAGAGATCTTAATGACCCAGATAATCATGATGGTGTGATCACTCACCTAGAGCCAGACATCCTGGAGTGAGAAGTCAAGAGGGCCTTAGGAAGCATCACTATGAACAGAGCTTGTGGAGGTGATTTAAATCCTAAAAGATGATGCTGTGAAAGTGCTGCAGTCAATGTTCCAGCTAATTTGGAAAACTCAGCAGTGGCCACAGGACTGGAAAAGGTCAGTTTTTATTGCAGTCTCAATGAAAGGCAATGCCAAAGAATGTTCAAACTACCACACAGTTGCTCTCATCTCACACAATTGAAAGTAATGCAGAAAATACTCCAAGCTAGGATTCAACTCAATAGTATGTGAACCAAGAACTTCCAGATGTTCAAGCTTGATTTAGAAAAGGCAGAGGAACCAGATATCAAATTGCCAGCATCTGTTGGATCATAGAAAAAGCAAGAGAATTCCAGAAAAACATCTACTTCTGCTTCATTGACTATGCTAAACTCTATGACTGCATGGATCACAACAAACTGGAAAATTCTTCAAGAAATGGGAATATCAGACCACCCTACCTGCCTCCTGAGAAATCTGTATGCAGGTCAAGAAGCAACAGTTAGAACAGAACATGGATCAATGGACTGGTTCAAAATTGGGAAAGGAGTGCTAGAAGGCTGTATATTGTCACCCTGTTTATTATAGAGGACTGGAATGCAAAAGTAGGAAGTCAAGAAACACCTGGAGTAACAGACAAATTTGGCCTTGGAATGTGGAATGAAGCAGGGCAAAGACTAATAGAGTTTTGCCAAGAAAATGCACTGGTCATAGCAAACACCCTCTTCCAACAACACAAGAGAAGACTCTACACATGGACATCACCAGATGGTCAACACCAAAATCAGATTGATTATATTCTTTGCAGCCAAAGATGGAGAAACTCTATACAGTCAACAAAAACAAGACCAGGAACTGACTGTGCCTCAGATTATGAACTCTTTATTGCCAAATTCAGACTCAAATTGAAGAAAGTAGGGAAAACCACTAGACCATTCAGGTATGACCTAAATTAAATCCCTTATGATTATACAGTGGAAGTGAGAAATAGATTTAAGGGCCTAGATCTGATAGATAGAGTGCCTGATGAACTATGGAATGAGGTTCGTGACATTGTACAGGAGACAGGGATCAAGACCTTCCCCATGGAAAAGAAATGCAAAAAAGCAAAATGGCTGTCTGGGGAGGCCTTACAAATAGCTGTGAAAAGAAGGGAGTGAAAGGCAAAGGATAAAAGAAAAGATGTAAGCATCTGGATGCAGAGTTCCAAAGAATAGCAAGAAGAGATAAGAAAGCCTTCTTCAGTGATCAATGCAAAGAAATAGAGGAAAAGAACACAATGGAAAAGACTAGAGATCTCTTCAAGAAAATTAGAGATACCAAGGGAACATTTCATGCAAAGATGGGCTCGATAAAGGACAGAAATGGTATGGACCTAACAGAAGCAGAAGATACTAAGAAGAGGTGGCAAGAATACATGGAAGAACTGTACAAAAAAGATCTTCACAACCCAGATAATCATGATGGTGTGATCACTCGTCTAGAGCCAGACATCTTGGAATGTGAAGTCAAGTGGGCCTTAGAAAGCATCACTATGAACAAAGCTAGTGGAGGTGATGGAATTCCAGTTGAGCTGTTTCAAATCCTGAAAGATGATGCTGTGAAAGTGCTGCACTCAATATGCCAGCAAATTTGGAAAACTCAACAGTGGCCACAGGACTGGAAAAGGTCAGTTTTCATTCCAATTCCAAAGAAAGGCAGTGTAAAAGAATGTTCAAACTACCACACAACTGCACTCATCTCACATCCTAGTAAAGTAATGCTCAAAATTCTCCAAGCCAGGCTTCAGCAATACATGAACCATGAACTCCCTGACATTCAAGCTGGTTTTAGAAAAGGCAGAGGAACCAGAGATCAAATTCCCAACATCTGCTGGATCATGGAAAAGGCAAGAGAGTTCCAGAAAAACCTCTATTTCTGCTTTATTGACTATGCCAAAGCCTTTGACTGTGTGGATCACAATAAACTGTGGAAAATTCTGAAAGAGATGGGAATACCAGACCACCTAACCTGCCTCTTGAGAAATCTGTATGCAGGTCAGGAAGCAACAGTTAGAACTGCACATGGAACAACAAACTGGTTCCAAATAGGAAAAGGAGTACGTCAAGGCTGTATATTGTCACCCTGCTTATTTAACTTATATGCAGAGTACATCATGAGAAATGCTGGACTGGAAGAAACACAAGCTGGAATCAAGATTGCCAGGAGAAATATCAATAACCTCAGATATGCAGATGACACCACCCTTATAGCAGAAAGTGAAGAGGAGCTAAAAACCCTCTTGATGAAAGTGAAAGAGGAGAGTGAAAAAGTTCGCTTAAAGCTCAACATTCAGAAAACGAAGATCATGGCATCCAGTCCCATCACTTCATGGGAAATAGATGGAGAAACAGTGGAAACAGTGTCAGACTTTATTTTTTTTGGGGGGGGGGGGCTCCAAAATCACTGCAGATGGTGACTGCAGCCATGAAATTAAAAGACGCTTACTCCTTGGAGGAAAAGTTTGACCAACCTAGATAGCATATTGAAAAGCAGAGACATTACTTTGCCAAAAAAGGTCCGTCTAGTCAAGGCTATGCTATTTCCTGTGGTCATGTATGGATGTGAGAGTTGGACTGTGAAGAAGGCTGAGCGCCAAAGAATTGATGCTTTTGAACTGTGGTGTTGGAGAAGACTCTTGAGAGTCCCTTGGACTGCAAGGAGATCCAACCAGTCCATTCTGAAGGAGATCAGCCCTGGCATTTCTTTGGAAGGAATGATGCTAAAGCTGAAACTCCAGTACTTTGGCCACCTCATGCGAAGCATTGACTCATTGGAAAAGACTCTGATGCTGGGAGGGATTGGGGTCAGGAGGAGAAGGGACGACCAAGGATGAGATGGCTGGATGGCATCACGGACTCGATGGACGTGAGTCTGAGTGAATTCCAGAAGATGGTGATGGACAGGGAGACCTGGCGTGCTGCAATTCATGGGGTCGCAAAGAGTCGGACATGACTGAGCGACTGGACTGAACTGAACTGAATACATCATGTGAAATTCCAGGCTGGATGAAGCACAAGCTGGAATCAAAACTGCCAGAGGAAATATCAATAACCTCAGATATGCACATGATACCATCCTTATGGCAGAAAAAGATGATGAACTAAAGACCCTCTTGATGAAAGTGAAAGAGCAGATTGAAAAAGCTGGCTTCAAACTAAACATTCAAAAAATGAAGATTATGGCATCTGGTCCCATCAACTCATTTCAGTTAAGTTGCTCAGTCGTGTCTGACTCTTTTCGATCCCATCAACTGCTGCTTGCCAGGGTTTCCTGTCCATCACCAACTCCTGGATCTTGCTCAAACTTGTGTCCATCGAGTTGGTGATGCCATCCAACCATCTCATCCTCTGTCATTCCCTTCTTCTCCTGCCTTCAATCTGTTTCAGCTGATATCAGGGTCTTTTCCTGTCCCATCACTCCATGGCAAATAGATGGGGAAGCAATGGATATAGTGACAGACTATTTTCTTGGACTCCTAAATCATTGAAGATGGTGACTGCTACCATGAAATTGAAATACTCTTGCTCTTTGGAAGAAAAACTATGACAAATGTAGACAGCATATTAAAAAGCAGAGGTGTTACTTTGCCAACAAAGGTCTGAAAGCTATGGTTTTCCAGTAGTCATGTATTGACATGAGAGTTGGACCATAAAGAAAGCTAAGTGCCAAAGATTTGATGTTTTTGAACTGTGGTGTTGGAGAAGACTCTTGAGAGTTCCTGCAAGGAGATCAAACCAGTCAATACTAAAGGAAATCAACCCTGAATATTCACTGGAAGGATTGATGCTGAAGCTGAAGCTCCAGTACTTTGGTCACCTGATGCACAAATTGACTCACTTAGAAGTAACCTGATGGTAGGAAAGACTGAATGCAGGAGGAGAAGGGGACGACAGAGGATGAGATACTTGGATGGCATCACTGACTCAATGGACATGAGTTTGAGCAAGCTCTGGAAGTTGGTGATGGACAGAGAAGTCTGGAGTGCTGCAGTCTATGGGGTCATATAGAGTGGGACACAACTGAGTGGCTGAACTGAAGTGAAGTGATCTTGGAAAAGTATAAGACACTGATTGAAGAAACTGATGATGACAGAAACAGATGGAAAGATACACTGTGCTCCTGAATTGAAAGAATTAATATCATAAAATGACCAGACTGCCTAGGACAATCTAGAGATTTTCTCAATGCAACCCATACCAAATTACCAATGGCATTTTTCACAAATCTAGAACAAATAATTGTTCATCTACCTTTGTAAACAAAAAGACCTCATGCTGACCTATATACATCCAAGACCCACAGCTATAAAATAAAAAAATAGGGAATTCCCTGGTAGTCCAGGGTCCAGTGGTTAACTCTCGCTGCTTTCACTACTGTGGGACAGGGTCTGCTCCCTGGTCTGGAAACTTAAGATCCCACAAGCTGTGTGGTGTGAACAAAAAAACTCCCACAAAATACAAGAAAAAATAGATATAAAATTTAAATATATTTTAAAGGAAAAAATAAAATATACAAATACATTTACATTTTATTTTTTTTAAGTTCTTACATATATTTTAATTTTTTATTTATTTAATTTTTGTTGTTGTTACTCCTCTGGGTTTATTCTTTTTTTTTTTTTGCCATACATCAACATGAATCCGCCACAGGTATACACGTGTTCCCCATCCTGAAGCCCCCCTCCCTCCTCCCTCCCTGTACCATCCCTCTGAGTCGTCCCAGTGCACCAGCCCCAAGCATCCAGTATCATGCATCAAACCTGGACTGGCGATTCGTTTCATATATGATATTATACGTGTTTCAATGCCATTCTTCCAAATCATCCCACCCTCTCCCTCTCCCACAGAGTCCAAAAGCTTGTTCTATACATCTGTGTTACATTTTAAAATGTTAAGACATTAAATTTAAAAAATGTTTTGGCAGTGGCACAGATTGTCATTCAAATCTTGGCTATGGAGTCAGATGGCCCTTACATCAAATTCCTGCTTAACTGTAAACATAGGTAGGTCATTTCAGCATGTTGTAACCTTAGCTTGTTAATCTGTCAAATGGGGCATCAAATGACAAAAACAGTACAATTCAGTAACTAATGCAGTGTCCTTTATTTGAGGGAAAATAACCCATGATTTAGGGGTGCCCAGTGCCTCACAAGCAGTGGAACACTCTTCCGGAGGGATTTCAGCAAGAATGGGTGTTATAGAGCATTAGAAGAGGCAATGTAGAAACAGGGCATGATTGGCTAGGAGGTCAAGGATTTCCTGATAAGGCTAATAGGTCTATTTTCTAGTGTAATATAAGCTAGCTAAAGTTGAGTTGGAGGACTGATTAACGTATGTTAGGTTTCCTAGACAGTGAGGTGTTTCCTGTGAGTGTGGGCTGACATAGGTTTTGTTTGCATGTGGGCCACTTGGGCTGCCTCCATTTTGTGAGTCCCAATATGCAAATTTCCTTTATCAGAAGGAAATGGTACCTGTCTCTTCTTTCAGACTTGTTATGAGGACAAAATAGCCATAAACATCCCTATTGCTTTAAAGCTATAAGAATAAATGATATTAACCAAAAAAAAGCTATAGCAATTTATTTTTATTAGATCATCAGCACTTAGCCAAACTATGGTCTTGAAAGCTGCAAGTTAGTCAACCTGCCCTCTCTGAATCCCGGTTTACATCTGCAAGAAAGTTGACTAACTGTGGCCCATCCATGACAGTCGGGTTATGGTCTGAGCAGTCATCATTCACTTGCATTAACTCTTATTGACCTGTCTCTCTCCCACAATCTTTGATCCGTATCCTTGCCAGTGTCTCTCAGACACTGCCTCTCATTTGGGAATCTGCTTCATGTTCAGTTCTAAGCCGTTGCCTTCAAGTTTTTTCATATACCTGGTTACTCATCTGTCTCTAGCTGAGACAATATTTTTAGATATCTGTCAATCTCCATGTAACTCCCTGATTGCACTCTTGTTCTGAGTCAAAGCAGATTCCCCAACTAGACTCACAAAGCTCCTTCTGGACTTTAGCTTCCAATCAAGATGGAGCAATCTGGGCCAGATTTACACTCTCACATGAAACAATGAAAACATATTGCAACAGTATTCTCAAGATGTCCAAAAACAAAGAACAGTGATTCTGAGTTAGGAAACAAGGACAACACTGCAATGTCCCAGCTTACTACCTTGAGAAACTTTCCAGGTGGCAGTGCACAAAGGGAACCCACGTATATGGTCAGGCAGAGTTTCTGTGGATTTATAATATATGTAGAAGCATGCTATCTGGCAAGCACAGCAAAAGGCCAGGAGAGGAGAAATCAAAGTATGCTGTTGCATGATTCTTATACTCTATGTGAAGCAGTATAATATCAGTTATAGATAGACTGTGATAAGTTAAAGTGTGCCCTATAAATCCTGAGACAACCCCTGAAACAGTGGAACAAAGAGTTATAGGTAATAAGCTAACAGAGGAGATAAACTATAATCATACAAAATACTCAGTTAATCCAAAATAAGCCATAAAAAGATGAAAAAGACAAAAAAAAGTACAAATGGGAAAATAAAAAGTCTAAGAATACAATTAAACTTAACCATACCAGTGGTCACGTTAAATTAAAATGGCCTAAATGCCTCAATTAAAGGCAGAGATTGTCATATTGGATTGAAAAGAAAAGCAAGGCCCAGTTGTATTGTGGACACACAAGAAACAGACTTTAAGTATAATGACAGCCACAAATAGATTGGAAGTATAACAGTGGAATAAAATATGCCATGATAACACTAGTCAAATGAAAGCTGGGATGCTTATATTAATATCAAAGTAGATTTCAGAGCAAATAATTGTACTACAGTTAAATATAGTTGTTTTGTTATAATAAAAGGGCCAATTTATCAAGAGGAAATAATAACCTAAACATTTATGTGCTGAAAAACACAGCTCTAAAATGTATGTGGAAAAACCAAAGGAATGGCAAGGAGAAATAAAGTTATGGTGGGAAATTTGAACACTTATCTCCTGGTTATTGATATTGATGGAACAGTTGGGTGGAAAATCTGGAAGTATGTAGGAGAATTAAAGAGTGGAATGAACCAATTTGGGCTTCCCTGATGGTAAAGAATCAGTGGTAAAGAATCTGCCTGCTAATGCAGGAGACTTGGGTTTGATCCCTAGGTCGTGAAGGTCCTGTAGAGAAGGAAATGGTAACCCACTTCAGTATTCTTGCCCAGGAAATCCCATGGACAGAGGACCCTGGTGGGTAACAGGTCATGGGGTCATAAAAAATTCAGACATGATTCATAGACTAAACAACGTCAACAACAAATGAACCAATTTGACCTAATTGGCATTTGTAGAAGACTCTACCCAACCACAGAAGAATATACTTTTTAAAATTTGTTTATTTTTAATTGGAGGATAATTTTACAATGCTCTGTTGGTTTCTGCCATACATCAATATGAATCAGCCACGGTATACTCCCTCTTGAGCCTCTGTCCCACCTCTCACCCTAGAATATACATTTCTTTCAAGTGTCTATGGAACATTTACTCACATAGAATGTATGCTGTGCCATAAGATGTCTCAATATACTTTAAATGTTTTTTAAACTTTTTCCACTTGCATTTTTTAAAGATTTATTTATTTATTTTCTATTTGAAGGATAGTTGTTTTATAGAATTTTGTTGCTTTCTGTCAAACATGGCTGATTCATGTTGATATTTAAAGTAATTTAAACCACAGTTTGGCAATAATGGAATTAAATTAAAGATCAATAACAAATCACTTGAAAACCTCCATATATTTGGGAACTAAATGACATGTTTCTAGAAAGCCTATGGGTCAACAAAAAATATTGGAAAATAATTTGGAAAGTATTTTGAAATGAATGAAAATGAAGACACAGCATAACAGAATTAGTGGGATGCTCTTAAAGCAAGGCTTGGGGGAAATTTATAGCATTAAATGCTTAAGTTTGAAAAGGAGAATGATCTCAAGTTAGTAACCTCTGTTCCCATCTTAAGAAACTAGAAAAAGAAGAAATTAAACTCAGCACAGGCAGAGGAAACAAAATGATAAAGATTGGGAGCAGACATAAGTGAAAAACCAAAAAACGAGAGAAAAAGTCAATGAAACCAAATGCTGCTGGTGAAGATCAATAAAATGGATAGACCTCTAGCCAGACTTATCAAGAAAAAGGAGAGAAGACACAACTGACACAAACGGATGAGCAAAATCATATCATTACAAATTCCACAGATACTAAAAAGACAATAAATAAATAGTATAAACAAATGGGAATTCCCTGTCGGTCCAGTGGTTAGGACTCAGTGCTTTCACTGTGCCATCCCTGATTGGGGAACTAAGATCCTACAAGCCACACTGCAGGGTCAAAAAAATGTATATACAAATGTTGTTGTTCAGTCACTCAGTCGTGTCTGACTCTTTGCGACCCCATGGACAGCAGCATACCAGGCTTCCCTGTCCTTCACCATCTCTTGGAGCTTGCTCTAACTCACTTGCATGGAGTCGGTGATGCCATCCCAGTATCTCAACCTCTGTCATCCCCTTCTCCTCCTGCCTTCTACCTTTCCTAGCATCAGGGTTTTTTCTAATGAGTTAGTTCTTTGCATCAGGTGGCCAAAGTATTGGAGCTTCAGCTTCAGCATCAGTCTTTACAATGAATATTCAGGACTGATTTCCTTTAGGATGGACTAGTTGGATCCTTGCAGTCCTAGGGATGCTTAAGAATCATCTCCAACACCACAATTCAAAACCATCAATTCTCTGGCACTCAGCCTTCTTTATGGTCCAACTTTCTCATCCATACCTGACTACTGGAAAAGCCAAAACAAAGATGGACTTTTGTTGGCAAAGTTATCTCTTCTTTTTAATATGCTGTCTAGATTGGTCATAGTTTTTCTTCCAAGGAGCAAATGTCTTTTATTTCATGGCTGCTGTCACCATCTGCAGTGATTTTGGAGCCCAGGAAAACAAAGTCTATCACTGTTTGTATGCCCATATATTTGACAACTTAGGAAAACAAAAACGACCAAAGGTTATTAGATTGAAACCTTCAAGAAGTTAATTAACATTTCTCCTACTGGGTCTTGGTTTCTTTGTCTGTAAAATTTTAGGATTGTTGTAAGGAATAAATACATGTGAAGGTCTTAGCTGTGA
The DNA here is from genome assembly GCF_014754425.2 of Oryx dammah. Classification (NCBI taxonomy): domain Eukaryota; kingdom Metazoa; phylum Chordata; class Mammalia; order Artiodactyla; family Bovidae; genus Oryx; species Oryx dammah. The sequence continues at coordinate 43,962,981 of NW_024070207.1, forward strand.
CTATATTTATTTTCCTCCCCCTCAACATCTGGAATTCAGACTTGCACAGCAAATGAGGATCTGAATGGGACTGGGAAGAAACCATGTGATCCACAGTCATCTACTTAGGAACTCGTTGATTTGGTAAACTATACCTCTTTGAACTCTGATCTTGTTTAATCTTAACTTTTGATTGATTTATTTGGCCTCGCCATGCAGCTTTTGGGATCTTAATTCCCTTAATTCCCTGACTAGGGATGGAAGCCCTGTTCCCTGAAGTGTGAGTGTGGGGGATCCCTTTACCTTTTTATTTAAAAAATGTTCTTGCTCACTAGAGAGTACTTACCGGTGCCCTGTGCATTAAAAATCTGACTAATCTCTCTCAATACCTTGTGCGATAAAAAGGTTTGTCCTTTAAATAACTGGAAATTTCAACAATTAAGAATACCCAAGGGAAAATAGTTTTAAAAACATCCTGTGTACATTCCTAGAATTTCAAGTGGTAATTAAAATTCACTCAAAACATTTTGCTAACCTATGACTCAGTGTAATTTAAGATACTCCTTAATCAAATGATCCAGGGTGTGGGTTTGTTTGCCTTCTGTGTACCGTTTTTCAATTGTGGCTCCTCAGCGGAGCCACGGAACACTGACAATAGTGGAGTGATTATTTTCTCAAATTCTCCCAAGGAGAAATGACTAGTACCATTCTAGGTGCATAGGAGGAAATTTAATTCACTATATGAGGTGGATGTCTTTGAGAATCAAGGCTGAATTTCCCTGTAGCACTGCAGTTCAAAAATGCTGGTTTACAGAAATGAGACACCATCTACATACCTCACAGGGATGCTTTGAACATTATCTAGATAAAATATGTTGAACTCTCATGAGAAGCAAACTTAATACTATATTCTAAAGTAATACTGAGTTTCTGATTCATTATGATTAGAATGAAACTTTAACATGTTAATTTTTAAAAAAATAAAGAATCTATATTCTCTGCTTTAAAAATTGCCATTTCATACATTTTTTCTTTAAACCAGTGGTCATGTATGGATGTGAGAGTTGGACCATGGAAAAGGCTGAGCACTGAAGAATTGATGCTTTTAAATTGTGGTGCTGGAGAAAACTCTTGAGAGTTCCTTGGACTGCAAGGAGATCAAGCCAGTCAATCCCAAAGGAAATCAACACTGAATATTCATTGGAAGGACCAATGCTGAAGCTGAAGCTCCAATACTTTGGCCACCTAATGAGAAGGGCTGACTCATTGGAAAAGACCCCAAAGTGGGAAAGATTGAGGGCAGGAGAAGAGGGTGGCAGAGGGTGAGATGGTTGGATGGCATCACTGACTCAATGGACATGAGTTTGGGCAAGCTCTGGGAGATGGTGAAGAACAGGGAAGTCTGGTGTACTGCAGTCCATGAGATCGCAGGATCGGACGTGACTGAGGCACTGAACAACAACATTTTAAAAATTGGAAAAGCAAATATATTGCTCAGAAACATACCACTTAGAGATTGTCAAATTAACATTTAGCATTCATATCCATTCGGTTTAAAAAAATCATTTTTATATACTTTTATACTTTTATATTTTTTATACTTTTATATACTTTTTTATATTTATAAGTGATGATCTAGAAAATTGAAAATAAAGAATAGCTTTCCCTTTAACATTAATCAGCACAGAGAATTTTGAAGTTCAAAGGGATTTTGAGGGAAAATGGACCCAGAGATTGGAAATGAATTTTGATTAAGGCAGGGCCAGCGCTGACACTGCACACTTCTTCTGCACGGTCTAGAGAGCTTTTCTCTTCCTCCACTGTGCTGCCCATTATTGGAGCTCTGCTAATTTCAGTGTTTAATAGAATACTTTTGTCCTTAAAATTTCCTTCCCTTTTCCTGCCAACTATCCTTAAGAGAAATTGGCTAGAAAATAGGGGGAGAGAGGATTTGGTTAACATATTAATGTCATCCATTCATTCAAAGTAGCTTTTGAGAACCTGGTTAGTTATATAGTTTTGTGGCTCAACTTTTTGTTGTTGTTACTAGTATTAGAAAAGTGGATCCACAGGTCAAACAGGGTATTAGTGAATGAAATAGTTCTAATTGCTCTCTAACATGTTTTAAATTTAATGTTGAACAAAGGCCAGTTACCCTACATGCAAATCAATAAACAAACAACCAAAGCTGATTGTCAGGCAATGAAAAACACTGGAAGTTGATTGCTGCCTGCCTGGTTTCTTAACCACGGTCTAATGCAATTTGAGATAACCTTGAAGCTTTGCACAAGCCTTATTGAGATAGCTATTTTGAAATAGTTTCAAGTGGCCTGTAAATGATTTCAGGTAGCGTGTAAATAATGTCAAACATCTCAAAGTGCTTTTCCAAATTCTGACGATGTTTAGCAAGAATTGAAGAAATACATTGATGGATAATAACAGAGAAATCAGGGAGGACTAGAACTGGGTGGTTTAAGGGCACCTTGAAGGTTTCTTGCCAAAAAGTGCTTTCCCATCACATGTCAAGTGCCTGAAATTCTTTCATTATAGACTGGAGCTAAATGACTAAGTGACTGTCTTAGTGGGGATTCGTTTTGGGAGCCTAGGTGAGGGGACTGAGAAGGGAGCAATTGGTATGAAGAGCAGGTGGTTTCACTAGGTGGTCTCTTGAGGTCCGATCCAGGTCCATGGAGACAAAGGTGTAGAGGCTTTTGTCTAAAGTTTATTTTCCTTCTAAATGCAGTTCACTTCTAAAATAAGTCACTTTTTTCCCCAGTAGTGGTTCACTTGGTTTAATCCATCTCAAAGTGCCTATATAAAAACTCTACACCTTATCACAACATTGTTAATTGGCTATATCCCAATACAAAATAAAAAGTTAAAAAAATTTAAAAAGTAAAAAAACTGTTCAAATGTACTGCTCCATTAGTTCAGTTTTTTGATTTTGATTTGAGTTTGCTTTCAAGTGAGATCTTACTATTTCAAAATGAACACATTTTAATAAAAGAAAATAATTTCATCCCTATCTGAATGACACATATCTCAAAAGACTTAAATTGCACTCTTGAATCCTCAAAGCATCAGAACAAAATCCATCCTTATAGCAATGCTAACAATGTCCTAAGCTTCAACTACAATAGAGAGAACATTGATCAACATCACAGTCTATAGGGTTACGATGTGACCTGTGGTCCTTTGTAACAATGTTTGAATAGTATATGTCCTTCTTTATCTGTCTTCACCTAGCTTTGATGTTTTCTTAAAATATGAAAGGAATGGATTTTAAGTGATCCATTTAAAAATAAAATGAATTACAGGGGGGAAGGGATAGTTAGGGGGTTTGGGATAGACATGTACACACTGCTATATTTAAAATGGATAACCAAAAAGGACCTACTGTATAGCACAAGGAACTCTGCTCAATGCTATGTGGCAGCATGGATGGGAAGGGAGTTTGGTGGAGAATTTGTTGTTCAGTCGCTCAGTCATGTCTGATTCTTTGCAAACCCATGGACTGCAGCACACCAGGCTTCCCTGTCCTTCACTATCTCCCAGAGCTTGCTCAAACTTGTGTCCATTGAGTCGGTGATGCCATCCAACCATCTCGTCCTCTGTCATCCATCCCCGTCATCTCCTGCTTTCAGTCTTTCCCAGCATCAGGATCTTTTCTAATGAGTCGGCTCTTTGCCTCAGGTGGCCAAAATATTGGAGTTTCAGCTTCAGCATCAGTCCTTCCAATGAATATTCAGGACTCATTTCCTTTAGGATTGACTGATTTGATCCCTGGAGTCCAAGGTACTCTCAAGAGTCTTCTCCAACACCACAGTTCAAAACACCAATTCTTTGGTGTTCAGCCTTCTCTATGGTCCACCTCTCACATCCATAAATGACTATTGGAAAAACCATAGCTTGGATTAGATGGACCTTTGTTGGCAAAGTAATGTCTCTGCTTTGTAACACACTATATATGTATGGCTGAATTCCTCTGCTGTTCTCTTAAAACTATCACAACATTGCTAATCAGCTATACCTAATACAAAATAAAAAGCTTTAAAAAAATTTTTTTAAATATACTGAGTTACAGACTAGATATATTCAAAATGTCTGCCAGTGCAGATAGACTAGTAGTGTGGACAAGTAGATTGAACCACTTTAAGAAGAACAGAATATAAGAATAGTGAGTGTGTCAATGAGGGGCTTTCAGTAGTTGAAATGTGTAAACCCTTACCAAGGTGCTGTATTAGGACAACAGCATTGTGGTTTTATGTTTCTTTTCTGCTTTCCAAGCTTTCTTTTAATGCTCTTATAATGTTTTTGTTAGTAACTATGTTTGTATATGTGTATGTGTATATGCACACCCTACCTTGATTCATAAGAATCTAGTGATACTGTTTTTATAAATTACAGTTTTAAAAGTTGTCAGTAGGAAGGCATTATGATGCAGTTGAATGAGGACTAGTTTGAGAAATCTGGGGATCCAGATTTTAACCTCATTTCTGCCACTATGGTCAAGTGATGTCCAGCCTTGGATTCCCCATAGGTAAAATGAAGAGGGGACAAGATGGTCTCTAAAGTCCTTTTTCAGTCATCAGTCCTTTGACTCTGTTTGGTCAACATGTGTATAATGATTATTCAATTCAAGCTCAAAGTACTTCAGATTTTAAAAGGTCCATTTAAGTTTAAAGTCTATATCTGCCAGAATTTTTGTTTGACTTAGAGCAGAAAAATAAACCCTATTTTTCTTGTGGCCAGTGCAGCCATCCTAAAGCAGCTCTAATAGCAGGCAAAAACGATAGTGGAAGGGCAACACTTGATAGGGCCTTTTGTTTATTCCACAGCCCCACTGAAAATGGTAACACTGCAGAAATAGACCAGCAAAGAGGGAAAAGAGAACCTGTGTATAAACATCAGCAAGCTCATAGAAGTAAGAAGAGAAACATGGATCTGGGCATCAGATGAAATGAAAGCTGCCTTCTTTGTTAATAGTATTAAAGAGGGTGTGGGCTTTTAGTCCCAGTGCTGACATTAAGAAACTGTGCTATCTGGGTTTAACTGCAGGAAGGTAGAAATCTTTTCATTTAAGGATAATGATATTAAGGTTGGTACTCTGAAGTCAAATTCTAAAATTCAGGTGCATAAAATGACAAAATATGCTTCTGTGATCTAAGTTTTATGGTCATGTTTGATCTCATCTTCCCTGGTGGCTCAGACGGTAAAGCGTCTGCCTACAATGCAGGAGATCTGGGTTCAATTCCTGGGTCGGGAAGATCTCCTGGAGAAGAAAATGGCAACCCACTCCAGTATTCTTGCCTGGAAAATCCCATGGATGGAAGAGCCTGGCAGGGTACAGTCCATGGGGTCGCAAAGAGTCGGACAGGACTGAGCTACTTCACTTTCACTTGAACTCATCTATGGACAAAAAGGGTCCATATTTTATTGGCATTTTTCATTGTAAGTGCCTTTAACATATAAGGTCAGTTTTAAAAAAAAAAATTATTGAAGTATAGTTGATTTACAGTGTTGTATTAATTTCTTCTGTACAGCAAAGTAACTCAGTAACAGACATACATATATATTCTTTTTCATTATAGTTTGTCATAGGATATTGAATATAGTTCCCTTTCCTATACAGTAGGACCTTGTTTATTTATTCTATACATAATAGTTTACATCTGCTAATCCCAAATTCCCAATCCTTTCCTCCCCCACCCACCCTCCCTCTTGGCAACCACAAGTCTGTTTCTGCCTGTGAGTTTTTGTTTTGTAGATAAGTTAATTTGTGTTGTATTTTAAATTCCACATATAAGTGATATCATATCGTATTTGCCTTTATCCTGACTTACTTTGCTTATTATGATAATCTCTGGGTCCATCCATGTTGTTGTAAATGGCATTATTTTATGCTTTTTTATGGCTGAGAACTATTCCATTATCTATCTATCTATATGGGCTTCCATGGTGGTTCAGACAGTAAAGAATCTGCCTGCAACGCAGGAGACCCAGGTTCAATCTCTGGGTCGGGAAGGTCCCCTGGAGAAGGGCATGGCAACCCAGTCCAGTATTCTTGCTTTGAGAATCCCATGGACCCTGGTGGGCTGCAGTTCATGGGATTGCAGAGTCAGACACAACTGAGTGACTAACACACACATGCAAATATCTATGTACCACATTTTCTTGATCCATTCCTCTGTCGATGGACATTTAGGTTGTTTCCATGTCTTGACTATTGTAGACAGTGCTGCTATGAACATACGGATGCATGTATGCTTTTGAATTAGAGTTTTGTCTGGGTACATGCCTAGGAGTGGGATTGCCAGATCATAGCAACTCTACTTTTAGTTTTTTGAGTATGAACCTCTGTGGTGTTCTCCATAGTGGCTACACCAATTTACATCCCCACCAACAGTGTAAGAAGCTTCCCTTTTCTGCACAATAAGGTGAGTTGTTTTTAACTTTTTATTTTTATATTATTTTGAACTTAAAGAAGGATTGCAATAACAGTAAAAGAATTCCCTTGTATATTTCCCTAAAATTCACCAGTTATCTACATTTTTTCCTCTGTGTTAGTCCAGATCCTCTGAAAAGCAGATGCCAATAAAGGATTAAGTGCACAAGAACTGTATTTGATGAAATGCCTGTCTCAGAGGTAATGAGGGAGCTGGGAGAGTTTGAGGGTGCTGTCAGACCACAATGCGATCCTGACTCTGGATGAAAGAGATAAAGAATAAGGCTCTGGGGGAAGTATTGTGGATTGCCATCTCATCTGAAGAGTTCCCTGTCCTCAGTCCTCAGTGGGTCTTTTGAGCCAAAGTTCGGTGACAAGGAATCCTGCATCTTCCGAGGTGTGGCCTTGACACAAACAGTCTCCCATAGATTTCAGAAAACAGCACCCGAGGCCCATGGTCACTTCTGCTCCCTGTAGTAGGGGGTCTGTGAGGTGTTTTCTTAGGATTGCCACCATCTACCCTTTGGGTTACAATTTACTTTTCCATGTGCCTCTACATGTGATCCTCTAGTACTTTTCCTTCCAGGCCCCTGACAGATGGCCAGCCATTGACTACTGCCCAATAAACTGTACACAGTTTCACCTCAGGCCACTTCTCCCTCTAGGCTAGTTGGTTAACGAAACACACCACTTGGTTAGATATACCCCCTATTGTAGGCAATCTGTGAAGCACAGTGCCTTTATTATTCTGCCTCTTTGCCATGATCCATCTGAAAGTAGCAAAGACATCAATCATGTCCATTTACTCCTAAATACTCTAGGAAAAAAGACATTCTATACATAACCACAGTATGATTATCAAAACCAGAAAATGTAGCATTAAAATAATACTATTATCTAAACCACAGTTTACATTCAGGTTGAACAACTGATCCAATTCTTTAGAGCTTCTTTTTCCTGGGTCCTGGATCCAATCTAGGATATGCATTGCATTTAGTTACCATGTTTCTTTAATCTCTTTTAATCTGGAATAGTTCTTCAGTTTCTTTTTGTCTTTTTTTGAATACTATAGGCCAATCATTTTGTACATTGCCTCTAAATGTTTTTTGTTGTTGTTGTTATTTCCAAATGGTTGGATCCTTGTGCTTGTGCTTAGTTGTGTCTGACTCTTTGTGACCCTATGGACTGTAGCCAACCAGGTTCCTCTGTCCATGGAATTCTCCAGGCAAGAATACTAGAGTGGGTTGCCATTCCCTTCTCCAGGGGAATCTTCCCAACCCAAGAATCGAACCCAGGTCTCCCTCATTGCAGGCAGATTCTTTACCATCTGAGCTACCAGGGAAGAGCTTCCAAATGATTAGATCAACAAGAATAACAAAAGAATAATAAAAGTGTGACTGCATCCTTCTTCGTTTTTCATATCAGGGGGTACATGATGCCAGACCATCTCAGTATTGCCGCTGTTAACTTTGCTCACTTGGTGTAGGTAGTGTTATGGTCTGAATGTTTGTACTCCCTCCAAACTCATGTGTTGAAATTCTGAACCCTGAAATGATGGTATTAAGAAGTGGGGCCTTTAGAAAGCAATTAGGTCATGAAGGTAAAGCCCTCATGTTTGGAATTAGTGCCCTTTTAAAAGAGGCCCTAGAGAACTCCTTCCGCCATGTGAATTGACAGTAAGAAGGCCACCTGTGAGCAAGCAGGTCTTCAGTTCAGTTCAGTTCAGTCGCTCAGTCATGTCCAACTCTTTGCGACCCCATGGACTGCAGCATGCCAGGCCTCCCTGTCCATCACCAACTCCCAGAGTTTATCCAAACTCATGTCCATTGAGTCAGTGATACCATCAAACCATCTCATCCTCTGTCATCCCCTTCTCCTCTTGCCCTCAATCTTTCCCAGCATCAGGGTCTTTTCAAATGAGTCAGTTCTTCACATCAAGTGGCCAAAGTATTGGAGTTTTAGCTTCAGCATCAGCCCTTCCAATGAATATTCAGGACTGATCTCCTTTAGGATGGACTAGTTTGATCTCCTTGCAGTCCAAGGGACTCTCAAGAGTCTTCTCCAACACCACAGATCAAAAGCATCAATTCTTCGGCACTCAGCTTTCTTCACAGTTCAATTCTCACATCCATACATGACCACTGGAAAAACCATAGCCTTGATTAGATGGACCTTTGTTGGCAAAATAATGCCTCTGCTTTTTAATATGCTGTTTAGATTGGTCATAACTTTCCTTCCAAAGAGCAAGCGTCTTTTGATTTCATGGCTGCAATCACCATCTGCAGTGATTCTGGAACCCCCCAAAATAAAGTCAGCCACTGTTTCCACTGTTTCCCCATCCAGACACAAAATCTGCCAGAGCTGTGATCTTAGACTTTTGAGTCCTCAGAACTGTGAGAAATAAATGTTTACTGTTTATAAACTACCCAGTCTATGGTATTTTGTTCTAGCAGCCCAAATAGACAAAGACAAGTAGTAACCACCAGTTTCCTTTAGTGTAAAGTTGTTATTTCCCCTTTGTAATTAATAAGTCATTGTGGGTAAGTGTTTTGATGTTACATACATATTCTCCTCATTAAATTTCACCCACTAGTTCTACCACCCATCAATGATTTTTTAACTTCATGATTCTTTCTAGATTTATTAGGTTGCATTTTACTTTAAGGAAGGAAAGCTCCCAACTAATAATTAACTAGATAATTATTTACTATCAGTATGGACTCATGAGTTCTTATTTAATGTATTATTCCTTTTAAATTGAAGTGTAGTTGATTTACAGTGTTGATTACTGCTTACAGAAAAGTGATTCAGTTATACATTATATGTACTCTATATATGTTATTATGACATATTTTTATTATAATATTAACAAAAATATTAATGTTATAATATGTTCTTTATATATTATATAAAATATATATTATGTTATTAAACTATATTCTTTTCCATTATGGTTTATCATAGGATATTGAATATAGTTCTCTGTGCTATACAATAAGATATATAATGCATTGTGGTATATTGCTATCATTATCTATTTTGATGAACAAATTATTGCACATTTCACCTTTGGGGGCCCACTGGCTTCTTTGTTCTTTTGTGATGTTCGTGTCATTTGTTTACACTTCTTTGTTTTCTGACACCGCAAGATGCCTAGGGGAAAGGATTGTTGCTTTTCTTAATGAGTCTTGTAGATTTAGTTGTCTCTTTAAACAATGTATGTGTGTGTTTCTTTAATAAAAATAAAACTAATTTTTAAAAGACGTTCCTTTTCCAAATAAATCCTTCAGTTGCAGTACTCTCCTAAACCTCATGTCATCATGGAGGCCATGGGGCAGGCCTGGCTTCTGTGAGAGCTCATTGCCTTTGTGGGTGGGCCATGGCTTCCTTTTTTCCTACTCACTACTTCCATAGTACTTAGTGTTCCTGAACAAAAAGGTATAAATGATGTTCAACCTCACTAGTAATGGGAGAAATGCAAATGAACACAATAGTGGGTTGGAATAGGAAACGGAACAGTGTGGTGGTTAAAGGCATGGGCATTGGAGCTAGACTGCTTCTGTCTGGATACAAGCTTTATATCTTGCTAGCTGTGTGGCCTTGGGCAAGTTATTTAACTTTTCTTAGCTTCAATTTCCTCATTCTTAGAAAGGAGTATAACACCTGTGGCAGATTCATGTTGATGTACAGCAAAACCAATACAATATTGTAAAGTAATTAGCCTCCAATTAAAATAAATAAATTTATATTGTAAAAATTTAAAAAAGAAAGGAGTATAACAGTATTCCCTTCCTATGGTTGTTGTAATGATACAATGATTTAATACATGAAAAGTGCTTAGAATAGAGCAAGTGCTTTGGAGAGTGATTTGGCAAAATCTAGTAAACTTGAAAATGCATATATCCTATGACTCAGAAATTCTGGATATTGAAATTGTACTAGACAGGTACAATTCCTAATCACCTCTCTAGTGAAACTCTCAGACATGGGCACAAAGACATATGTATGAAAGCATTTTCTTCAGTACTCTTTGTAACTACAAAATAGAAACTAAAATTAAACAGTAGAAACAATCTAATTGTCCCTCACTTGTGGAATGTATAGATAAGCTATGATTTATTCACATAGTGGAAAGCTATATAGTTGTTAAAATGAACTAGAGCAGCTACCAGGGCAACATCAATCAATAGGAATAAATTTAAAAACAATGTTGTATGGAAAATGAGATTAAAGGGTAAATATGCACTATGCAATAAAAAATTTTAAGAATACATGAAACAATATAGTGCTTATATTTGTATGTATGAAAAGTACAAAAATATGGACAAAAATGATGCATGGCAATGTAGAACTGGTTACTCAAGGAGAGATATGAGTAAAGAAGTGATGGGTTGTATGAGTTTTTGCTGTATTTCTATTAAATAATGCATTATTTTTTAGAGAAAAAGAGACAGCCAAAGGAAATAAGGCAAAACAGTAACATCCAGTTAATTGGCTAGTGTGATTATAGGTGGATTGTTTTGTCATTTTCTGTATTTTTCTATATGTCTGAAATATAGCTAGTTTGTAAATGTAATGACTATCAAATGTGTTTCTTAAACCGAAATGCATTATATAACTATTAGGATATTATGATTACTCATAGCAATACTACCATTATTCAGTTAATATATGAACATATAGTGAAAAGATAATGTTTAGGGTGTAAGGCAGGTAGATAGTTCTAGTGTTCTCATTTCCACTTAGGTGTGGATAAGGAAGGATGATTAACAAAAATAAAATGGTCCCAATATGGACAATTCCAGATGATGCTGGAGGAAACCTGGAGAAGACCAAACACACACCAATACAATTTCCCATCCTTAAAGTCTGGCTCAGCCATCTCTTCCTCTGTGAACCTTTCCATGAAGTCCCCCACCTCACTTCAAACTTGCTTTCCTGTGCTCCTGCAGCATTTCATCACACGTGGTGTTCTTTTGTTTTTGAGTCTGTCTCTGACACCGGACTGTGAGACTGAAAGCAAAGAACATTTCTATGTCATCTCTTGCATCTCATGCTGAGAATAATCTTTCTTATCTACACTTGAAGCCTCAGGTCAGGTTCACCTTGTCCGGGAGGCCTTTCCTGACTCACCTCATCTGGCTTAATCCTCCTCCTCTCTGTTTCCATAGTACCCTAGCCAGCTTCTGCCATGGTGTGCATCACTGTGTATTATTATTCTATGTTTATTTTTTCTCTCCATAGAGACTCTGAGCTCCTTGAGGTATCAGGCTCTATGTCCTCAAGTGTCCAGGAAAATGACTAGTTCATAGAAGGATCTCAATAATGGCATATTGAATTGTATTTAGTTAAATCAAGAAAATATACTGATAATGCAATTAAAAGTCTTAATTTATATGTGTGTAGCAAATACCCTAGCTGGATGAAATTGAGGTATAGCTCCAGTCATATATAGAGATATACGATGTATGGAGTTGAATTATAATTGTCATTATTAATTTGTTTCTGAGTATAGATGCACTGTAAAAGTACCAGAACCCAGCTGAGAGTCTATACAGAAGAGACACTTTTCAAAATTATCGTAGTTAACAGGGGAGAGTAACAATTTTGTGGTGGTCTTTTGTTTATGTTCATTATTCTCAAGCCATGTCTGATTACCTGTTTAGTGGTAATGTGTAGAATACATTAGCTGGTTAAACTTCTGTTAGCTTTGGAATAATGTTAGCTAATATTCATTGAACACTCACTGAGTTTGAAGAAAGAAAGATATAAAGATATTCTCATTTCATCTTTCCCAAAATATCTCCCAAGTACTATTATCACTTCATGTCAAAGATGAAGAAACTGAGATTCACTGGGGTTAAGTAACTTGCCCAAAGTCAATCAGCACTTAAATCTGGGTAAGCTGATTAACTACTGCACAATTACACTCCTCTCACATGCTAGTAAAGTAATGCTCAAAATTCTCCAAGCCAGGCTTCAACAATATGTTTACTGTGAACTTCCAAATGTTCAAGCTGGTTTTAGAAAAGGCAGAGGAACCAGAGATCAAATTGCCAACATCCGCTGGATCATGGAAAAAGCAAGAGAGTTCCAGAAAAACATCTATTTCTGCTTCATTGACTATGCCAAAGCCTTTGACTATGTGGATCACAATAAGCTGTGGAAAATTCTGAAAGAGATGGAATACCAGATCATCTGACTTGCCTCTTGAAAAATCTGTATGCAGGTCAGGAAGCAACAGTTAGAACTGGACATGGAACAACAGACTGGTTCCAAATAGGAAAAGGAGTACATCAAGGCTGTATATTGTCACCCTGCTTATTGAACTTATATGCAGAGTACATCATGAGAAATGCTGGGCTGAATGAAGCACAAATTGGAATCAAGATTGCTGGGAGAAATATCAATAATCCCAGATATGCAGATGACACCACCCTTATGGCAGAAAGCGAAGAGTTAAAGAACCTCTTGATAAAAGTGAAAGAGGAGAGTGGAAAAGTTGGCTTAAAGCTCAACATTCAGAAAACTAAGATCATGGCATCCAGTCCCATCACTTCATGGCAAATAGATGGGGAAACAGTCACAGACTTTAATTTTCTGGATGCCAAGATCACTGCAGATGGTGACTGCAGCCATGAAATCAAAAGATGCTTGCTCCTTGGAAGAAAAGTTATGAACAACCTAGACAGCATATTAAAAAGCAGAGACATTACTTTGCCAACACATTCTGTCTAGTCAAGGCTATGGTTTTTCCAGTAGTCAGGTATGGATGTGAGAGTTGGACTCTAAAGAAAGCTGAGTGCCAAAGAATGGATACTTTTGAACTGTGGTGTTGGATAAGACTCTTGAGAGTCCCTTGGGCTTCAAGGAGATCAAACCAATCCATTCTAAAGGAAACCAGTCCTGAATATTCATTGGAAGGGCTGATGCTGAAGCTGAAACTCCAATACTTTGGCCACCTGATGCGAAGAACTGACTCATTTGAAAAGACCCTGATGCTGGGAAAGATTGAGGGCAACAGGAGAAGGGGACGACAGAGGATGAGATGGTTTGATGGCATCATCAACTCAATGGACATGAGTTTGGGTAAACTCTGGGAGTTGGTGATGGACAGGGAGGCCTGACATGCTGCAGTCCATGGGGATGCAAAGAGTTGGACATGACTGAGCGACTGAACTGAACTGAACTGAAGCTGATTAAAGAATCACTATTCTGAAACATCTTTGCTATATTGTGTTTTCTTTTTAAGACATTGTGGTTGACAGACTCTAAGATGGCCTCCAGCATTTCCAGGTGGAGCTAGTAGTAAAGAACCTGCCTGCCAATGCAGGAAATATAAGAGACGTGGATTTGACCCCTGGTTTGGGAAGATCCCCCGGAGAAGGAAATGGCAATCCACTCCAATAATCTTGCCTGGAGAATCCCATGGACAGAGGAGCCTGGCAGGCTACAGTCCTTAGGGTTGCACAGAGTCAGACACAATTTAGCTCGCACACACATGCAATCCCTGTGTCCAGGTAGTATGGGCTGACATGAGTGACTTACTTGTAGCTAAAAGAATATGACCCAGATGATGAGATACCTTCTGTGATTAGCTTACAATAGATTGTAACCTGTCTTTCTAGCTGACTCTCTACCTTGCTGTCTTTGATAAAGCAGGTTGCCACGTTGAGGAAGCCCACATAGCAAGGAAGTAAGGGTGACCTCTGGCCAATAACCAGCTAAAAACTGAGACCCTCAGTCCCATAGACCACAAGGAAATGAGTCTCACTAACAACCATATGAGGATGGGAGCAAATCTTTCCCCAGCCAACCTTCAGAAGAAAACCAAGCCCAGCTCAACACCTGCATTATAGCCTCGGGTGAAAGTTTGCGGCAGAGGACCTGGTTAAGCAGTGTTCATATTCCTGACCTACAGGAATGGTGACATAATAAATAAGTATTGTTTTAAGCTGTGAAATTGTGGCAATTTGTTGTGCAGTGATAGATAATTTATATAGACATTAAAGATACTGTTAAAAGGAACTTACATGATGAATATTGTAAACACTTACATAAACTTTATGTCATGCACTTTTCTAAGTGCTTTACAGGTGTTAACTCACTTAATCCCCCCAACTGCACTATGAGGTTGGTATTATTATTACCTCTAGAAAACAGAGGTACCAAGGTTTTCACTAGTTTAGTCACACATTTTGAAAATGGAAGAACTTAAATATTCACCCAGGCATTCTAGCTCTGAGAATCACCACCTTAACTACTCTGCTATATTGATTCTAATGTCATACTTTCTGGAAAAGGTGCATGAGAGAACTTGGCCACTAAACTTTAATTAGAAATATTATCAGTAAACATTTATTTTGAAAGCACTGTGTCTTAAAAGAGCCACACCTAAAAACAGATATCATAAGGGAATCTATTTTTATCCATCACAGTTCTAGCAAGCAAGGTCTCCTTAAAGATGATCACGGAAGATGAAGGGTTGGGATATAAATAGATGAATCTTTGAATCAATTGTTGGATTTCTTACCTCTCGAAATTCATGTGATTCTGGAGGTAAAAATTGAAATACTTTACGTATTAGAATCTTGGCATTTCATATTTAGTGCTGTTGTTTGAGAGAAGATTGGTTTGTGTTCCAAACAGAACATTGAGATTGAAAACAAGGTAAAAGAGAGAAATTAGTTTAAACCTGGGAAAATTATACATGATTTTCCATATCATCCCTACTATGCTGTCGAGCTTTATATAAATTAAAACATCTCTATACCAAGAAACACTTGCAGTCACCATAAATAGCATGTTATGATTATTAGAATTTTGTAGAATGGAGAACTTCTGGGTGGTGGTGGTTTAGTTGCTAAGTTGTGTCCGACTCTTGCAACCCCATGTACTATAGACTGCCAGGCTCTGTCCACAGGATTTTCCAGGCAAGAATATTGGAGTGGGTTGCCATTTCCTTCTCCAGGGGATCTTCCTGACCAAGGGACTGAACCCAGGTCTCCTGTACTGCAGGCAGATTCTTTACCGACTCAGCTACCAGAGAAGCCTGACCATAAATAGCATGATTCTATTATTAGAATTTTGTAAGATGGACAACTTCTTGGTAGCTGACAATAGTGGTAGCCATCCAGATCCCAATTGCCCAACATTTTCTCCTATACTATAGCAATACAGAACAACAAGAAGAGATAGAAAAACAACTACACAGGGCAGGGGAGGGAAAAACACTACACAAACCATGCCCTCACCATAACTTAGAGAAAGAATAGCTAAACTTCAAAATAACTAAGTAAAAGAAGAAATAACACCAAATTACAGCCTGTTATGTCTCACATTCCCTGTCCTTCCACCTGCCCTCCTACAAGGCTCTGTAGTGAGCAAGGCTGACTGAGAAAACCTGAGGGGAAAGCAGAAGAAGGAAGATAGCTAAAAGGCCTAAATTTATATAAAAACCACCACCAGAAAGACCAAGTTCACCCCACATTTTTAATAAAACATCTAAGTGGCACAGAGTATAAACTACAGGCAAGAGAATTAAGTGTGATTTGAAGTCTCTAAAATACATGTACTTAGTTGCTCAGTCATGTCCAACTCTTTGTGACCCGATGGACTGTAGCCTGCCAGACTCCTCTGTCCGTGGGATTCTCCAGGTAAGAATACTGGAGTGTGTGGCCATGACTTCTCCAGGAGATCTTCCTGACTCAGGGATCAATCCCAGGTCTCTCCCATTACAGGAGGATTCTTTACCATCTGAGCCATCAGAGAAGCCCAAGAATACTGGCGTGAGTAGCCTATCCCTTCTCCAGGGGAACTTCCCAACCCAGGAATTGAACTGGGGTCTCCTGCATTGCAGATGGATTCTTTACCAGCTGAGCTACTTGGGAAGCCCCACAATTAAAGCACATAGCTTCTGGGGAAAAAACAAATAAAAAGCAACAAAAAAGAGCCCTTTGGGGGAAAAAAAAAAAAAAAGAAGAGCCCTTTGTCAACTGAGTAGTGAAGGGTAAAAGAATAAAAGGGATAAGATTTAGGGCCAACATGACAAAAGAGAGTCACACAATCAGAGAACACAGTAACTCTCCCCTATCACAAAAACAGAAACACAAATTTACTAAATATCTAGACTTTGCTAAACTGACAGAAGAGGGCGCCATTAAAATAGGAATCTCCTAAAAAAGAACACTATAACAAAATGAACAACAAAAAGATTAACAAATCTCTACAGAATTGTTGCTGAGAGAGAAATTTATAGCACTAAATACTTAAAATTGGAAAGAGAAAAGACCTTAAATCAATAATGTAAGTGATCACCTTAAAAAAAAATAGAGAAAGAACAGTAAAATAATCCAAGGTGGTAGAAGAAAGGAAATAATAAAGAGTAGAAATAAATGAAATTGGAAATAGGATAAAAATAGAGAAAATCAATGAAACAAAAAGCAAATTCTTTCAATTTATCATAAAATTGATAAACCTCTAGCAAGACTGAAAAAGATAAAAAGAGAGGCAGTGTAAATTACCAATAGCAGTAGTGAAACAGGGGATATTACTACAGATCCTTCAGCCACTAAGGAATAGTAAGGCAATACTATGAACAACTCTACTGAAATAAATTCAAAAACACAGATAAACTGGACCAATTCCTTGAAACACACAAACCACCAAAACTCATGTAATACAAAAAAAGTAATATGAATAGTCTCATAACTATTAAAGAAATTCAATTCAGAATTTAAAAGCATTTATGAAAGAAATATCCTGACCTTGATCATTTAACTAGAGAATTCTAACAAACATTTGAGAGAAATTAGCACCACTCCTCCATAAACTTTTCCAGAAAATGGAAGAGGATACTACCCTTGCCAACTCACTATACAAGGCCAATATTACCCTAATAACAAAACCAGATAAAAGCAGTACAAAAAAAGGGAAAACCACAGTCCAACATATCTCATGATCTTAGATGCAAAATTTCTGGATGAAAATTTTTACAATTCTTATATAAGAAAGAATTATACATCATGATTAAGTGGGGGTTTATTCCAGGAGTATAAGGCTGAGTCAATATTAGAAAATGAAAGTAAGTACCTCATCAACAGGTTAAAGGAAAAAAATTGCATGTATATTAATTGATGAAGAAAAATGCTTTTGACAAAGTTCAATACCCATTTATGATTTAAAAAAAGAGCTCCAAGAAAATTAGATACAGAGAGGAATTATCTCAACTTGATAAAGAGCATCTATAAAAATCCTGCAGCTATCATGATAAAAGTGAAAGTGTTAGTTGCTCGGTTGTGTCTGACTCTTAACTACCCCATGGACTGTAGCCCACCAGGCTTCTCAGTCCATGGAATTCTTCAGGCAAGAATACCGGAGTGGGTTGTCATTCTCTTTTCCCAGGGATCTTCCCAACCCAGGGGTTGAACCTGGGTCTCCTGCACTGCACGAAGATTCTTCACCATCTGAGCCACTAGGGAAGCCACTAGGCAGCTGCTATGATACTCAATAACAGAAAATTGAGTACTTTATCTCTACGATCAGAACAAGGCAAGGATGTCTGCTCTCCATACCCTATTTATCACTGTCATGGCAGTTCTAGCTGACTCAGTAAGGCAAGAAAAGGAAATATAATGCAAACATGTTGGAAAGGAAGAAATAAATGTGTCTCTATCTTCAGATTACATGATTGTGTGTGTAGAAAAGGAATTATAAAAATTTTTGTAGAATTAATGAGTTCAGCAAGGTCACAGTATACCGATCAACATACACAAGTCAATTATATTGCTGTATTACTACCAAAGAACATGTAAAAACAAAAATTAAAGATAAATACCATTTACAATCACTCCAAAAACTGGAATACTTAGATATATCTAGTAAAACAATTATAGACTATATATGCTGTATGCTGAAAATTTCAAAACACAAATGAAAAAACTGGGGACTCTCCCTGAGGTCCAATGGTTAATTAAGACTCCACGCTTCCACTGCAAGGGGTATAGATTCAATCCCTGGTTGAGGAACTAAGATCCCAGGTGCCTTGTGGCAAAAAAGAAGAAAAAATTTAAAAAAAGAAATCAAAGAACTAAATAAATGGAGAGAAATAATGTGCTTACGGATTGGAAGATTCTATAGCACAAATATCAGTTCTTCTCAAATTGATCCATAGGACCAAAATCACAACAATATTTTTATAGATACAATCAAGCTTAGTCTAAAAACCATATGAAAAGGCAAAGGAACTAGAATGGCTAAAAAGAGTAAAGTGGGAGGAATCATTTAAAAAATTATTCTTATTTTTAAAACATACTACATAGGTACAATAAGCAAGAAAATGTGGTAGGAACAGACACAGGTCAGTGGAACAGAAATAGTCTAATGTGAATACTCCTAGTAGATTTTTAAAGTTTATTTTTGAAAGCTTTAGTGTAAAATTCAGTGATTTTTAGTATATTTGCACAGTTGTGCAACCATGACCATTATCTAATTCCAGACCATTTTCATCACCCTGAAAAGAAATCTTATGTGCTCATAAAGTCATTCTCCATATCTTTATTCTCCCTTCTACTAGACCTTGACAGTGATTAATCTACATTCTATCTCTATGGATTTGCTTATTCTGGACATTTCATTTAAATGGAATCTTAAAATATGTGGTCCTTTGTGTCTACCTTCTTTTGCTTAGCATAATGTTTTTCAGGTTTACCCATGTTGTAGCACATATCAATACATGTATCAGCGACCTAGACAGCATACTAAAAAGCAGAGACATTACTTTGTCAACAAAGGTCCATCTAGTCAAAGCTATGGTTTTTCCAGTAGTCATGTATGGATGTGAGAGTTGGACTATAAAGAAAGCTCAGTGCCAAAGAATTGATGCTTTTGAACTGTGGTGTTGGAGTAGACTCTTGAGAGTCTCTTGGACTGCAAGGAGATCAAACCAGTTAATCCTAAAAGAAATCAGTCCTGAATATTCATTGGAAGGGCTGATGCTGAAGCTGAAACTCCAATACTTGGACCACCTGATGCGAAGAGCTGACTCATTTGAAAAGACCCTGATGCTGGGAAAGATTGAAGGTAGGAGGAGAAGGGGATGACAGAGGACGAGATGGTTGGATGGCATCACCGACTCGATGGACATGAGTTTGAGTAGGCTCCAGGAGTTGGTGATGGACAGGGAAGCCTGGCATGCTGCAGTCCATGGGGTTGCAAGAGTCAGACCTGAGTGACTGAACTGAACTGAACTGATCAGTACTTCATTCCTTTTTATAGCTGAATGGCTCGGTGGTGAAGAACCCTCCTGCCAATGCAGGAGATTCAGGAGACAGGGATTAGATCCCTGGGTCAGGAAGATCCCCTGGAAAAGTAAATGGCAGCCCACTCCAGTATTCTTGCCTGAAGAAACCCATGGACAGAGGAGCCTGGCAGGCTACATGGGGTTGCAAAAGAGTTGGACATGACTCAGTGACTAAACAGCAACAACGAATTGGGTTGCTTCCAGCTTTGGCTATTATGAATAATGCTGCTAGGAATATTTGTGTACAGGTTTTTGTATGCATATATGATTTGAATTCTCTTGGGTATATATTTAGGAGTTGAATTTTTGGATCATATGATATCTCTAACTTTTTGAGGAACCGCCAGTTTTTTTTTTTTTTCTGAAGTGGCTGCATCATTTTACCTTCCCACTAGCAATGTATGAGTCTTTCAATTTCTCCACATCTTCACCAACACTTGTTACTATCAATTTTTTTTTGATTACAGGCATTCTAGTGGATGTTAACTGTTATTGGGATTTTGACTTGCATTTCCCTAGTAACTAATAATATTGAGCACCTTTTCATGTGTATATTGGCCATTTGTGTGTCTCGTTTGGAGAAATGTTTACTCAAATCTTTTGCTCATTTTTCAATCAGATTGTCTTTATTACTGAGTTGTAGGAGTTCTTTTTTAAAAATAATTTTACTTATTCTTGACTTTGCTGGTTCTTTGTTGCTGAGTGCAGGCTTTCTCTAGTTGCGGTGAATGGGGGCTCCTCTCCAGTTGTGGTGCATAGGCTTCTCATTGCGGTGGCTTCTCTTGTTGCAGAGCATAGGCTCCAGAGCAAGAGTTTCAGTAGTTGTGGTGCATGAGATCAGTAGTTACGGCTCACAGGCTCTAGGGCAAGGGCTTCAGTAGTTGTTATGCAGTGGCTTAGTTGCTCCACGGTATGTGAAACCAGAGATTGAACCAGGGATCAAACCAACGTCCTCTGTGTTGCAAGGCGGACTCTTAACCACTGGAGCACCAGGGAAGCCCAACAGTTCCTATTTTGGATATAAATAACTTGTCAGATGTATGATTTTCAAATATTTTCTTCCATTCTGTGAACGCATTTGCAGTTGCTCCCCTTTTCTCCATATCCCGCCCCCCCCACTGCCCCAGAAAATAATCATCTGTTTTCTGTCTCTCCTGATCTGTCTGTTCTGAACATTTCCTGTAAATGGCATCATACAATGGGTGGCCTTCTTTGTCTGGCTTCGTTCTCTCAGCATAATGCTTTTGAGGTTAATCCATATTGTAGCATGTCTTAGTGCTTCATTTCTTTTTATGGCTGAATAATATCCCACTGTATGGATATGCCTTACTTTATCCTTTCATCAGTGGATATTTGAGTTGTTCTACTCTTTGGTTGTTATGAATAATGCTGTTATGTATGGACATTCATGTACATGTTTTTGTGTTGACATATGTCTTTTATTCTCTTGGGTATATACCTAGGAGTGAAATTGCTGGGTCACATAATGATTCTATCTTTGAGTTATTGAAAAAATGCCAAATGGTTTCTACAGCAGCTGCACTGTTTTCCTTTCCCACTGGCAATGTAAAAGAGTTCTAATTTCTTCACATCTTTGCTAACACTTGTTATTTTTCTTCTTTTTTTCTTGATTATAGCCATCTTAGTGAGTGTGAAGTAGTGTCTCCTTGTGGTTTTGATCTTAATTTTCATGATAACTCATGATGTTGAGCTTCTCTTCATCTACTTATTGGCCATTTGTATGAATTCTTTGGAGAAATGTCTATTCAAATCATTTACCCATTTTTTAAAAATTGGGTTGTTTATCTTATTATTGAATTATAAACATTTTTATGTATTTTAAATACAAGTCTTGTATGAGGTATATTTGCAGATAGTTTCCCATTTTGTGGGTTGTCTTTCACTTTCTTGATAGTGTTCTTAAAGCAGAAAAGTTCTTAATTTTGATAAAGTGCCATTTATGTATTTGTTCTTTGGTCATGTAGGCAAATGAAACCATTGCTTGATCCAAGGTTGTGAAGATTTATACTTATGTTTTTTTTCCTAATAGTTTTATAGTTTTAGCTCTTACATTCAGGTATTTGATCCATTTTGAGTTTATGTGTATGGTATGAGTTAAGGATCATACTTCATTATTCTGCTTGTGCATATCCGGTTGTCCGAGCACTGTTTGTTGAAAAAATGCTTTCCCATTGAACGCTCTTGGCACCCTTTTTGAAAATTATCTGAACAAAGATAACTAATTTTTTTAATGGAAAATGATTTTCATCTTAAAATTATATAGCAATCCAATCATGCTCGTGTTAAATATTAGAGTATATAAGGTCTCAAAAAAATTCTTCCTAGCAGCTCTTTCTCTGGAAGATCTTGGAAGCTGTACTCTACTAAAATGAAGGAGTAAACCAAGCAAGAGGAATATCACAATATAAGATCCAGGTAACAAAGAACCCAAATCCAGGAAACTGTGAGTAGGAGTCCTAGGAGGACAGTCATGTTGCAGACCGTGAGATTACTGGCCTCGTTTGTAGCAGGGAAACAGGGAGCTGTGGGAGGGCAATCTTCAGGGGGAATATGGAGCCAGCAGATTTTAGAAGGGTTGGAGTGTTTGGTATGTTTCAGAACTGTTAGAACACCTAGATAAAAATAGCATTAGAAATATAGAAATCTCAATGAAATACTGAAGCAGTTATTAAGTTGAGAAAAAAAATCAAAGGCCTAACAATAATGTGCTAAGGCTAGTTTAATTAAAACACTAACGATAATATACTTTGCTTAGCAGTGAACAAATTATATAGTCATAATCATTATATAGTCATAATCATGTAAACTTGGTTACTGATTTGACTAAGAATTGTGATAGAGGGATTGGGGAACATTGAAGACATGAGGTTGAAGGTGGGGAGTATAAGAAAGCTAAGTTCTTCACTATTATTAAAGACAAACAATAAATAACATCTAAATTTGTTAAATAAAAGTTTAGGCATGTTATTTAAGTTATATAATGGATAAACCAGAAGAAACAGCTAAAGCCACAAAAGTGTTGCCTCTTTAGAGGATAATAGGGGATGGTGGAGCAGAAAACTGCTGTTGTTTGCAATCAGCCATGCCTCATTTTGCTTTATGTTTAACTATGAGTATGTATTACTATGAGAAAAAAATTGTTATTTTTTAATTCCCAAGAGGGAACCACAAAGAGATCACCACCTCATAACAGGAGCTAACGGCAAACTTAACCATCACCTTTGGTTGTCTGAGCTTGGCCTCTACGTGGGTGAAGTATGTGGCAAAGAGGACAGGGCTCTGAGCCTTCTAGATGCCAACCTCTGATGATGTGAATTATGCGTGCAGGTGGCTTTCAACTGGCCAGCTAATTTCTGCAATATAGGAAATGACTGTAATTTCTGTTTCTGCATCTGGCCTCAAAAGAGAAAGTGGCCCCAATTGCCTATTGAATTTATGGAGATGAGATCTCAAGTATCTTAGGATAATTGTTGGATGAAGGGACAGGCTTTGCCAGGAAAGCAATTTTAGTACTTCTCCCTCTCATAAGGTACTTTGAAACAATTTTTCTATTTAATTTTTTTAAAGTGCCATATCTTAAATGTCTCCTTTCTCGCCTGTGACTGGCTTCGCTTTGTTAATGCATTTTAGCTCCAATTTTAGTTTACAAGTTCACCAAAACAGGGTTCTATGTAGCAAGTTCCTTTCTTATTTACCCTGCTTTATTGTGATATTATTTGTCTTTCTACCTACGTCCTACATACCTCCCCTGTTCTTGATCATTATGTTTCTGTGCCTCTTTTTCTGTTCCTCGTCTGTCTCTTTCATCACCTCTGTAAATCTTTTTTTTGTGTGTGTGTGGTGATGGTTATTTTGCCTCACACTCCCACATTTTTCTCTCCATTGTCCATTCATTTAAGAAGTATTCATCGAGCAGCTATAATATGCATTAAAACATGACACTCCCTGAGACACAGGCTCTTAACAGTCTAATTGAGGTGACATACAAATGATGAATAGAAATAGTAATTAACTATAGTTAATGATGTAATGACAAAATTATTTCTATACACGATGAATGCTACAGGATTAAAAAATAAAGGTAATACGTGCTCATTGTAGGAAATTTGCAAAGGAGAGAAAGTCTAAAAAAATGAAAATTGAGTCAGACTGTCTGGGATGGAATCCTAGCTCTGTTCTTATTAGCTCTATAGCATTGGGCAAGTTGCTTAACCTCTCTGAGCCCCACTTTCTTCACTCATTAAGTGGGGATAATAATATTACTTCCCTACCTCAGAGGGTTAATAGTCTTACCACAGAGCCTAGGGCATTTAAGTGGTAGTGGTTACAGTTGTTATTACCATCACCATCAACTTTTTCAGTATATGGCCTTCATTTTTTTTTTTTTTTTTGCTCACATATATTTCATGAACCTTAGTGGCTGTTTAACATGTTTCTCCCCATATTTCAATTTTTTCCTAGATTATGCTTTATTGGCTAAGCTTATTAATGTTGTTTCCTCTTCTTTTAGTCATTCCTCTAATTTCTCCTTTTTCTTTCTACCTATAATTATGCTTTTTTCTTTCCATTATTTGACAAGTAGGCAGACAGGCAAGAAGTATTCACTGAGCTACCAGAAAGTACAGGTACTTTTGTTAAGTCCTAAGGAAATGGGAAATAGAAGGTGAAGAAATTCTTTTTTTTTGGAGGGGTAAACTTATTTACATAGGGTGCCAGCCCTGACATAGGAAACAGAATTGAGCCCTAGTTCCTCGCTCCCTCACACTCCAGCTTGAGTGAGCCATTGAAGCCTCATTTTCTCATTTGTACAAAGTGAAAGTGAAGTCGCTCAGTTGTGTCCGACTCTTTGCAACCCCATGGACTGTATAGTCCATGGAATTCTCCAGGCCACAATACTGGAGTAGGTAGCCTTTCCCTTCTCCAGGGGATCTTCCCAATATGCAGGGATCGAACCCAGGTCTCCCGCACAAATGCCCACCCTACATATGTAATTAGGCTGTGGATCACGAATGTCACTGAGCTTTGTAAACAAGACGCATTAGAAAAATTGCAAGTACTCAGATTTAGGGAGAAATTGACTCCTACCTTTTTTATTAAGTGGGCGGTTCAGCTTGTTTTTCTTTCTTTTAAAATTTTTTTCTTCTCAAAGAGCTTAATTTTGTTTAGTCTTCTTGCCTTCACTCACTTTGTCAAGAATAGTTGACTCTCTGGTCAGAATTCCCTGTGAGCCAAACTGGTTTCATGTACTAAATCGGCTCTTATGTACTAAACTGTGCTGTTATAAATCCTGTTATTACAGAAATGAAAATGCTGCCTTCTGCATAGACAAGCTGGACCCCCCACTTGCTTGTCTACTATAGGCAATTGAATTCACTAGCCCTTGGCCTGGTCTGCCAAATTGATTTATTATTTAGATGGGAGGTTCATTTTCTGAGAGATTCCAGAAGCAGAAAGACCAAGTAAAATCAATATCAGCTTGGATTTTGCCAGATTTTAAAATTAACTTTCTCCTCAGGATTTGATAAAATGAAATAAAATTCTTTCAGTATTTTTGTAATCATAAAAGAACCATATTCATATGATGTCTTAGGTTTTGCTTTCAAATAGAAAAATAAGATATGGGGAAGATATATGAGGCTATATAAAATAAGCACATCAGAGATGATAATCATTGAAGCCAGTCATGGAGATTCATTATACTATTCTGTCTACTTTTATGTGTGTTTGAAAGCTGACATAATTAAAAATGAGAACACAGCTAATTGAAGCAAAGAGAAGGACTTCCCTGGTGGTCCAGTGGCTGGGACTCTGAGCTCCCAGTGTCGGGGCTCGGGTTCGATCCCTGGTTGGAGAACTGAATCCCACATGGAGAACTAAGACCCGGAGCAGCCAAATAAATTTTTTAAAAAAATGAAAATAAAGAGACTGCATTCATGGTTTGTTGCAGTTTGTTTTCATAAGTATTTTCATGGTCTAAGAATTTTGATAGGTTAATTGGGAAATCTATAAAATCATGCAGAATTTTGAAAATTTCCAACCATTTCAGATTAGCTTTTATTTTATACAAAAACCTAGTGAGTTCCCTGGTGGCTCAGAGGTTAAAGCATCTGCCTGCAATGCAGGAGACCTGGGTTCGATCCCTGGGTTGGGAAGATCCCCTGGAGAAGGAAATGGCCACCCACTCCAGTATTGTTGCCTGGAGAATCCCATGGACGGAGGAGCCTGGAGGGCTACAGTCCACGGGGTCCCAAAGAGTTGGACACGACTGAGCGACTTCACTTATCAGTGAGTGATATGATTACTTTTTGGTGTTATTATGCATTCAAGGATATTTTGTGGTCAAGTGACTACACTTGCCCAAGGTCACATAACCACCTAGCACTAGAAGATGGAGTAGAAAACCAGGCTCTCTTGACTGCTATGCTGCGTCTAATTTTATACAAATGTCAGAAGGATGAAATAGTTCCCAATTAAGCTTGAATAAGCCTCCTATAATTGCTGGGATATGTTGCTAATGTGATGCTAGCATATTTTTAATACAGAATTTCAGACGAGGGGCGAGATGAGAATTTCAGAACTGATGAGGGGTGCGAGGATGAGAAGCTGCCATTTATCAAGCCAGATGTACTTTTAGGTGTTTTATATTCATTTACATTTTCCCAAATCCTTAGTTTTGAGTCCTGCCTCCTCCAGTTCATGAGCTTAGGGACCTGGAGCAACTGACACGACACCTTTCGACCTCATTTTCTTCATCTGTGAAAAGGAGGTGATGATACCTACCTAACTGGAGTTTGAAGAGAGTTAATAAGATAATGTATAATAAATGCTTAACTCTGTGCCAAGTATATGCCAAAATTATTTTAAAAAGCAAGAAGGAGGATTCCTGTAAGATTCAGGGAAGGACAGAAATCATCCAGAGAACTGTCAACTGTCTGGCATGACTGTCTCCAATTTTCCCTTCCTCTGCTCTGTTCTCTCTAGTTAGTGATAGTCACCTTGGGTTTTTTTTGTTGTTGCTGTTGTTTGTGATTTTTTAAAAAATTATTTATTATGTATGTATTTAGTTGCAGCACTTGTGATCTTTTAGGGGCAGCATGTGAGATCTAGTTCCCCAACCAGGGATTGAATCCTGGCTCCCTGAATCAGGAAAACAGAATTTAAGCCACTGGACCACCACGGAAGTCTCAGTATTCACCTTGTTTTAATCATGTATCATGTTTTAACATGATCATGTTATTACTTGCTCAAAACTGTTACATGGTTCCCTACAATCCATCAACATTCCAGAATCTTTTTGTCAGCCCAAAGCATATTGTTTACTACCAAATTCAAACCTTTGCAACTCTCTGTAGACCTTAAAGGTAATACTGTGTGAAACATATGCTGGTGATAATTTAACAATTCAGTAAAGTAGGGAAGAGCAATTTAATAAATGGTGATATTTAAAAATATATCCTCATAGTTCATATTTCACATCAAAATTACTTCCAAGTGAATAAAAAATGGAACTATAAAAAGCAGATCAAAAATTGAAACCATAAAAATATGAATATAATACTTCTTTATAGAGAATGATGAGTTAAGCTTTAAAACAGTTGGAGAAAAGTCGTAAAAGAAGCTCTTAAAATATTTGACAATATAAAATGAAAAGCTATGTCAAATATAGTAAAAGACAATGCTTGGAAAAATATTTGCCATAGATATGAGAGGAAAGAAAAGAATTCTTTAATATTTGAAGAGCACATACTAAATAATAAGAAAATACAAAGGCTCTCAGTGGGAAAATGACATTAACGAACAAATCACAAAAGAGGACATGTGAATGGCTAATAAACATATGAATAAATGTTCACCTGCACTAGTAATCAAAAATGCTAATGGAACAACAAGAGACCAATTTTCACCTATTAATTAGCAAAGATGAAAAAAGACAATACTCTCTGTTAGATAGAGTGCTGTAAGAAGGGCATTCATCTACTGATAATGGGAGGGGAAACTGATGCAGTCTTTTTGGAAGGCAATTTAGCAACATGTTTCAGAAGCTAAAATATAGTCCTATCCTTTGACCTGTAGTTCCACTGCTAATAACAATCACTCCCCAGGAAGTAAGCTAAAGTCTGTACAAAATTTATGCAAAGAGGTGCTCGTTTATAATTACCAAATTGTCAGTCAACCTAAATGTCCAACAATGGACATGCAAAGAAATAAATGATTGTATAATCTTGACAGAATATTGTCTAAGCTATTAAAAATTGTACCTATGGTAACTAGTAATAACACAGGAAACATTATATAATGTCTAGAAATATAAAGATTACATATCACAGTACATATACCCAGCTATCTAAAAGTTATGCAGATGAGTAGAAGTAGAAGGAACAACTGTTAATGTGGTAAGTATCCCAGAGGGGCAAGACTATTCTTATACTCAGTTCAGTTCAGTTCAGTCGCTCAGTCGTGTCTGACTCTTTGTGACCCCATGGATTGTAGCACGCCAGGCTTCCCTGTCCATCATCAATTTCTGGAGCTTGCTCAAGCTCATGCCCATCGAGTTGGTGATGCCATCCAACCATCTCATCTTCTGCCGCCCCCTTCTCCTCCTGCTTTCAATCTTTCCCAGCATCAGGGTCTTTTCAAATGAGTCAATTCTTCGCATCAGGTGGCCCAAGTATTGGAGCTTCAGCTTCAGCATCAGTCCTTCCAATGAATATGCAGGACTGATTCCTTTAGGATGGACTGGTTTGATCTCCTTGCAGTCCAAGAGACTCTCAAGAGTCTTCGTCAAACTACAGTTTAAAACTATCAATTCTTTGGCACTCAGCTTTCTTTATGGTCCAACTCTCACATCCATACATGACTACTGGAAAAACCCTAGCTTTGACTAGACGGACCTTTGTCAACAAAGTACTGTCTCAGCTTTTTAATATGCTGTCTAAGTTGGTCATGCTTATATTATTCATGATAAATTTTCTGTTTACAACTTTTGACAATAGGCATGTATTTTTTGCTATTTAGAAAAATGGATGTTTAGAGCAGACTGAAAAATGCTACATATACTGTAAATATGCCATTATCAATATTTAACCAGTATTATTATTAGTGTGTTTGATGTCCAGCAGATGGAGCTGCATCCCTTAACATTCAGCACAAACACAGACTTAAAAACTATGGCCACATTTTCATCTGTTGTGTTTTGTTTGAAGAAAATCCTGTCTATCCTCCTAAGTGTTGTGAAGCGTATGTTATTTTTTTTTTTAAAGTAAAGTGAAGTCACTCAGTCATGTCTGACTCTTTACAACCCCGTGGACTGTAGCCTACCAGGCTCCTGCATCCCTGGGATTTTCCAGGCAAGAGTACTGGAGTGGGTTGCCATTTCCTTCTCCAGAGGAACTTTCCAACCCAGGGATCAAACCCAGGTCTCCTGCATTGTAAGCAGATGCTTTACCGTCTGAGCCACGAGGGAAGTCTTTTTTTTTTTTTTTTGAAGGATTACGTTTAAAATTTGTTTTGAGAATTTTGTGCAGCCCCTCTGAGATAATTGGAGACACCCTGGGCTGTCACAGAAAGCAGGACTAGTAATGGGTTTGGGGAACTAGAGAACTTGAGAGATTAACTGATTGTGTGGGGCCACACAGGGAGTTGAGGCAGAGCCAGGAAAAACAAGCCAAGGGACCTGTTCACTGGTCTTCCTTTGCTGAGTAAATTGTGTTTTGATGTGTGAGTGCTTGGGCTTCGCATTTCAGTATAATTTCAGAACTGATCTTTTCATTGGTCCTCACCACACATTTAGGGTGGTGATTAAAAACACTGGCTTTGGAGTTATAAAGGCCTAATTTCCAAACCTAATTTTATAATTTCTTAGCTGTGTGACTTTGGGCAAGTCACTTCACCTCTCTGTGCCTTACTTTGTCATTTGCAAAATAGAGATAGTAAAAACAAAATCTATTCCTAGGATTGTTGTGAGAGTCAAATGAGATAATGCGTGTAGACGTGTTTGGCATAGTGTCTGGTGCAGGGTAAGTGTGAAGTCAATGTTAGTGTGGTTGTCATTCATTCTTTTGTTTTGGAATACTAACTGTGTGCTAGACAGGGGGCTCTGCACTGGGGAGAGTTAACAGATAAGTTCCTGCCTTGTAAGAGTTTAGGCAAGGTATCCCCTGGGGAGGTAGCAGTGACAGAACTTGGAGCCAGAATTTCTGGATTTCTGTGTGACCCTGATTTATTTTAAACCTCAGATAAATTACTTAATCTCCATCTTCCTCTTGATAAAACAAGGGTTGGGGACCATATGATCTGTAAAATATCTTCCAGCTCTGAAACATTCTATGACTGTATTTCAAAGAACATTACTGAATGAGATCAAATCAATGTTATTATCTTTCAAATATATTCACATTATGTAGTCTCTTCTCCAGAGGTGCAAAATTCTCATAATTAGGTAAAGTTCCAAGAGCCAACAGAATGATTACAGCAGAAGCTGGATAAGACACCCATCTATGAGAGGCTGGAGTAGAGAAAAATCAGTCCTCAAAAAATGTATAGAAATACTCCCTCGCAAAATATTATATTCATGGGTAGTTTAATTGCCAAAGAATACAAATAGTTAATTTCCATTTCTACAGATTTCATGTGATATCAAAATGCCTTTGTTATTTTCAAGTTATAACAAAATGGTATTGCATTATTCCTCTGTGTGTGTGTGTGTGTGTGTGTGTGCACGCACAGCATACACAGGCAGGTACAATTTTTCATATAAGCATATCTGTGCTTGACGATTAGTCTGCTTTTGTATTCCCTCCCTCCCTTTCTCTTCACTCTCTCTCTCATTTTGGCCACACTGGTTGGCTTATGAGATCTTAGTTTCCCAACCAGGGGTCAAACCTCTCCCCTCAACCCCCAGCACACAGTGGGAAGTGGGAGTCCTAACCACTGGTGCTCAGTCACTCAGTCATGTCCGACTCTTTGTGACCCCATGGACTGTAGCCCACCAGGCTCCTCTGTCCATGGAATTGTCCAGGCAAGAATACTGAAGTGTGTTACCATGCCCTCCTCCAGGGGAATCTTCCCAACCCAGGGATCGAACCTGTGTCTCTTACATCTCGTGCACTGAAGGTGGATTCTTTACTGCTGAGCTACTGGGGACGCCCCACTGGACCACCAGGGAATTCATGCTTTTGTTCTCTTGATTGTATTCACTTAAATCAGTGATTGGCAAACTTTCAGTAAGGGATCAGATAGCAAACATTTTAGGCGCTGTGGGTCCCATACCACCTCTGTTGCTGTTGCTGCTTCTCCTCCTCCTCTTTCTCCTGTTCCAACTATTTAATAACATAAAGACCATTCTTAAATCCCAGGGTGTAAAAAATAGACTGAGGATTAGATGTGGGCTGCAGGGCATAGTTTACTGACCTTCATCTTAAATCGAATTTTCAGCCTCCTGTATCTACTGGTTTGGTTTCATAGAATCTCTCCATTTCTACCACATCCCACTGCACTCAGGGCCCAGGTTGTTTCTCACTCCAGTCTCTACTCTCATCTGGTTCTGCACCCTCCCCGCTTCCCATTTAATTTCCTTCTTTGTAGTACCAATCACACCCTGGCTACCAGTGCTTTACAAAACATATGCTTTGCAAAACCTCCTAAAGGTTTTGGTAAAGCATGACAAGTGAAAGTGAAAGTATTAGTTGCTCAGTCATGTCTGACTCTGTGTACTGTAGCCCACCAGGCTCCTCTGCCCAAGGGGTTCTCCATGCAAGAATAATGGAGTGGGTTGCTATGCCCTCCTTCAGAGATCTTCCTGACCTAGGGATCAAACTTCACTCTCCTGCACTGAAGGCAGATTCTTTACTATCTGAACCACTGGGGGAAAAAGCAGAGGATTATGTTTAAAATTTGTTTTGAGAATTTGGTGAAACCTCTCAGATAATTGGAGACACTCAGGCGATGCTCCAGCAGAAAGCATCACTGCTGAACCAAAATGGTGCTGATCTAGTCCAACAGATTGACTGCTCCAGAGACAGGACTCCTCAACATATCTGTCCCATGAAACAATTTGCCAGGTTTCCTGAGCCCAGGTCCCTAATCATGGCAATGGCATGGACTTCAGCTCAGTTCAGCTCAGTGGCTCAGTCGTGTCTGACTTTTTGCAAACCCATGGACTGCAGCACACCAGGCTTCCCTGACCTTTACCAACTTCCGGAGCTTGCTCAAACTCATGTCCATCGAGTTGGTGATGTCATCCAACCATCTCATCCTCTGTCTTCCCCTTCTCCTCCCACCTTCCATCTTTCCCAGCATCAAGGTCTTTTCCAGTGAGTCAGTTCTTCACATCAAGTGGCCAAAGTATTGGAACTTCAGCTTCAGCATCAGTCCTTCCAATGAATATTCAGGACTGATTTCCTTTATGATTTACTGGTTTGATCTCCTTGCAGTCTAAGGGACTCTCAAGAGTCTTCTCCAACACCACAGTTCAAAAGCATCAATTTTTCAGTGCTCAGCTTTCTTTATGGTCCAACTCTCACATCCATACATGACTACTGGAAAAACCATAGCTTTGACTAGACGGACGTTTGTCGACAAAATGTCTCTGCTTTTTAATATACTGTCTAGGTTGGTCATAGCTTTTCTTCCAAGGAGCAAGAGTCTTTTAATTTCATGGCTGCAGTTACCATCTGCAGTGATTTAGGAGCCCAAGAAATACAGTCTGTCACTGTTTCCATTACTTCCCCATCTATTTGCCATGAAGTGATGGCACTGGATGCCATGATCTTCATTTTTCTGAATGCTGAGTTTTAACTCTGCTTTTTCACTCTCCTCTTTCACTTTCATCAAGAGGCTCTTTAGTTCCTCTTCGCTTTCTGCCATAAGGGTGGTGTCATCTGTATATCTGAGGTTGTTGATGTTTCTCCTGGCAATCACGATTTTACCTTGTGAATCATCCAGCTTTGTGTTTCGCATGATGTGCTCTGCATATAAGTTAAATAAGCAGGGTGACAATATACAGCCTTGACGTACTCCTTTCCCAATTTTGAACCAGTCCATTGTTCCATGTCCAGTTTTAACTGTTGCTTCTTGACCTGCATACAGATTTTTCAAGAGGCAGGTAAGGTGGTCTGGTATTCCCATCTCTTTCAGAATTTTCCACAGTTTGCTGTGATTCACACAGTCAAAGGCTTTAGCATAGTCAATGAAGCAGAAGTAGATGTTTTTCTGGAATTCTGTTGCTTTTTCTATGATCCAACAGATGTTGACAATTTGATCTCTGCTTCTTCTGCCTTTTCTAAATCCAGTTTGAACATCCAGAATTTCTCAATTCATGTACTGTTGAAGTCTAGCTTGGATAAATTTGAGCATTACTTTGCTAGCATGTGAGATGAGTGCAATTGTGTGGTAGTTTGAGAACTCTTTGGCATTGCCTTTCTTTGGGATTGGAATGAAAACTGACTTTTCCAGTCCTATGGCCACTGCTGAATTTTCCAAATTTTCTGGCATATTGAGTGCAGCACTTTCACAGCATCATCTTTTAGGATTTGAAATAGCTTAGCTGGAATTTCATCACGTCCACTAGCTTTGTTTGTGTGATGCTTCCTAAAGCCCACTTACTTGACTTTGCCCTCCAGGAAGTCTGGCTCTAGGTGAGTGATCACATCATCGTGGTTATCTAGGTCATGAAGATCTTTTTTGTATAGTTCTTCTGTGTATTCTTGCCACCTCTTCTTAATATTTCTGCTTCTATTAAGTCCATACTGTTTCTCTTCTTTATTGTGCTCATCTTTGCATGAAATGTTCCCTTGGTATCTAATTTTCTTGAAGAGATCTCTAGTCTTTCCCATTCTGTTGTTTTCCTCTATTTCTTTGCATTGATCACATTCTTCAAGTACTTACTGAGCATCAATTATGTACTTGGTATTGTACTACAGACTATGGGCACAGCAAAAAACCATCATGGCCATGGTTGTGGTCTTCACAGAGCTTCCACATGATAATAAGAGAGACAGACATGGAAGCATTTCTGTGTCATACTGCACGAATTGCATGGTGTCTGTGGGAGAACAGAGCAGGGCACCTGACTGAATATGGAGGTCGTGGGAGGTGGTGCCCAGAGGAACTGACACCTACCGCTATGTGGATCCCAGTAGTAGAGCCAATTCCAGCCTCAGGGACCCTAATCTTCTTAGCTGGTGGGTCTTGAGCTCTGCTTAGACCTTTGCTAACAGCAATCATACCTGCAGCCTTACCCCTTTGGACTGAGTGTCTGGTTTCAGTCCTATTTCCTAGGCTCCATTCTCCAGAAACAATCTAAACAGGCCCCTGGCCACAGCTCACACCTAGAACACTGACCCTAACCTCATCCTGAAGGTCTGGTTCTTCCAGGTAAAGCATTTTTTTTGCTGAAGTGATGACAATTAAGCAGCCAATTGGCAAGAACGGTAATGATCAGCTTTATCAGCTTTCATATATTAATACTGATAGGAGCAATTACTCTTTTCAGACATCACACATTTGCTTTTTCAAGCATGATGGGTTGGTCATGAAGGCGGAAAGAATAGAATATCCAATGTTAAATGGGTATTTGCTATTAATACTCAACATTTTGAGTTTAAACTCTGACTCCTCAAGAAAATTGGTCCGAGAAGGTCCTCTTACTCTTCATTAACTACCAAATAAATAAAAGGACCTCCTCCTTTTATTCCCACCCCCCTTGCTCAGGGGCTTCTTGGGAGGTATGTTGGCCCATTCATATGTTAATTCTGTAGAGCCCTCGGTGCTTTCACAGAGGCCCTGTACAATGAGAGGGGAGTCTGCATATTTCAAAAGAGCAGCATATGCTCCTAAAGGTGAACGTGCAATATCGCTCTGCAGGGGAAATACAGTGCATTATTCTTTGCCCCTTTGCTGAGAGAGTTTACAAGCAACATTTGGAAATGGATGGCATTTTTCTATATAGAGATCGAATTTGACAATTAACCATCATTTTTTTTTTATTGAAAGGTTCAGGTCTTCTAAATTACTCTCCTTTTAAAACATGTAAATAAATAAGAGAAATGAAAATTGCAATTCTTGGAAAAGCCCCAGAAGTGCCTTCCCCTGAGGCTGTTTAACTGTTCTTTTGAAAAAGGATTCTCCTCAGAAAAAATTCTGAGCTGGTGGGGAAGTGGACAGTGGGTATAACTTAATATGAAAAATCTCTTTCTCGTTCTCTTATTTTCATTGTTAAATGTAATGTGTCCTGTCACAGGAGTGCTTGATGTTTAGGGGATAATTTCAGATATGCAAATGATTCATTAGTCATTATCAAATATGATTTGATAATCATATTTCAGAAAAAACTTCTGATGGACATTAATTGCTTCTTCTAGAATGATATTCTAGTGCTCAGTAATGACAAACACTGTGTATTAATTTCACATGTATTAGAAATAATGATTAGAGTAAAAACTATTTGATGTAATGACCATTAGTTCAGAGCTGTTGAATGATACTTCATGGCTTAAGATGAATAATAATGGCCCATTTTTCATCAGACAGATGTTCCATCTTATTGTGTAAAGAAGTTACGTCATTGAAACAGAAAATGTAAAAGAATTAGAATAAACCGTATCACTAAGCTTGGTTAGCAAAATTGAACAATTAATATCTGAAATCATTACCATTTGCTATACACTATGAGCTGTTTTTATCATGTTTTTTATGGGATCAGTTTTGAAGAATGTTTCACAAAGAAAAATTTTTAAAAATTAGAGTAGAAATCCATAATAACATGGTTCAGGGTTATATGGACTTACGAAATGATGCAGTGTCAAACCACAGTTTTGTAAAAATAAAAAAAAAATTAAATTTGAAAAGTAACTGTGGATCTCCTGGGTGGTTTGCTGGGTGGCTGGGAGATAGGAGTGCAAAAGAGATTATTTATTTTAAACTTACTTTTCACTGTCTGTATTTTTTTAACTTTTTGCATATTGTATACCATATGCATGTGTTGTTGTTAAGTCGCAAAGTCATGTCTGACTCTGTGACCCCACGGGCTGTATGCCACCAGGCCCCTCTGTCCATGGAATTTTCCAGGCAAGAATACTAGAGTGGTTGCCATTTGCTTCTCCAGGGGATCTTCCCAACCAAGGGATCGAACCTGTGTCTCTTGCATTGGCAAGTGGGTTCTTTATCACTGGGCCACCTGGGAAACATATGAGTGTGTTACCTATTGGTAAATAATTTTATTATAAATAACAGTAGCAACTCATTCGGAGAAGGCAGTGGCAGCCCACGCCGGTACTCTTGCCTGGAGAATCCCGTGGGTGGAGGAGCCTGGTGGGCTGCCGTCCGTGGGGTCTCTATGAGTCGGACACGACTGAGCGACTTCACTTTCACTTTTCACTTTCATGCATTGGAGAATGAAATGGTGACCCACTCCAGTGTTCTTGCCTGGAGAATCCCAGGGACGGGGGAGCCTGGTGGGTTGCCTATAGGGTTGCACAGAGTCAGACACAACTGAAGCAACTTAGCAGCAGCAGCAGCAGCAGCAACTCATTACCATATTTTAAAGTGGAGAGGTAGCCTCTAAAGAGTTAGAGTCAGATACACACACACACACACACACACACACACACACACACACATACACCTACCCTACACATTATAAACATATAGGTTCATCTTCTAATTCTGCCTCTTTCTAGTTAACAAGCCATGAGCAAATTGCTTACCTTTTCTGAACTAAGAGAACCTGCCTCATGGGCTTGATAGGAGGACAGAAATAGGTTTCAGCATGACTGCTAATGTATGGTATGTGCTCAATAAACATTGCTGAGCATTACTAGTTTACATCTTACTAAAACAGTCTTATCTAATACAATTGTCTCTAACATCTGTTACTCTTCTTTTCACAGTACCTATGCTAGAATCATGGCTTCTTTGTGGTAAGGTTTTTAAAAGTTAGTATTTATGTGTGCTTGCTTTTTTTTAGTTACAGCCAGTTAAACAGATTCATTCCTCTCTTCTTCCCTCCCTCTCGTTCTTCTTTCTTCCCCATCACAAGCTTTTCCTGGTTCTTTACTAAGTGCCAGCCACTGTGTAAGTGCAGAGTGCAGATAAAACCTTAGAAATCATTGATTGTAAATTTTTCTAGCGATGCAAGAATTCTTTCTGCCACCTATTCCATAAGTGGCTCAGCTATTGCTGTAACCCTTCTATCAACAGGGACCTTGCTGCTTCCTGAAGGATTGTTTTCCTTTTCGAACAATTCTAACTTGTTAGAATGTTCCTTTTTTCATGTTGAACTAGGAATCCGTGTCCCTGTAGCTTCCATAGTTAGAAAGACCCCTGTCATACTCCTAACTCTTCTCTCACTTGGAAAACTTTACTTCTAATTAGTTGCAAAGCCAGAATTAGAATCTAGATCCCTGACTCCTGCTCCAGTGCTCTTTAGAGGTCCTTTTACATAGAAATCTTTTTCAGTCAAGTTGGCTGCCTTAGATCTTGTTGAACTCCCTGACCTTGTCAAGAAGACTGACTGTACTGAGGACTTCATTTTGAGTACAAAGGAGAAACTCCTTAGAGCACTTCCGAGGCAGGACCTACTGCGTCCTAGTTCATGTTCCTGCAATCCAGTGGTCATCCTAGTGTCATCCACTGTACTGAGGACAAGAAACTGTGAGAGCAATCCTCCATGTGTTTCCTAGATGTGCTGGTCAAAAAGTGCGTCCTCTCAGTTATTCTCAGCAAGGCATCTAAACAAGACAAATCTCCTTGATATTCTATTCAGTTTTTCAGTGAGTCTCAAAATTTACCACAAAGTTATTTTTTCAGTGCTGCCAATGTCCTATGGGAACAAAATACTTTACGCAGTCACTGTCACCTTGACCCTTAATTGTCAATGAATGCAGACAGAGAACAGGTGCTCTTAAGATGCGGTGTAGGAATGTGTAACTTCTGAAACAGGCGTCAGTGTCAGAGTCCAGAAAATCTTTGACAAGGTCGAATGTAAGATAGTCAGATCAATAATTCTTACTCCTTGACCTGCTGATTAGTGGGTGAGCTGGGTGAGTGATCCGGAGCAAATTGGGAGCAGGTGTCTTTCAGTGCAGCTGCCACTGGGACGGGTCCTTGTTTGGCCAGGAGGGGGCAGCAGAGAGTTAGCTTGTCCATGAGCCGGGCGAACCCAGAGTTGGGGTGAGTACCAGGAAGATCTCTGAGCTGAAGGGTGTGGGATTGTCTGCCAAAAGGGTAGAAGAGATGCTGAGAGAGTAAGAGGTCTATGGTGGGGTTGTCATGTCGGGGAGGAGACAATCAGAGAGGAGGAACCTTTGTGAGGTGCTTTGTGAGAGCACCCAGGTTGGTGGAACACCTATGAACCTGGTTGGAGCCAAACAAACCTTGGCACTGAAATGAGGCTTTGACTTGGGAAGGGTGACATCTCTGAGCTTTAGTCTCCTCATGCATAAAAGGGGGGGTAATAATAATGCTTACCTCATAGCATTATTATAAGACAATTCTGGTGTATACTGAACAATTAAAATTATATAATAATAACTTTCTGTTGCTCCTCAAAAGACAACACTTGGTGAAATGAGGATTTAAGGAGCCACTTTCTAGAACCTTCTGAACAGGAAGGCCAAAGGTTTTCTCTGCTCCCATTTGAAACCTCACATTTGGGCAATAGAATCGTACTACTAAGTTGTCTCTATTCCTGATGTTTTCCAGATCATTTTAAAGTCTGAAGATAAATTTTCCCCAGTCACCATAAAACATGTAAATGTTTGCATAGCCCCAAATATCTGTGTCCAAACACTGTCTCCCAGATTGTCATTTACACCTGGAATTGGCACAAGAACTCCTCCTATGAACTTTGGATCAAAATGTGTGGTTTTGAAAATAGGCTCAGCCTCCTTTGGGGGGAGCTCAGCTGGGCCGTGGGGATCCAGGGTGGGGGAAATACTTTGGAGTAACCCCTGAGATAAGATCACAGCAGGGGTGTTCCTGAGTGTGTTTTGTTTTTCACTCTGAGTTTTCAAAGCACACCACTGGATACCATTTTTTTGGTTCTTGGATTTTTTTCCTGTGTCCTCTACCCACAGCATTTCAGAGTGAAAATGCTCCTGACTTAGATAATGCTATCAAAAGAGTACACACAGGAGCTGACACCTTGGACACAGTGGTGAAGGAGCAGGTTATAGAAAGTAGGAAGAAAAAAAATGAAAGAGGGAAGCTGGGATCATGGAAGTGAACATGACTGGAACACTGGTTCTCTTCAGGACTGGCCTCAATCCAGAATGTTGTATGCATATTCACTAACTTTCTTTTCAATGTTTCCAAGTTAAAAAAAAAGTTAAGAATGGTTACCCCTGCTTGAATAAGAAGTTACAGAAGAATCTTGATAGAAGAATAAAAATAATGACCAGTCTAGAATTAGAGTAGCCTTGAGGAAGAGACCTAAAGAGGAGCTTGGGATCTTAATTCCCTGACCACAGACTGAACTTGGGCCCTCTGCACTGAAAGTTTGGAGTCCTAGCCACTGGACCACCAAGGAAGTCCCACAAATATGGAATTTAGATTCAGTTCTTTTTGGCAGTCCATAGTTCTCCACTTGTGTTCTTCATAAGAAGTAAGCTTCAAAGGGGTCCTGGGGCACTAAATAACAGAAAGTGCTGAGTTAAACTGAATCCTTACAGACCCCTTCTGAAGGGCCAAACTCGTCCAGCTCTCTATGTTAGGGTTCAAACTTTATTCTCATTATTGCCCTCCTGCTTCCAGCAGTCTTTTCAGACATTTTTTTTTTCTCAGTTGTCTCCTCATGAAATTTTAATATTACAGATATACTGCTTATCTTTTATGGACTGTATGTATATCTGTGCCTTATACATAAAGTGGAACTTCCCAGGTGGTGCTAGTGGTAAAGAGCCTGCCTCCCAACTCAGGAGATGCAAGAGATATGGGTTCGATCCCTGGTTCGGGAAGATCCCCTGGAGAAGGGAACGACAACCCACTCCAGTATTCTTGCCTGGAGAATCCC
This sequence comes from Oryx dammah, assembly GCF_014754425.2. Taxonomy (NCBI): domain Eukaryota; kingdom Metazoa; phylum Chordata; class Mammalia; order Artiodactyla; family Bovidae; genus Oryx; species Oryx dammah. The sequence continues at coordinate 44,002,734 of NW_024070207.1, forward strand.
ATGGACAGAGGAACTTGGTGGGCTATAGTCCATGGGGTTCCAAAGAGTCACACACAATTGAAGCAACTGAGCACACAGACATACATAGAGTGAAAATTTTTTTCAATCATCCAAGAACCAATGTTCTCCTCTCTTTGGGGATAATGTCGCCTTGTTGTCAATGCATGCTGCATGTGGGTGAACACTGAACCCTAAGAGGAGAGGGTAAGTGAGGATTCTCACCCTTATTTGACCCTGTGGAGGCAAAACTTTCAGGATCACTTCAGTGAAGTAATGCATATTTGCAACAGTGCTTCGAGCTAATAATAGCTATGATAACATCCCCAGATAATGATTTCATGATGGATGCTGGGAAGAAAGGACAATTGATTCAGTCCCAGTCTCAGGGGCTTAAAAAATATGAACGTGTGGGTCCCACTCCTGGAGATTTGGACTATACTGGTCTGGATGCTAGAGATTTTAAAAACTCCTCGGGTATTTCAGTGTGCCAGCAAAGCTAAAAAATGCTAACTTCCAAGACTTTAATGTGAATAAAAATAACTTTAAAATCTTTTTTATACCTTTGTTGATATAGAATTGACATATGATATTATGTAAGGAAAAACATCTATTTCTGCTTTATTGACTATGCCAAAGCTTTTGACTGTGTGGATCACAATAAACTGTGGAAAATTCGGAAAGAGATGGGAATACCAGACCACCTGACCTGCCTCTTGAGAAATCTGTATGTAGGTCAGGAAGCAACAGTTAGAACTGGACATGGAACAACAGACTGGTTCCAAATAGGAAAAGGAGTATGTCAAGGCTGTATATTGTTACCCTGCTTATTAACTTACATTCAGAGTACATCATGAGAAACGCTGGGCTGGAAGAAGCACAAGTTGGAATCAAGATTGCCGGGAGAAATATCAATAACCTCAGATATGCAAATGACACCACCCTTATGGCAGAAAGTGAAGAGGAACTAAAAAGCCTCTTGATGAAAGTGAAAGAGGAGAGTGGAAAAGTTGGCTTAAAGTTCAACATTCAGAAAACTCAGATCATGGCATCTGGTCCCATCACTTCATGGGAAATAGATGGGGAAACAGTGGAAATAGTGTCAGACTTTATTTTTTTGGGTTCCAAAATCACTGCAGATGGTGATTGCAGCCATGAAATTAAAAGATGCTTACTCCTTGGAAGAAAAGTTATGACCAACCTAGATTGCATATTCAAAAGCAGAGACATTACTTTGCTGACTAAGGTCTGTCTAGTCAAGACTATGGTTTTTCCAGTAGTCATGTATGGATGCGAGAGTTGGTCTGTGAAGAAAGCTGAGTGCCGAAGAATTGATGCTTTTGAACTGTGGTGTTGGAGAAGACTCTTGAGAGTCCCTTGGACTGCAAGGAGATCCAACCAGTCCATTCTGAAGGAGATCAGTCTTGGCTGTTCTTTGAAAGGACTGATGCTGAAGCTGAAACTCCAATACTTTGACCACCTCATGCAAAGAGTTGACTCATTGGAAAAGACTCTGATGCTGGGAGGGATTGGGGGCAGGAGGAGAAGGGGACGACAGAGGATGAAATGGCTGGATGGCATCACCGACTCAATGGACATGAGTTTGAGTGAATTCCGGGAGTTGGTGATGGACAGGGAGGCCTGGCGTGCTGCAATTCATGGGGTTGCAAAGAGTCGGACATGACTGAGTGACTGAACTGAACTGGAGGTGTATATATATATATATATATATTGTGAAATGATTACCAAGCTTGGTAAAGATATCCGTCACCTCACAGAGTTACTTTTTTTTTTTTTTATCTTGTCTTTCTGTATCTGGCTTATTTCACTTAGTATAATGCCCTCGGTACATCTAACTTGTCACAAATGGCAGGATTTCCTTCTTTTTTAATGGCTGTATACACACACAGAGAGAGATCAGAAACTGTTGATGGGCTGTTGACACAAAGACCACAAAGGAACATCCAAAGAATGTGAGAAAATCAAAATTGTATGTTGTTGTGGAAGACAAGGGAAGAAAATTTTTAGAAAGAGAACATGGTCAGTTACATTTAATGATGCTGAAAAGAAGGGTAATTGAAGGCTTGGAAGTTTCCATTAGCCTTAGCAACAAAAAGATCACTGGTGAAAGTGGTTTCTTGGTGGTGGTTGGTGGTGTGGGCAGAGACAAGACTGTGGTTGCTGGAGAAGTGGGTATTAATGACAAGCTGTGGGAAATGCTTTAAAAGAGGTTTGGCAGTGAAGGTCAAGAGAGACAGGGCAGTGGTCTGGCAAAGAGATATGTGACCAAAGAACAATATTTTTAAAAGATGTGTGTATGTTTAAATGCTGATGGGAAGAAGTTGATAGAGAGGAAGAGATTTTAGACAGAAGAGAGAGCAGTCAATTGGGAAGATGCCAGAAAAAGCAGGAGGGAAAGATGGAGCTTCCCCAGTGGCTCAGTGGTAAAGAACCCACCTTACAGGATAGATGGGTTTGATTGCTGGGTTGGGAAGATCCCCTGGATTCCCCCTGGAGGAGGGCATGGCAATCCACTCTAGTATTCTTGCCTGAAGAATCTCATGGACAGGGGAGCCTGGCAGGCTACAGTCCATGGGGTCACAAAGAGTTGGACAAGAATGAGCAAATAGACAACAACAACAAGAAGAACAATAAGGTAGATCTTAACAGGAAGATGACCACTCATCCTAATGTAGGAATAAGATGCAGCCAAGATTACAAATGTGGTGGTAGAGATCTGAAGAGAGCTGTGGCTGATGATTTCTATTTTCCATGAGAAGAGAGATATAAGTTATTACCTGAGAGTGGAGATAGAGGCAAGTATTATGATCAATGGTTTGCAGAAAGTGGAAGAGATTTGAACTCGTTATTGTTCAGAGTGGGCAATCAGTGAATATCTGGACTAGGTTTAAAGGACCACTGGAGGTGAATAATTATGAATCTACAATGCAATGATTTTACCTTGCTGCATCACCTTTTTTGGGTAGTTGCTCAGCCAAACCAGGAAAGGTATAAAAATAGTAGATAATTTTATTGAATCCACTCAAGTTTGGAAATTTCCTAGATAGTAAGTGGGTGAGGTGAGTGAACTTTCCCCACACCCTTCTTCCAGGCACAAAATTGAAGGACGTGCTCATTCTCACATCATGGAAGTATAGGATTGGCACCTGACAGTGAGTGGCCCCTCATGTTTTGGGGGTGGGAAAGTAGAGGTGGGGGAGAGTCTTACCTTACTGTAGGCCAGGCCCTGCACAAATAAGTTTGGTATATTTGCAGTATGGTCCTGAAGAATATTGTTGTTGTTTAGTTGCTAAGTCATGTCTGACTCTTTGTGACCCCATGGACTGTAGCCCACCAGGCTCCTCTGTCCATGGGATTTCCCAGGCAAAAATATTGGAGTGGGTTGCCATTTTCTGCTCCAGGGGATCTTCCTGACCCAGGGATCAAACCCATGTCTCCTGCATTGCAGGCAGGTTCTTTACCCCGTGCCACCTGGGAAGCCAAAGAATATTGACAAGAGAGTAGTTACAGTGGTGGACCCTATCATGTAAGATGGATGGAGAGGAAACTCAAAATGGGAAACAGTAGAGGGACGATGCCATGGGAGGAAACTGACTGAGTAAATAGATAAGCAATGGAGTTGTAGTTAGGGAGAGATGTCTCACGTTGTGGTCTTAGAGGTAGAGCAAATTTGGGGGTCCCAAAATATTCCAGTATGAGACGGAAGATATGGGGGACTGAGGTAGAGGTCAAGGAACTTCAAGATAAAGGTGTTGAATGAGTTGCCTATATATCTGTTGGCTTCAGCCAGAATGTCTGTTGAGATTTGGGATAGAATGGAAAAATGGGCCTACTGCCAGAGTCCCTGGTGAATACAGAGGAATATGTGGGAGACCAAGAGATAACAGCGACAGGAAGGTTAAAGTTACACTGATTGGTGTTCACTGATTCTTGTATGTCTCAAAAGTAGCTGGGATTTGGAGGGGGGTGTTTTTCTTGTTTGTTGTTTTTGTTGACAAGAGAGTGGAGGGGAAGTAGGTTGAAAGTGGCTTTGAAGAATGAAGAAGAAACTGGCCTTGCTGTACCAAGAAGTGTGGGTACATGCCTTGCAATCAGCTCAAGCAGCAACTAGGGTTATATTCTCTTTGCTGAAAGAGCCAGGTCTCATTTAAGGCTAGGTCATGAAGGGAACTTGTTAAACAAGCCATGTGAGTTCCAGAGGATTGCAGGGGGTGTATTGAAGCGTGGCAGAATTAGCTGACTCATGGGCTTGAGGAGAGAGTAAGTCACAACAAGTCCCAGAAAGGATGGCGGGCATCTGGAAACTACCAGATGGGGGCTCAAGTTTTATTTTATTTTTTTTCTCATCATCTTCAGGGATAAAATAGTAGTCAGAGATGACAGGGGAAACCTGATTACGACTTCCATTACCTTCATATCTTTTTTTCAGCCCAGTGGATAACAAAAATAAAAATAATAGTACTAATTTGTAAATTTCTCCACCATCCAACGAATGTTGGCAATTTGACCTCTAGTTCCTCTGCCTTTTCTAAACCCAGCTTGTACATCTGAAGTTCTTGATTCACATACTGATAAAGCCTAGCTTGAAGGATTTTGAGTATAACCTTGCTAGCATGTAAAATGAGTGCAATTGTACAGTAGGTTGAACATTCTTTGGCATTGCTCCTCTTTAGGACTGGAATGAAAACCAGTCAATCCTAAAGGAAAGCAACCCTGAATAATCACTGGACAGACTGATGCTGAAACTCTAATACTTTGGCCACCTGATGGAAGAGGCACATCATTGGAAAGGACCCTGATGCTGGGAAAGATTGAAAGCAGAAGGAGAAGAGGACGACAGAGGATGAGATGGCTGGATGGCACCACCGACTCGATGGACATGAGTTTGAGTGAACTCCGGGAGATAGTGAAGGACAGAGGAGCCTAGCATGCTACAGTACATGAGGTCACAAAGAGTTGGACACAGCTTAGCTACTGAACAACAACAACAACAACAAATTGTAAACTTAGAAAATGCCTACTGAATACCTACTATTTGCCAGACAGTGTTTTAGGTGCCAGGAACATGACAAAGTTCCTGAACTCACAGAACTTAGTCTGCTAGATAATCTGTCCATGGGCAAAAAACAAAAAAGGAAGAAGTATATTAGGCTGAGGAGCTACAAGTGTTAAGAATAGAAGTTCAGTGGGGTAAGTGCAAAGACAGTGATGGTGATGTGTGTGTGAGGAGCTGTATTAGGGAAGATCTTTAAAGGAGGCTCTTCTGAGCAGAGACCCGAATGATAAGAAGGAGCCATCCACGTGAAGATGGAGCATTTCAGATCAAGGGAATAGCAAGTGCCAAGACTCCAAGGGTGGGAAGGAGCTTGGGATGTCTGAAGCTGATGACTCCGAGACCCGGAAGCATGTGCTTTCAACTACCTGCTGTGAAGGATGAGATTGATGGGTCTCTGTGGTCTAATTGTGTAAGGACCCGAATATCCCAGAATTGGTCCAAGAGGCTGAGGCTCAATGGAAACAGCAAGCTACCCCCAGGGGGTAATTGAGAAATCCTCACTACACATTGGAGTGGGAACGAACTTGCTTGGTAAGTCCAAGGCCATGTTGGTCCCAGGTCTATGGCACAGCCACAGTGGAGATGGGAAAGTGCTGCTGCCCCTTTCATATCTGAAAACACTTCATCAGAAACTGGGGGTTTGGGACTTCCCTGGTGGTCCAGTGCCTAAGGCTCCATGCTCCCAATGCAGGGGACCAAGTTTCCATCCCTGGTCAGGGAAGATCCCACATGTGACAACTAAGACCTGGCACAGACAAATAAATAAATCAACAAAAAGGAAAAAAAAAAAAAAAGAAACTAGGGGTTGGCTTAGGACTCTTGGCTTCAGACTGTTACATGAGGTAAGATTTGGCTGAGGTACCAGCATCATGGTTGGCAGAAAAGTGGCATGAAATAGAGGACTGAATTTTTCATAAGAAGGTCATATCGTGGGACTTGAGCCAGGTGAGGCCAAAGACCATAAGGAAGCCAGGACAGTGTTACAGACAGCACAACTTATGGGATGCTAGATATATACCCAACTAAATGGGAATGACCTAATGGATGACTGCTGCCTCCAACTGTGCTTCCCTGTGAATCATAGCTGGGTCCATGGAGTCAGCTTGAGTTCCAAAAACAAATTCCATATTTGCTGGCCTGCAGCTATAGGTTCCACATTGGGCAAAGCATGCCAGGACTTATTAGAAGGTCAGGCTGAACGCTGGCTCTGACACATACCAGGTGAGATACATTGGCCTTGGGCAAGATGTTGACCTGCCCTGATTCTTACTTTTGCTTATCTGTCAAAGGTGGTGCTTAATGGTACCTACCTCCCAGGGTTCTTGTCAACATCCAGGGTATTGATGTCTGTCAAAATGTTGAAGCAGTGTCTGACACTTGGTAAATACCACTTAAGTGAGCAATTCCTGGTGTGTAGTAACTGCTACCCTGGTGTTTGTTAAACAAACAGCTCTGGGTAAGCCAGTCCTCCATTGAGCAAACACTTCATGCTTGTTGTGTTCAAGGCATGGTCACATGTGCAAAGAGCATGAAGACATGTTAGAAGTCAACCCTGCCCTCAGAGCTTCTACTGTCTTTCATGTGAGGCAATATAGATATGAAAATAGCTAGAACATAAAGCTGTGTGTGTATAGGTAGTGTCATGAGTGGTACCCAGTGCTTTCCGAATACAGAGGGGAAAGACACATAGCAGGAATTGTGGAGAAACCCATGTGAGATTTCACTTGGGCCTTGAGGACAGTATAGACATCGTACTGAGTGAGGATTACTAGAAATAGGGTCACAAATTATTGCCAGAGTGATAAGCATGGGAAAAGGCTGGGAAGAGGGAAAGCCTGATGCCTGTTTAGGAAAAGGTGATTGACTTTAGTTTCATTAGAGCATCAGGTTTGAATGTGGAAGTAGGAGAAATTTCCAGGGGTGCAAGACTGGAGCTGATGATAATTTCTGTAAGAATTTCTTTAATATTAATTTCTCCCAGATAGAATGCAAGCATTAGGACATCAGAATCTGTGTCTGTCTTATTCTGTGCTTTATCCCCAGGGCCTTGCGTGGTACTTAGCAAAAAGTAGGGTCTCAAGATAAAAATTTCAAATATATGAATAAATGAGACAAATAGGTTTTAAGAAAAAATTGCAAAAAACTATTTGGGCCATGGTGTCAGAATAGAGAAGCTTTTGAAGAAGAGAAAAATGTGAGATTCAGTGTCATAGAGGTAGGCTAGCTCTTTGTGCAAAGTACTCAAAATATGTGTGTCAAAAACAGAGAAATGTGAAGATCCTTAGCTTGGGAGCCTGACTCTAAAATGAGCTTCTTAACCCAAACCCACAGGTCAGAAGTAAAGGAAAGGAGGAGACACATTGGGAAGGCAGCTATCCCTGTGATCACCTGAGCTGCTGATGGACCTTTCTGAGACACACAGGGGAGGGACTGACTGGGGGCACCATAGACCTTAGAGTCTTAAGAGAAATAGATTGTACTAATGTCAACATGTTGTTTGTACTATAGTTACCAAGATGTTACCCTTGGGAGAGCCTGGGTATCAGATACATAAGATCTCTTTGAATAATTTCTCACAGTTGCATGTAAATCTACAATTACTCAATAAAGATTTCAATAAAATATGTTATTAATAGATATTTATAAAACCAAATCTGAAAATAAAAATTTTTTTAAAGTGAAATGGGAGAGAACCTCCAAGTCAGAGAGGCAAGTGGTAGGACTCCCAGGCCACCTCAGGTGTTTTGGCAATTTCTGCCCCATGTACGATGTAGAGAATGCTTGTGTGGGCTGGTGGAACAGAGTGCCTCATCAGTGATGTCTGTCCTACATGAAGGAGGAGGAGTTCTCAGAACAAGTGCTATGCATTTGCCATCTATTCAATGATGGTGTGGGATTGTGACATCTGGGGCCACTGTTTCCCCATCTCTTTGCCATGAAGTGATGGGACCAGATGCCATGATCTTAGTTTTCTGAATGTTGAGCTTTGAGCCAACTTTTTCACTCTCCTCTTTCACTTTCATCAAGAGGCTTTTTAGTTCCTCTTCACTTTCTGCCATAAGGGTGGTGTCATCTGCATATCTGAGGTTATTGATATTTCTCCCAGCAATCTTGATTCCAGCTTGTGCTTCCTCCAGCCTAGCGTTTCTCATGATGTACTCTGCATATAAGTTAAATAAGCAGGGTGGCAATATACAACCTTGATATACTCCTTTTCCTATTTGGAACCAGTCTGTTGTTTCATGTCCAGTTCTAACTGTTGCTTCCTGACCTGCATACAGATTTCTCAAGAGGCAGGTCAGGTGATCTGATATTCCTATCTTTTTCAGAATTTTCCACAGTCAAAGGCTTTGGCAACAAATCCCACCACTGTAGGCCACTCCCTGTAAGTCCAGGCAGGGACCCATTTGTGAGCAGGCTTGTATACCAGCTGGCTCCTAAAGGGATGAGAACCGTGGCTCTTCTAACAGTAGCTAATGTTTATTGAACATTTTCCAGTGGCCAGGCCTTGTGATAAGTGCTTTACATAAATTAATTTACTGAATCCTCATGGCAAACCCATTACTTACCTTCAAAAACGAGGCTTTCTGGTGCCCAGGTGTTTCAACCCTGGCCTAATAGGTGTTCTGCTTGCCCACCAGGTCCTTGGCTGATACCTAGTTCTTTCTAGAGCAGTGAGAGGTCCTGAGGATGGGGTTTTGAGCATCCCCTCCCCTCAAGCTTCTCCCACCTATGGCCCTGATTGCTGGCCAATCAGGAAGTGGCCAAGTGTGGCTCTGCAGAGAGCCTGGGCTTCCTTCTTCACACAGCAGTGCTGGAGGGCAAGAATCTTGGGTAACAATGGCTGACATCCATGGAGCATTTACTAGGTGCCAGACACTGTGGTCAGCCACATTAGACTGCCGCTCTCGTCCTCTCATCTCATCCCCACCAGCATCCTGTGAAATTGATAGGATTTCCATCCCCTTTTTCCTGATAAAGAGGTCAAAGTGAAGTTGCCCATGTACAAAGAGATGGTCTGTGGAGAGCAGGTGTTTGAACCCAGGTCTGGCCATTGCATTGGCTTCCCAGGGGGATCAGTAGTAAAGAATACTCCTGCCAATGCAGCAGGTGTGGCTTTGATCCCTGGGCTGGGAAGATCCCCTGGAGAAGGGAAAGGCAACCCACTCCAGTATTCTTTCCTGGAGAATCCCCATGGACAGAGGAGCCTGGCAGGCTACAGTCCATTGGGTCTCAAAGAGTCAGACATGACTAAGTGACTGTGAGCTTGCATGCATGCATATGTTGGCTAATGCAACAACCCATGATCACTTTCAGGGATCTGTCTAGAACCCAGATAGGTGTTCAGTAAATATGTGAGGAATGAATGAAATTCACTCAAAAGTGCCAACCTTTGGTAGTGCTAGTAGACTCCAACCTAAGTGTCCCGAAATGAGGTAGCAAACTAGTCAAGTGGGGTAATGGGCATGCCCCTACTTACAAGACTCATCTCCTCAAAGAAGACATTAAGGAAAGAATTGTTAATGTCTGTAGAGCATCTTCTGAATACTAAGTACTGGACTGGGTGTGCTTGGGGGTACATATCAAGGATAGATGAGATAAGATCCCATGTTTTAGGAAGCAGCGTTGTGGGGGAGGCTGTAACTGTTGTGAACTTCATTGTGTGTACCTACTGTTTCCATCTTGTGGGTCCCACTTATCCCCATCTTCTTGCCTTTGGTTGCAGTACTCACCATGACTTGTATGTGTTTCTACAACCTGTTGAATCACGCTTGGTGTGGTGGTGGTGGTGGTGGGGGGGCAGCCATCTGCATTTTAACAAGTTCTTCAAGTGATTCTGATGCACCCTCAAGTTTGACAACCACTGATTTATATCAAAGACTTGGGATGTAACTGGTGCTTCATAAACGGCCAAGGTGGTTATTTGGAATGGTTCTAATACTTTGGAGAACTGAGGAGTCAAGAAATTGTGGTTCCTGAAGGAGCCTGGAAGAAGCACAAGCTGGAATCAAGATTGCCGGGAGAAATATCAATAACCTCAAATATGCAGATGACACCACCCTTATGGCAGAAAGTGAAGAAGAACTAAAAAGCTTCTTGATGAAAGTGAAAGAGGAGAGTGGAAAAGTTGGCTTAAAGCTCAACATTCAGAAAACGAAGATCATGACATCTGGTCCCATCACTTCATGGCAAATAGATGGGGAAACAGTGGAAACAATGTCAGACTTTATTTTGGGGGGCTCCAAAATCACTGCAGATGGTGATTGCAGCCATGAAATTAAAAGACGCTTACTCCTTGGAAGGAAAGTTATGACCAACCTAGATAGCATACTCAAAAGCAGAGACATTACTTTGCCGACCAAGGTCCTTCTAGTCAAGGTTATGGTTTTTCCAGTGGTCATGTATGGATGTGAGAGTTGGACTGTGAAGAAAGCTGAGTGCCGAAGAATTGATGCTTTTGAACTGTGATGTTGGAGAAGACTTTTGAGAGTCCCTTGGACTGCAAGGAGATCCAACCAGTCCATTCTAAAGGAGATCAACCCTGGGATGTTTTTGGAAGGAATGATGCTAAAGCTGAAGCTCCAGTACTTTGGCCACCTCGTGCGAAGAGTTGACTCATTGGAAAAGACTCTGATGCTGGGAGGGATTGGGGGCAGGAGGAGAAGGGGACAACAGAGGATGAGATGGCTGAATGGCATCACAGACTCCATGGATGTGAATCTGAGTGAACTCCGGAAGTTGGTGATGGACAGGGAGGCCTGGCGTGCTGCGATTCATGGGGTCGCAAAGAGTCAGACACGACTGAGCGACTGAACTGAACTGAATCCATTTTGAGTTTATTTTGTATATGTTGTCAGAGAATGTTCTTGTTCTTTTACATGTAGCTGTCCAATTTTCTCAGCACCACTTATTGAAGAGACTGTCTCTTCTACATTGTGTATTCTTGCCTCCATTGTCATAGATTAATTGACCATGAATGTATAGGTTTATGTCTTAGCTCTCTATCCTATTATTAAAATGTTTATTTATTTGGCTGTGCTGGGTCTTAGTTGTAACACTTGTGATCTTTAGTTATGCCATGTGGGATCTAGTTCCCTTACCAGGGATTGAACCCCAGGTCCCCAGCAGTAGGAGCATGGAGTCTTAGCCACATAGGGAAGTCCCTGTGTGTTTATTTTTGTGCCGGTACCATACTGTGTTGATGCCTATAGTTTTGTAGTATAGTCTGTATGTCAGGGAACATGATTATTCCTCCAGCTGAGTTCTTCTTTCTTAAGATTGTTTTGGGTATTCAGAGTCTTTTGTGTTTCTATACAGAATTATAGCTCAGTTGGTAAAAGAATGTGCCTGCAATGCAGGAGACCCAGATTCGATTCCTAGCATGGGAAGATCCCCTGGAGAAGGAAATGGCAACTCACTCCAGTATTCTTGCCTGGAGAATCCTGTGGACTGAGGAGCCTGGCAGGCTACATGGGGTCACAAGAGTCAGGCACAACTTAGCAGCTAAACCACCACAAATTTAAAAATATTTGTTCTCATTCTGTGAAAAATGTTTTTGGTATATTGATATGGGGTTTCATTGAAACTGTAGATTGCTTGCGTTGTATGGTCATTTTAACAGTATTAACTCTTCCAGTCTAAGAACACTATGTATCTATCTGTTTGTGTCATCTTAAGTTTCTTTCATCAGTATCTTACAGTTTGGGGGGTCCAGGTCTTTTGCTTCCTTAGATAAGTTTATTCCCAGGTATTTTATTCTTTTTGATGCAACAGTAAATAGGATTGTTTCCTTAATTTCTCTATTGATATTTGTTAGTGTATAGAAATGAAGCATATTTCTGTATATTAATTTTGTATCCTGCAATTTTACCAAATTTGTTGATGAGCTCTAGTAGTGTTCTGGTAGCATTTTAAGGATTTTCTATGTATAATATGTTATCTGCAAACAGTGACAGTTTTACCCCTTCCTTTCCAGTTTGAATTCCTTTTATTTATTTTCTTCTTTGATTGCTCTGGCTAGGACTTCCAAAACTATGTTGAATAAAAATGATGAGAATGGACATTCATATGTTGTTCCTAATCTTAGAGGAAATGATTTCAGCTTTTCATCATTGAATATGTTATCTGTGGGTTTGTCATATATGACCTTTATGTTGTGGTATGTTCTCTCTATACCCATTTTCTGGAGAGTTTTTATCATAAATGGATGTTGAATTTTATCAAAAGCTTTTTTCTGCATCTATTGAGATCACCATATGGGGTTTTTATTCTTCAGTTTGTTGATGTGGTATATCACATTGATTTGTAGATATTGAAAATCCTGGTAATCTTTGGATTAATGCCACTTGAACATGGTGTATGACCCTTTTAATGAATCATTGCATTTGGTTTGCTAGTATTTTGTGGAGGATTTTTGTATCTATGTTCATTAGTTGTATTAGCTTGTAATTTTCTTTTTTTGTGGTATTTTCATCTGGCTTTGGTATCAGAGTAATGGTGGCCTCATAGGACTGTTTAATGTTTAAGCTCGTTAGGTTATCTGGGAGAACAACTTGTATGGGGGTTAGGCATATGCTATCCTCCTTTTGTCTCTCTCCTTCCACCTCCTCAAAGAGGTGGTAGAGAGAAATATTTGAACAGTGATAGGTATAGGGGAGGGCAAAGGTATTAGAAAGCATGAGGTTGGAGGGATATATACAAATGTTGTAAGTGGAGAGGACCATGCTAACAAGTGAAAATGGAAGCTACATCCCTGGGTAGAGCCTATAAAAGGTTTGTGACTGAGATGTGAGAAACACAGAGATGCAAGAGAAAAGCGAAAGGGAGATTGGGAGCTTAAATATATATGGCTCAGATTCTGAAGTGGGGAAGGAAGCTCCAGAAAAGACCTAGAGACTGGAGGCAGCACCATCTCAGATGGCTGTTTAGAAGAAAAGGAAGTCCCACATACCATCCTCTCCGAAGGAAGTAGTCTGCATGAGTTGTGAATTCACAGCACCCCAAATGCAGTAGCCTTCTAGTGTGATTGCCTACTTGACAGATTTCTCTCAGGTGGGCTCTGGACCACTAGCATGGATTGATTGGCCCTTTGGTGAAGAGGAAATAATACAATCTTCCTTTTTAAGAAAATTTCCAACTTATTGAGCTGCAATTTACTCACAATAAGATTCACCCATTTTAAATGTACAGTTGGATGAATTTTAGTAATTGTATAAAGTCATACAACCATCACCATAATCTAGTTACAGGACAGTTCCATGATCCTAAAAGATTTCCTTTTATACTCTTCCAAGACCCCTGGCCTCAAGCATCCATTGATTTGCTTTCTGCCAGTGTATTCTTTTGTGTTCCACTTCTTAGTTATGGCATATGAGATCTAGTTCCCCAACCAAGGATTGATCCTGGGCCCCCTGCATAGGGAGCATGGAGTCTTAGCCACTGGACCACCAGGGAAGTCCCAATCATAATTTTTTAATAGCAGATGTTTTAAACTTTGATGAAGTCTAATTTATCATTTTTTTCTTTTATGGTTTATGCTTTTTGCATACTGAGAAATCTTTGTCTACTGCAAAGTCTCAAAATTTTCTCCTGTGGCTATTGAGTTGTTCAGCATCATTTCTTCCAAAAACTGTCTTTTTTCTTTCTTTCTTTTTGTTTGTTTGTAATTCTTCTATTTTCTCTCTACACTTGTACTTTACTGAGGTGAAGTTCTGCCATCTTTATCTGTTAACAACTCTGTGGACCCAGATTGGAAGTGGAAATACTGCTGCTGTTGAGAAATGTTGCCTAACTGTAAGGAATATCAGCAAACATATTCGACCATGGCATTTGCTCAGAGCTTTGTGGATGCAGAACTTGTGGCACCACATTCTCTGTGGTTTGTTAGCTCCTTGGAACTTTGGAAAGATGGAAAAATCTGGGATTAAAGTAATAGAAATCTGAAGATTTTGAAGAATCTATGTCAGTTCCAGGGAACAAAGTTCCAGACTCCAAGCCCATACTTGAGTGAAGCACCTATAGCTGGATGGAGCGGAACAGAAAAAAGCTTTATGCATAATTTGGAATTTAAGTTTCTCTGAGGGAACAGATAAAAGATATTTTATTGGTGCTTTAATTTTTCTAAGAGAGTATAAGTGTGTATCTGTGATTTGGAAAAAAGGACTAGAGTTTGGTGTTGAAAAGTGATGGTGAATTTGGTATATTTTCAAATACTTTGGGTATTATCCAGTGTATATTAGTCTAATTTCTAAATTCTTAAGTAGCCATTGACCTTAAATATGCTTCTCTGTATATGCACACACATTGTGATGGTTAATTTTATGTGTATCAATTTGGCTGGATCATGGTGCCAAATAATGCTGGTCAAGCATTATTCTGGATGTTTCTGTTCAGATGATATATATACACACACATATATACATACATACAACTGGTAATATACCCTTCATGTTATCTTGCTCCTTACTACTTCTTTTCTCCACATATTAATATTTTTGGAGATTGTTCCAAACTTCACATATAGATCTACTTTATTCTTTTATACAACAGTATGATATCCTCTTGTATAGGTATACTATGTTTATTTAACTAGTCTCCCATTTATTACTATATTTTAACATTTATCTTTACAAGTAATACCATAGTGACCACCTTTGTACAAAAAGTTTTACACCTGCTTTTTCAGTAGAATAGATTCAGAGATACATACAAGCATTTAATATATACATATATATATATATCTTTTTATATTATCTCTAGCTATTGGATGTCTGCATAATATTCCATTATATGACCACTAAATATATTATTTAGTTATTGAAGCAGTTCCCTATGATTGGATAGTCAGTAGTTTACAATATTTTGCAAAAAATAAGTTAAGGACAAAGATGAGTTTGACTGGTTCTGAATGAGCATGTGTATGTGTGTGTTTGTGTATTAATCAGGGTACTCCAGAGAAACAAACCAATAGAATGTGTATATATAAAGAGAGGGAATTCCCTGGTGGTCCTTTAGTTAGGACTTGGTGCTAGAGTCCAGGTTCAATCCCTGTTCAAGGAACTAAGATTGTGCAAGCTGCAAGGTGCAGTCGAAAAATAAAAATAAAAAATTGAGAGATTTATTTTAAGGAGTGGGTTCACATGATTATGGAGGCTGGTTGGGGAAATAGCGTGGAGATCCAAGGAAAAGCCAGTGTTGTAGTTCAAGTCCGAAGGCCAACTGCTGGCAGAACTCCTTGCTTAAGTTAGGTTAGCCTTTGTGAATTTGGTACATAGTAAGTGCTTCTCAACTGTCAACCTAAAAAATAAAATAGCAAAATTAAAAGTAAAATGAAATGTGTTTTTACTAATTCTAATTAAATCCTCAGTATGCTTTATCTATAGCTTAATTTAAAAAAGGAAAAAAAAACAAAATGCAAAAGACGTGAAGAGACATTTCACTAAGGAGGATTTATAGATGGCAAATAGGCACATAAAATATGTTCAATATTATTAGTTATTAGGGATACACAAATTAAAACCATGTTGACCTATCACCATGCATCTATCAGGGGATCTAAAATTAATGAGAATAACACATGCTGAGGAAGATGTAATGAAAGTAGATCATTCACACATTGATGGTGGAAATATAAAATGGGACAGACACTCTGGAAGGAGTTTGGCAATTTCTATTGAAAGCTAAATGTGCAAGCACTATACCACCTAGCCATTGTACTCCTGGGCACTTATCCCAGAGAAATGAAGATTTCTGTTCACATGAAAACCTGTACACAAATGTTCAGAGCAGCTTTATTAGTAATAGCTTTATTCACAAACTGGAAACAACCCCATTGTCTTTCAACTGGTGAATGGTTAAACAAACTGTGGTAAATCTATAGGTAAATCTATTGCTCAGCAATAAAAAGGAAGGAACTATTGATACAGGTAACTACATGGATGAATCTCCAAAGAACTGTGCTGAGTGGAAAAAGCCAATCCCCAAAGGTTACATGCTGTCTGATTGTATTTATATTATTTATGTACATTCTTGGAATAAAATTATAGAAATGGAGAGCAGTTTACTGTTGACCATGCATTAGGGAGGAGAGGGGTGGAAGGGAAGAAGGTATGGCTGTGAAGAGGAAATTCGAGGGGTCCTTGTGCTGATAGAACTGTTCTGCATCTTAGCTCTATCAGTGCCAATATTTTGGTTTTGCTATTGTTTTCTACCTTTGCAAGATGTTGCTCTTGGGGGAAACTGAGTATAGGATACACTGGATTTCTCCATAGTATTTCTTACAACTGCATATAATTATCCCATAATAAGAAGCTCAATTAAAGAATTTAACAAATAAACATCATTCTCCCAATGGAACGGTGAATGCAGCCATTAGAAGATGCTTGCTCCTTGGAAAGAAAGCTATCACAAACCTAGACAGTGTATTAAAAAGCAGAGATATCACTATGCTGAAAAAGGCCCATATAGTCAAAGCTATGCTTTTTCCAGTAGTTGTGTTCAGATATGAGAGTTGGACTATAGAGAAGGCTGAACACCAAAGAATTGATGCTTTTGAATTCTGGTGTTGGAGAAGACTATAGAGTTCCTTGGACAACAAGGAGATCAAACCAGTCAATCCTACAGGAAATCAACCCTGAATATTCATCGGAAGGACTGATGCTGAAACCAAAGCTCCAATACTTTGGCAATCTGATGTGAAGAGCATCAGGAAAAGACCCTT
Organism: Oryx dammah; assembly: GCF_014754425.2. Lineage (NCBI taxonomy): Eukaryota > Metazoa > Chordata > Mammalia > Artiodactyla > Bovidae > Oryx > Oryx dammah. The sequence goes on from NW_024070207.1 coordinate 44,019,527, forward strand.
GTGCTGGGAAAGATTGAAGGCAGGAGGAGAAGGGGGCAACAGAGGATGAGATGGTTGGATGGCATCACTGACTCTATGGATATGAGTTTGAGCAAATTCTGGGAAATAGTGAAGGACAGGGAAGCCTCTCCGGCTGCAGTCCATGGGTTTGCAAACAGTCTGACATGACTGTGCGACTGAACAACAACAACAACAACAACAACAAATAACCAGGACCAAACAGTGTGGTTGTACTTACAGATAAAAAAGACATAATCATGTGGCAGTAAAACAACAACAAAAAAATGATGCTAATGGGAGAATGTTTCAAATGTCAAAACCAAATGGATTATCTTTTCTTACACTCCTTCAATGGCTCACAACAATGCCACACTTAGTATGGCTCCTATTAGAACTAGAATCATCATACAGCTTTCTGTTTTCCTTAGAGTTCCTGATTGTATTTCATTTATATTGTCAACCAAAAGCACATATAAATAGCTTCTGGTTTCTTATATAAGTTGATTATGGAATTTGTGCCTATCAGGGATATTCTTTACTGAGCACTTTGACTTCCTTTTTTTTTTTTTTTTTTGAGCAGTCCTCAATTTATTTATTTATTTATTTTTTAATTTATTTTTTATTTTACTTTACAATTCTGTATTGGTTTTGCCATACATTGACATGAATCCACCACGGGTGTACATGCATTCCCAAACATGAACCCCCCTCCCACCCCGCTCCCCACGACATCTCTCTGGGTCATCCCCGCGTACCAGCCCCAAGCGTGCCATATCCTGCATCAGACATAGACTGGCAATTCCATTCTTACATGATATTATACATGTTTCAATGCCATTCTCCCAAATCATCTCACCCTCTCCCTCTCCCACTGAGTCCAAAAGTTCATTATACACATCTGTGTCTTTTTTGCTGTCCTGCATACAGGGTCATCTTTGCCATCTTTCTAAATTCCATATATATGTGTTAGTATACTGTATTGGTGTTTTTCTTTCTGGCTTACTTCACTCTGTATAATCGGCTCCAGTTTCATCCGTCTCATCAGAACTGATTCAAATGTATTCTTTTTAATGGCTGAGTAATACTCCATTGTGTATATGTACCACTGCTTTCTTATCCATTCATCTGCTGATGGACATCTAGGTTGTTTCCATGTCCTGGCTATTATAAACAGTGCTGTGATGAACATTGGGGTACACGTGTCTCTTTCAATTCTGGTTTCCTCAGTGTGTATGCCCAGCAATGGGATTGCTGGGTCATAAGGCAGTTCTATTTGCAATTTTTTAAGGAATCTCCACACTGTTCTCCATAGTGGCTGTACTAGTTTGCATTCCCACCAACAGTGTAGGAGGGTTCCCTTCTCTCCACACCCTCTCCAGTATGTATTGCTTGCAGATTTTTGGATCGCAGACATTCTGACTGGTGTGAAGTGGTACCTCATTGTGGTTTTGATTTGCATTTCTCTAATAATGAGTGATGTTGAGCATCTTTTCATGTGTTTGTTAGCCATCCGTATGTCTTCTTTGGAGAAATGTCTATTTAGTTCTTTGGCCCATTTTTTGATTGGGTCGTTTATTTTTCTGGAATTGAGCTGCAGGTGTTGCTTGTATATTTTTGAGATTAGTCGTTTGTCAGTTGCTTCATTTGCTATAATTTTCTCCCATTCGGAAGGCTGTCTTTTCACTTTGCTTATATTTTCCTTTGTTGTGCAGAAGCTTTTAATTTTAATTAGGTCCCATTTCTTTATTTTTGCTTCTATTTCCAGAATTCTGGGAGGTGGATCATAGAGGATCCTGCTGTGGTTTATGTCGGAGAGTGTTTTGCCTATGTTCTCCTCTAAGAGTTTTATAGTTTCTGGTCTTACATTTAGATCTTTAATCCATTTTGAGTTTATCTTTGTGTGCGGTGTTAGAAAGTGATCTAGTTTCATTCTTTTACAAGTGGTTGACCAGTTTTCCCAGCACCACTTGTTAAAGAGATTGTCTTTACTCCATTGTATATTCTTGCCTCCTTTGTCAAAGATAAGGTGTCCATATGTGTGTGGATTTATCTCTGGACTTTCTATTTTGTTCCATTGATCTATAGTTCTGTCTTTGTGCCAATACCATACTGTCTTGATGACTGTGGCTTTGTAGTAGAGCCTGAAGTCAGGCAGGTTGATTCCTCCAGTTCCATTCTTCTTTCTCAAGATTGCTTTGGCTATTCGTGGTTTTTTGTATTTCCATACAAATCTTGAAATTATTTGTTCTAGTTCTGTGAAAAATATCACTGGAAGCTTGATAGGGATTGCATTGAATTTGTAAATTGCTTTGGGTAGTATACTCGTTTTCACTATATTGATTCTTCCAATCCATGAGCATGGTATATTTCTCCATCTATTAGTGTCCTCTTTGATTTCTTTCATCAGTGTTTTATAGTTTTCTATATATAGGTCTTTAGTTTCTTTAGGTAGATATATTCCTAAGTATTTTATTCTTTTTGTTGCAATGGTGAATGGAATTGTTTCCTTAATTTCTTTTTCTACTTTCTCATTATTAGTGTATAAGAATGCAAGGGAATTCTGCGTGTTGATTTTATATCCTGCAACTTTACTATATTCATTAATTAGCACTAGTAATTTTCTGGTAGAGTCTTTAGGGTTTTTTATGTGGAGGATCATGTCATCTGCAAACAGTGAGAGTTTTACTTCTTGTTTTCCAATTTGGATTCCTTTTATTTCTTTTTCTGCTCTGATTGCTGTGGCTAAAACTTCCAGAACTATGTTGAATAGTAGTGGTGAAAGTGGGCACCCTTGTCTTGTTCCTGACTTTAGGGGAAATGCTTTCAATTTTTCACCATTGAGGATAATGTTTGCTGTGGGTTTGTCATACATAGCTTTTATTATGTTGAGGTATGTTCCTTCTATTCCTGCTTTCTAGAGAGTTTTTATCATAAATGGATGTTGAATTTTGTCAAAGGCCTTCTCTGCATCTATTGAGATAATCATATGGCTTTTATTTTTCAATTTGTTAATGTGGTGAATTACATTGATTGATTTGCGGATATTGAAGAATCCTTGCATCCCTGGGATAAAGCCCACTTGGTCATGGTGTACGATCTTTTTAATATGTTGTTGGATTCTGATTGCTAGAATTTTGTTGAGGATTTTTGCATCTATATTCATCAGTGATATTGGCCTGTAGTTTTCTTTTTTTGTAGTATCTTTGTCAGGTTTTGGTATTAGGGTGATGGTGGCCTCATAGAATGAGTTTGGAAGTTTCCCTTCCTCTGCAATTTTCTGGAAGAGTTTGAGTAGGATAGGTGTTAACTCTACTCGAAATTTTTGGTAGAATTCAGCTGTGAAGCCGTCTGGACCTGGGCTTTTGTTTGCTGGGAGATTTCTGATTACAGTTTCAATTTCCGTGCTTGTGATGGGTCTGTTAAGATTATCTATTTCTTCCTGGTTCAGTTTTGGAAAATTGTACTTTTCTAAGAATTTGTCCATTTCTTCCAGGTTGTCCATTTTAATGGCATATAATTGCTGATAGTAGTCTCTTATGATCCTTTGTATTTCTGTGTTGTCTGTTGTGATCTCTCCATTTTCATTTCTAATTTTATTGATTTGATTTTTCTCTCTTTGCTTCTTGATGAGTCTGGCTAATGGTCTGTCAATTTTATTTATCCTTTCAAAGAACCAGCTTTTGGCTTTGTTGATTTTTGCTATGGTCTCTTTTGTTTCTTTTGCATTTATTTCTGCCCTCATTTTTAAGATTTCTTTCCTTCTGCTAACTCTGGGGTTCTCCAATTCTTCCTTTTCTAGTTGCTTTAGGTGTAGAGTTAGGTTATTTATTTGACTTTTTTCTTGTTTCTTGAGGTATGCCTGTATTGCTATGAACTTTCCTCTTAGCACTGCTTTTATAGTGTCCCACAGGTTTTGGGTTGTTGTGTTTTCATTTTCAATAGTTTCTATGCATATTTTGATTTCTTTTTTGATTTCTTCTGTGATTTGTTGGTTATTCAGGAGTGTGTTGTTCAGCCTCCATATGTTGGAATTTTTAATAGTTTTCCTCCTGTAATTGAGATCTAATCTTAGTGCATTATGGTCAGAAAAGATGCTTGGAATGATTTCGATTTTTTTGAATTTATCAGGGTTATATTTATGGCCCAGGATGTGATCTATCCTGGAGAAGGTTCCATGAGCACTTGAGAAAAAGGTGAAATTCATTGTTTTGGGGTGAAATGTCCTATAGATATCAATTAGGTCTAACTGGTCTAATGTATCATTTAAAGTTTGCATTTCTTTGTTAATTTTCTGTTTAGTTGATCTATCCATAGGTGTGAGTGGGGTATTAAAGTCTCCCACTCTTATTGTGTTGTTGTTAATTTCCCCTTTCATACTTGTTAGCATTTGTCCTACATATTGCAGTGCTCCTATATTGGGTGCATATATATTTATAATTGTTATATCTTCTTCTTGGATTGATCCTTTGATCATTATGTAGTGGCCTTCTTTGTCTCTTTTCACAGCCTTTGTTTTAAAGTCTATTTTATCGGATATGAGTATTGCCACTCCTGCTTTCTTTTGGTCTCTATTTGTGTGGAATATCTTTTTCCAACCCTTCACTTTCAGTCTGTATGTGTCCCTTGTTTTGAGGTGGGTCTCTTGTAAGCAGCATATAGAGGGTTCTTGTTTTTGTATCCATTCGGCCAGTCTTTGCCTTTTGGTTGGGGCATTCAATCCATTTACGTTTAAGGTAATTATTGATAAGTATGATCCCGTTGCCATTTACTTTATTATTTTGGGTTCGGGTTTATACTCCCTTTTTGTGTTTCCTGTCTGGAGAATATCCTTTAGAATTTGTTGGAGAGCTGGTTTGGTGGTGCTGAATTCTCTCAGCTTTTGCTTGTCTGTAAAGCTTTTGATTTCTCCTTCGTATTTGAATGAGATCCTTGCTGGGTATAGTAATCTGGGCTGTAAGTTATTTTCTTTCATCACTTTAAGTATGTCCTGCCATTCCCTCCTGGCCTGAAGAGTTTCTATTGAGAGATCAGCTGTTATCCTTATGGGAATTACTACCTATTGCTTTCTTGGTCAGCTTAGCAGTTCTCATCTTGGGATTTCTTCAATTGCACACCTCTGGAGTACTTTTTTCAAAAATATTTATTTATTCGGCTGTTCTGGGTCTTGCAGCATGCAGGATCTTTGATTTTCATTGCAGCATATGGAATTTAGTTGCAGCATATGGGATCTAGTTCCCTGACCAGCAATCGAACCCCGGCCCCTACATTGGGAGCTGAGTCTTAACCACTGGACCACCAGGCAAGTCCCTGGAGTACTTTAAAATACAGATTTTTAGGCATTCCCACAGATCTGTTCAGATGGAGTTTCTTGGAGTAGGTGTGGCTGGAGTATATGCTTTTTTAAAAAACTCCTCCAGGTGATTAAAAAAAAATATTGAAGTATAGTTGATTTACAATGTTGTATTAATTTCTGCTATACAGCAAAGTGAGTCACTTGTACATATATATGTACATATATTATATTTGTACGTATATATAGTGTGCTGCTGCTGCTAAATCGCTTCAGTGTCCAACTCTGTGTGACCCATTGGACGGCAGCCCACCAGGCTCCTCCGTCCCTGGGATTCTCCAGGCAAGAACACTAGAGTGGGTCGCCATTTCCTTCTTTAATGCATGAAAGTGAAAAGTGAAAGTGAAGTCACTCAGTCGTGTCCGACTCTTAGCGACCCCATGGACTGCAGCCTACCAGGCTCCTCCGTCCATGGGATTTTCCAGGCAAGAGCACTGGAGTGGGTTGCCATTGCCTTCTCCGATACAGTGTACATATTTGTACAAATATATATATGTATTTATATATGTTCTTTTTCATATTCTTTCCCACTATGGTTTATTACAGGATTTTGAATATAGCTCTCTGTGCTATACCTGTAGGACCTTGTTGTTTCTCCCAGGTGAATTTTTGCTCATCAGTCATATTTGAGAACCCATGTAGCTTATCCTTAGTGTCCTATAACTGTTGTTATTATTATTAAGAGTAATAATAAGTACTGTTTTTTGAGGATTCATTATGTTTCCAGGCATTGTTTTAATAGTGAATGCATGGTCTCATTTAATCTTTACAACAAACCTGTGAGGTAGGTACTATTATTATTCCTATTTATAGAAAATTTAGTTCAGAAAAGTTCAATCACACCACTTTCAAGATCCAGAAACAAGATCAGAACTGAGTTTTGTCTGACAACAAATCTTGGATTTAACCAACAAACTGTTAATTTTTAAATGGATAGACCCAAGGGCCTCATGGAAAATCTCGAGAAGTAAAAGAACTTGGTGTTGGATCACAGATTTAGGACTGCGTACTGTCAACTAGTTTTACAGCTAAAACCTGGCATCTTTTAATCAGTTAAATCAACTAAGCAAGGTTATTTTTGTGAGATACCAGAAGTATGACTAATGGACTGTGGGTCATGTGGGAAACCTTCACAATTACTTTTGAACTCTGAGTATTTTGGACACAATAAAAATTATTCACAAATCCTACCAATATATATCTTAAAAGTTTTTCCATGGAAGCGTCTCAAAGAAAGGTGGTATCTATGGCTATCTGTAACTGCCTGCTCCATATTTTCTCTGGCTTCCATTTTGATGGATAATTGGAATGAGCTGTACTAATTTCTGAGCTTTTGAAATAGAATGCTTAATTCATTTGTAGTTAGGAAAATTAAGAGTAGCCTCTAAATGACTTGTTCACTTTAGTGGCTAAATATTTGGAATGACATACCGTGCCATCATTGAACTAGAGTCTTAACTTTTACAAATACCAAAGATGACTCAGAACTATTCCCATTTAAGAAGTATGCCCTAGAAGCTCTTGATGTTCTGATATGGACTGATCCCCAAGATACCTCAGGTTTTAAAAAAAAAAACATGTTAGTATGTTGCTACTTGTATAAAGAGAGGGCATGCAAATTTGGCAATAAATACATTAAAATCTCTAAAAGGATGCATAAGAAGAAAACAAAAGAAACATGTCCTAGTAATGGGCACAAAAAATAATGTTTAAAATCTAACTTTAAATTGTTAATGAAATGTGGAAAATCACTACACACACACATAATGGAATAGTGAATTTTGTGCTACATTAGACTGCTGCACGCTTTCATACTGCATTGGTTGTTTTTCTTGTGTGATTTAAAAACCCAAACCAACTCTTCTAATTAAGCTCCCTGGCCAGGAACTCACTTGGATCCCTGACAGTCCCTAGTTAAAGCCTAGTTTTTTAGTTTTTGACAGCAAACTAAGACCCTCTTGTTTGCTTCAGAAAAACTGGCTGGTTTTAGTTCCTGGTATTATTTTGGTGGTACCCTCATTCCAACAAGTCACCAATCCACTTGACCATGATTTACAACTGTGCCAGATTTTTCTTGGTTGCTTTTTGTTTGAGACAGATAGTAGTAGTGGTGATAAAGTTACTGTTAGCTTGGTTTTGATTTCTGACAAATTATTTTGGAAGCAGGAATAAGGTGGTATATTAGGATGATAAATTAAAGGTAAAAGCAACTAAATCAGATTACTTGAATGACTATATGTTTTCAGGGAATATATTTTAATTCTTCCATTTATTGCTTCTTAATTAGTCCATAACTCAGAAGGTTAAAAACACCAAAGACAGGTGACATTTTATGAAATCTTTCAAATGTGCTTTTTCTGATAGTGCTGCTCGACGTGAATAGTATTCAGTAATTTTTAAAATAATTTTATTTATCTTTGTTAACATGCTTGGAAATAGGAAAAGAGACTGAGTCAGAAACCTTCAGTACTTTCATTGTTAAATCCACCTCATCTCCTTTTATGTGACTTCTTGCCAGAAAAGAAATGGCCTAAGAATTTCCACCTGCCTGATTAGACATTTGTAAGAAGTCTTACAGTACTTTCATTTCACAAATATATTATCCCAAGTAATAAGTTTTTATAACCCTTACCCCTTAAGGAGCCCAAAACTAGGCTTGAAGGGAAATGACAAACTTTGCCAAAAAACTGGAAATATCCTTTCTTTCCCCTCTGTGGTCTAGTGGTGTCACTTAACTATAACTCCTCAGTCTATGACCTTCAGAAACCTAGAGGGCTAAACAGAAGTAGAGCATTGAAGGTCACCCCCTCCACAGATACCCAAAAAGGGGAACAAATATTCATTATAACAGGTAAATGTTTTTATAATTATGGCAGATGGTGATTGAAGCAAAGGCAATTCAAAAGGGGAGACACGCAAAAGCAATAATTTTGAATGTTTGACATTTGTTTTGAAACTACCTTACTACCCTATACCCTTTACCATCTGTCTGTTATCCCTCCCAACACCCACCTCTGTCTTCCCACAGGGCTCCATTGTCTGCAGTTCCTGTTTCTCAGGGGCGGAGCTGTGGGAGGCAGCCATGGGTGCCATAATAGGCACCTGCGGCCAGCACAATGGGCTGTGGGTGCTTGTGGGAGAGACAGATTGATGTATTGTGCATGGGGGAGGAGGGCTGTCACTTGAATCCATGTGAACCCAGGCTTTAGGGGCAAGGGAGATTGACAGCTTTTGTAGGTTGCATTTCTTTTTCAAAGCTTGGCTTTAATAGACAGTAAGTTTGGGGCCCCAGGCTTTCACTCCCATAATTCTAACAGGGCAATCACGAGCATTCAGCATTTCTTTTTACCCCCCTTGTTACGCATTAAATGATTTCAGTAAAGGAATGTGCAGCATTAATTAGAATTTGTTAGCAGATACCAAGGGGAAAAGTTTCTTCACAACAACTATAGGAGGTGTCATTTGTACAAAGACTTTTTTGTTTTCTTTCCCCATTACATTATCACTGCAATATGTAAGGTAGTGATTCTTTTCATTTAAATTAAGTGGAAAGCTACTAAATCTTGTTTTATTCTCCAAAAAGAATAAGGTCCTTAACACTTATCTTTTAACTTCTTTCATTTCCTAAGGTTGGTGTTTACTTTTGCTTTCAGTCCGACCCATTTACTGATCTGTGTGGTTGTGTATCCAGTTTTGTGTACCATTTAGCTCTTACAATTACAGGCAACCCACTACTGATATATAAGGATTGTTTCAGGTGAAAATAGCTACGAGTAATATTGAAAGTCATTGACACACTGGGTCCCATTTTAGTAATGGTACATTGAGAACTGCCAAAAATTAGACTCTTAGGTTTGTGTCCTAACATTTCCTAAAACTAATTTTTCCTAGTTGATGTTTAACCTTAGCCACGACATCAAAATTATGGAAGAATGGGGCAGCAGCTAAGGAATATCTTTCCTATAGAAAACTCACTCCTAAGCCACGTCAGTATTTTAAAAGTACCTCCACCCCAAGCACACACAGATAACATCACTTCCTTACAGCTAGTTTAAATGATCTTGGGTTTTTTAGTTTGATTTCCATTTTTCTATACTTTTCTTAAAAATTCTGGCATTTTAGGCTTATAAAGGGACAGAACTAACCTCAGATAGGATTCTTGTAAACATACATACTCTTTGCAATCTGAGGAACTGATAAAACATTAAAAAATTTTTTGGTGTGATTTTTCTGAATTGTCTCTCATATAAAATCATTTTCACTATGGAAGGAGTTGGAGGCTAATTGAATTCGAATTTTTCCCATTCAATTGTTTTATTTATATGTGTTAAGGGCAACAGTGAAAAATATTGATTAAGTCTACCATTATTTCTCAGAAAGAACATATTCCCACACAGTCGTCTGGCTCTGTCTATTATAATAATTTGGTGCAATGGTTTAAAAAGTAGTGGGGTGATAATAATTAGGGCGTGCGACACAGAAATTTCAATGCTGGATTCAACATTTCACCATGCAGGGCAGGAAAATTGCCGACCGGGGCTAGTCAGCTCTAAGTACTAATTAACTAATTAATCAGGTGCTGAAACCAACTGAATGGAGGATACCAGCCAGACAACTCAAGCCCAAGCAGAGGGTTGTGCTCTTTCAAAGACACTGCAGTCTTTCTTCTTGCTTTTTAACCCAATCAAAAATGAGGGGAGAAAATAGGATATGCTGACCTACTGTCGGTCATTTCGGTCCAAGTTTTTTTACTTAGAGAAAATAAAAACATGTGCCTCTGATAATAACTCTGAGGCACCATATTCAGGGTAGTCCTAAAGCTCTGGCAAAGGGCTATCTCCTTGGCCATGAACTATTTCAGGGCTAGTATATGTGGGTGTGGAGGGGGGAGGAGGCTCTGCCTTCTTGGAGTTTTCTTTTACAATATTTTCTTAACATAGGAGAATGAGAAACGTATTTCTCCTTTTGGGCTGATCTTAGGTCTTTTGCCTCATCCCTCGTTTATGTAAATGAGAAGAGTCCAATTACACATATGGAAAAAGGGTTTAATGAATCGTGAAAAAGCCCGGTTTGCAGAGAAAGGGCACAATCCTCTCGTCTTCTTCTCTTTTATATTAAACTTAGAAACATGTATTTCTTTTAAAGAAGATGATAAAGCTTAATGGTTATATCATTTTATTTTATATACTAATCTTCATACTTGGGAATTATTAAGTATATTTTGCTACAATTATCTTTGGAAGGCTTTCTGGAGACAGCAGATATTCTACAAGAACAATTGCAAAACTCTTTTTTCCCTAAATTAAAAAAAAGTATTACGTTAGTTCCTTCCATTTTTGAAGTTTTTCTTACCTCATGATATATATTTTTTTAAACACAGTTTGATCTGGAATTGTCTGCACTGAAAAAAGGACTGCATCATTATAAGAGGTTGTTACCGAACCCAAGGAAAAAACTTCAGTATTGCATACTATTTTAGCTCAATTTGGGTATTATTATGGTGTTTTAACTAGCTAGAATTTTTGGAGTGTTGCAAATTAGATAAACTCCCCCCACCACCACCACCTCCTTAAAGGTACTAAATTTTACACTAGAGCATAAAATCCCGCGTTTGGGATTTCATTTGCCTATTTTCTTTCCTCTCACTTCTTCATCCTGGAATTGTCAATAGTTGAAGGTAGACCACACAGAAAACGCCTCAACCGATTTTTTTAAATGACCAAAAAAAAAAAAAAAAAACCTTGAAAGAATATGGGGGGGGAGGAGTGAATCAATGCTATTTCTGACTGTAACTCTTAAAATTTGATAAGTACCCAACCAGCCTGGAAGAGGTGCTTTACAGGGCCAGCAATAAAGTTCTAAATCACGACTGCAGGTGCTTTCCAGAGACCAAATCCAACAGCTTGGTTGGGCACTTGGGGAAACTGAGGCTGGAAAAGCCGGGAGGGGCGGGGCGGCAAATGCCTGAATTGATTTTTTTTTTCCCCTTCATAAAATGACTGCTTCGATCCATGGAAAACATTTCTCTTGGGCACCTCCTGTGTGGAGGGCACTGCCAGGATGCCGACTTCACGAGGGCTGTGCTCTTTCCACTCTAACCCCCGGCCTTCCCGGATCGGCGCCCTGGATGTGATCGACACCATGAAGTTGCCCCATAATCCTCTCTGGCAACATAGGATGTAAAATTTGATCAGCTCATTGGATGAAGCCGACAAGTCTCAAAAATGTGTGAAAAGGGGGCCAAGCAGTAGGCAAGCGCCGCGTTGAGGTAGCGCTCCAGCCGGCCCCCCTCCGAGTTCCCAGTGCGGCAGCCGCGGCGGAGCGGGGGTTGGGACCGGGCTGCGGGGCCGCGGCGGCGGCGGCGGCGGGGAGGCCGCGGCGCCCTGGGCGGGGGTTGGGGGGGGCGCAGGAGCGCACCGCGGGGCCGGAAGGGGGCAGCGAGGCGGCGCCGGCGGCTGCGGAGTTATCTCCACGCAGTAGTGAGGACCCGGCCGGGCGGGGCGGGGCGGGGCGTGCACCGGGGCCGCGGGCGGCGCGCCGGAACCGTTGGCCTCAGGGCCCCGCCGCCCGCGCTCCCGCCCGCCGGCGCACGCGGAGGAGGCAGCGGCGGTGTTCGCGGTGGCTGAGGAGACGGCGGCGGCGGCAGCAGCAGCAGCGGCGGCGGCGGCGGTCGCAGAAGGAGGAGGGGAGCTCGGAGCCGGAGGTGAGGTGGAGAAGCCAGAGGAGGCTGAGGAGGAGGTGGAGGTGGAGGAGAGGAGCGGCCAGAAGGAGGAGGATGGAGGAGCAGCCGAAGGAGGGCGAGGCCGAGGTCGCGGAGCATTGGTTCTCTAAGTGGGAGCGCCAGTGCCTGGCCGAGGTGGAGCAGGAAGAGGAGCTGCCCCCGGATCTGCAGGAGGAGGCGGCCCCTGAGACGGCGGGGCTCAAGAGCGAGCAGCAGAAGCTGTGGCACCTCTTCCAGACCTCAGCCACCGCCGTGGCCCAGCTCTACAAGGATGCGGCGTGCCAACAGCCAGGACTCTCCATGTGGGACCCCTTCCAGAATGCAGCCATGGCCGTGACCAGCCTCTACAAAGAGAGCGGGCATGCCCACCAACGAAGTTTTGACCTGGGCATCCAGGTGGGCCACCAGCGTCGCATCAAAGATGTGCTGGAATGGGTGAAGAAGGGCCGGAGCATCATCCTTCGCGAAGATCTGATCAGTTTCCTGTGTGGCAAGGTGCCCCCGGCGCCCCCACCGCCGCCTCGTACCCCGAGGATGCCCGCGAAGCCGGCCTCAGAGGCCCCCAGCCAGGCCGCCGCCACCGAATCGGGCTCGTCAGTGGACGTCGACCTGCAGCCGTTCCACGAGGCCATCGCCCTTCACGGCCTCAGCGGCGCCATGGCCAGCATTAGCGTGCAATCTGGCGCGCCCGGCTCCCCGCCTCAAGCCAGCGAGGTCGCCGGCGCTGGCCGCCGAAGAAGTAGCTTCCTCGAGGATGACTTGAGCCCGATCGACTGTGAAGAACTGGTCCTCTGCCTGGACAGTGGGGGGTCCCGCAAGCGCACCTCGGCCGAGTGTGGTGATGGCGACACGGACTCCCCAACCCACAAGCGCAACCGAATGGCCTAAACCGGTCTGAACTGCCTCGTGGGTCGCCAGCTGCCATTTTGCCGGGCCATCAACTTGCTCGTCAAAAGGGTCCTCCAGATGATCTCTTCTCTAAGTTAAACAAAGATTTCTATCAGTTTGCCACAAAAAAAAAAAAACAAACAAACAAAAAAAAAACTTTAAAAGTATTCCAGAAGAGGCTTCCTATGACTCTGACTTTCCCAGAATTATAATACTAGCAGAATACAAGTACCATGTAGTAGTTAGCAAGACCATTTAATGCAGAAGTATCCGGTCAAGCGGGAGCCTGGATTATCTTGTTCACAGTTATATTCCATAGCATCTAGCACAGTTGCTGGTGCTTAATAAATGTTTGTTGAATGAATAAATGTGACTTTATTTAAAAGTCTTAGAAGGACTAACAGGTGTTTGCTTGGGTATGGGATAGTCTTATCCTTTATTGTTTGGTTAATTGTTTGCTTTAACCGTTTTTGTTTTTTTCCTTCTAGTTCAGTTACTTTTTATCAGAATGCAAAACTTGACATCTTTGTGAAATCTGGAACATTCCGTTTTGGCTCCACGTACCATGAACCTGATTTCTAGATAGAAACTGTGCAAGGTGTACCTATGAGGCTGTGAGTTTTCTTTCTTAAAATAGTCATTTTGGTGATTATGTGATGAGGTAAAGTGCTATGATGGTTGGACAGGTAATAAGTTGCTATTGAGTCAATTTAATGCCCTTTTTAGGAAAGTTAAGCCAACAATTGAGAGCCTGAGGTCAAAGATGGCATTCCTGGTGGCTTGGTGGTATTCCTTTTTCTTAAGGATATCAAATGTCCCTTTTTCTGAGGTTAAATCTTTTTGGTGATCTCTGTTTTGAAGTGGAAGACAAAGTAGAATGAGTTTCTGGGTTTTATTTAAGGGTATGTGTGTGTGAAGTCACTTCAGTGGTGTCCAAGTCTGTGCCACACTATGGAGTATAACCCACCAGGCTTCTCTGTCCATGGGATTCTCCAGGCAAGAATACTGGAGTGAGTTGCCATGCTCTCCTCCAGGGGATCTTCCTGACTCAGGGATAGAACCTGCATCTGCTGCATTGCAGGCAGATTCTTTACTGCTAAGCCACTGGGGAAGCCCCATTTAAGGTTATATTGTTGTTTAGTCGCTAAGTCATGTCTGACTCTTTGTGACTTCATGGCCTGCCAGACTCCTCTGGGAGCCTGTCCATGGGATTTCCCAGGCAAGAATACTGGAGTGGGTAGCCATTTCCTTTTCCAGGAGATCTATTTGACCCAAGGATTGAACCCAGGTCTCCTGCATGGCAGGTAGATTCTTCTCCACTGAGCCACCAGAGAAGCCCCATTTAAGGGTATAGCATGATCTAATTAAAAGAGCATACACTTTGTGTCAAAAAATCAACAGTAGAATGGTAGTTCCACAGATACACTGTGTGATTTTGGGCAAATCATTTAATGTCTTTTGGCCTCAGTTTTTCATCTGTAAAATGGGACTATGTGTCTCCTAAAGTCATTGTGATGGTAAGATAAAGCCCGTATTTCAAGTATCTAGCACAATGCCTGGTACCTAAAGCATTAATGTTCTCCCTTCTCTATAAATACAAATCAGTAAAATGTTAAAATCCACTATATTTTGCAAAAGGCAAAAAAAAAAAAGATTGGTTTAGAAATCAGGAAAAAAACAGAATCTCTATGTTTTAGATGGAAACTACTGTTTCATAGTTAAAACGTGCCTAAATATCCCAGATCTTGTATTAATTATAAGTGTGTTTAACTTGTGAGTACTCAGGGTCATCACTCTGGATGTTAGGGCTGGCTTGTAGTTCCTAAAATTGCCTGAGAGATGCACCTTGCAACTGGTACAGTAGTCAAAGATCTACTTCCTCTGGCCTGGAAGACTATGAGAAGGTGGGTAAAGATGGAAAGGATTTGAAAGTGAAAGTCTTAGTGATACATAAAAGGCCAAAGTGGTTCTGAATAAGGGTGAGGTGGAGTAGAGGTGATGAAAGGGTAGACTGGGTGGGATGGGGATGGAGGAGTTGGGGGTGAGGTTATGGAATGGGTGGGAGAAAATTAAAATGTACAAATCTTCCTCAGGCTCTCCCCAAACCAGTGCATAAAATAGTATATATAGATGTGTAATACCTTGCCTTTAGGTGCATATCAAAGTTTTTGTTTCATTAGTGTGGCCTTTGAAATAGATTTGTAATCGACTAGTGCATTGAAATAATAGAACAAAATAAAGTGAATTCCCTAGTAGAATTAAAAACTTGCTATTGAGGCACTTTGCAAATACAGACTGAGGCACCATGCTAGGCCCTGAGAAGGGATGTTTAAAAAACATAAAAAAT
Source organism: Oryx dammah (assembly GCF_014754425.2). Lineage (NCBI taxonomy): Eukaryota > Metazoa > Chordata > Mammalia > Artiodactyla > Bovidae > Oryx > Oryx dammah. The sequence goes on from NW_024070207.1 coordinate 44,034,833, forward strand.
ATCCTGACCCTCAAAAATCATATCCTGGCTTGAAAGATAATATAGTCCAGCATGCTAAGTCACTTCAGTTGTGTCTGACTCTGTGCGACTCTATGGACTGTAGCCTGCCAGGCTCCTCTGTCCATGGGATTCTCCAGGCAAGAATACTGGAGTGGAGTTGTCATGCCCTCCTCTAGGGGATCTTCCCGACCCAGGGTTTGAACCCACATCTCTTACATCTCCTGCATTGGCAGGTGGGTTCTTTATCATTAGTGCCACCTGAGAAGCCAAAATACAGTCCAGAAAGCATTTCTAGTTGTATGCAAAGAACCAAAGGTCTCTGCAGAAAAAGAGGCCTGCCTTGTCCAGAGGGTCACAGCTTGTGGAAGAGGTGGCGTTTAAACAGGTGCCCAGAAGAACAGGTAGGAAGGGAGGGCTCAGGTAATCCTAGCAGGGGAAGAATATAACAAAGTTTGGGAAGGAGAAAAACAGTAAACTGTGTTCAGGGGATCATAGGTGCTGGGTATGTAGAGGCAGGGGTAGATAGGGGCCAAAGTGCAGAGGGTCTCAAATGCCTGGTCTAGTGCTTTAGCTTCTGTCCTAGGGCAGGGTGATACCACTCAATCTGTGCTTTAGGAAGATTGGTCCAGCAGCGAGACACTGGAGCTGGTGGTAACCAGACTATTCCCGTGGGATGCTCTTTCCTGCGGAAGTTGCCATTTGGTTAACCAGGATTGTGGAGATGTTTGACTTGACAGGGCTTTCTCTGGGAAGCCTTTGCTCACTTAGAACCTCCCACACTTCAGACTATAGCAGGTAGGAGGCACCTTCCGTGTGTGTTCTGCACTGCTTCTAGGCTGAGGAAGCCTTCAGTTCCAGCTGCAGAATCTCTTGATGGGCTAGTCTTAGAGAAACAAAACAGCCCTGCCTTTTATCATTCTTCTGCTTCTTGTATTGGAGAGCCCTCCTGCAGGAAATCACTGGGGCATTTGGGGCTACAAGGCTGGCTGAGCCACCACAGCAGTTTTAACAGGTAGGTTTAGAGAGTTGCAAGAGGGCATGTCAGTACAAGGGCGGGGACCTCATTTGTCTTGTTTCCTTCTGTAACCCCCAGAGCCTAACTGCCTGATCCATGGGCACACAATGAATATTCATTTAATTGGTGGATGAGTAAGCCCTCATCCAGACCCAGTTATAGCTATTCTGCTCTCTTTCTCTTGTGTATCTACTGCCCAGGAAAGGCACCTGAAGCTCATGGTCTAATTTCTAGATGATTCTCCTCTGCAGCCTTTTCCTGACTGTTTGATTCAGCATTTTGCAAAGTGTGGTCAGTTCCATGACCACCTCCCTTGAGAATCCACTGAGTTGCTTCTGAAGCTGGCCACTTCAGAAGCCCCCTCCCGGTGAATTACAGTCTCAGTGGGAGGGTCCTGGAAGTGATCTCCTTTCAGGAGGAGGCGGTGGTCATGGTGCACAGTGAAGTCTGAAACTCCAGTGACCCCACTGTGAGATTTGTGATTGATTCAAGGGGCTCGTTTTAAATTATTATTGCTGGTGAACCTTGTGTCCCACTTAACGTGAATCTCCCCATTTGTACGTATTATCTTCATCATGACTTTGCATATTGCATACATTTTTCTTCTAGGAGCACAGTTGAGAAGATGGAGGAAAAACGTTATTAACTGATGTTTCCTCATTTGGTCCTTTCATAGGAGACTGAGAGAAGGCTCTGATTTCCTAACCTCTAGCTGAGTATTTTATTCATTAGACCACTGCTTCTTAATCAAAATTACAAACAGGAAACATTTCACTTAGATCACTTTGCCTTTTGTGAACTGATGATGGAGTAGAGGTCAGGGGAGGATTTGTTGTTAGTTAATCAGGAGGTTTACCGACCTCTTCCAGTAGTATATGCATACTTTCTTTTCTCTGTTGTGTTTGTTTGGGGGAAGCTGTTGGAGTTATGCATTCAGGGACTATAAGTCACCCCTTGCCACCACCACTGCACTCTAGCCACCAGCCAACCTGGACCACTTAAAGTTTCCTAAACATTTTATCATCTCTGGACTCTGGAATCCTTCCCAAATTTAGATCAAGAGGGACCTTAAAGATCATCTTGGGCAGGGTTAACAATATTCAGTTTACAAATGGGACAACTGACCTTACCAGGGAGGGCCACAGTGACTTACTGGTAAGACTGCTACCCCCTAGCTGGTTCCAGTCCGTTGCTTGCTTCACTGGACCTTCCTCAGTTATATTGTGTTGGGCCTTTTAATTAATATGTTGATGATCAAGTGGAACTAGGAAACTTGTGCTGTTGTGAAGCCTCTCTGGCCTGGCAAGCATACTTTCTTTTATCTGTTGTGTTTGTTTGGGGGAAGCTGTTGGAGTTATGCATTCAGGAAATATAAGTCACCCCTTGCCACTACCACTGCACTCTAGCCACCAGCCAACCTGGACTACTTAAAGTTTCCTAAACTTTTTATAATCTCTGGACTCTGGTTCAGTTTACCTTCTTGCTTCCTTGGCCTCTGATGCCCTGCCCTAAATTCCTTTTTGTCTACTTCACTCCAGCTCAGTCTTCAAAGCTCACCTCACCTCACGCATTACCTTTTTATTTTTTAGGATATCTTCCTCGCCCTTCCAAGTTATGATTAAATGCCTTATCCCAGAGTTCCCACTTAGGACTTAACACTGTGTTTGTTAGTTTGTCTTTGCCCCAGGAGACCGTAAAACACCAAGTTCATTCCCATTTCAGTTGCACAGTCGTGTCTCTTTGTGACTCCATGGACTGCAGCACACCAGGCTTCCCTGTCCATCACCAACTCCCAGAGTTTACTCAAACTCATGTCCATTGAGTTGGTGATGCCATCCAACCATCTCATCCTCTGTCATCCCCTTCTCCTCCTGCCTTCAATCTTTCCCAGCATCAGGGTCTTTTCTAATGAGTCAGTTCTTTGCATCAGGTGGCCAAAGTATTGATTGGAGTTTCAGCTTCAGCATCAGTCCTTCCAATGAATATTCAGGGTTAATTTCCTTCAGGATTGACTGGTTTGATCTCCTTGCAGTCCAAGGGACTCCTAGGGGTCTTCTTCAACACCACAGTTCAAAAGCATCAGTTCTTCACTGCTCAGCTTTCTTTATGGTTCAACTCTCATAGCCATACGTGACTACTGGAAAAACAGTAGCTTTAACTAGATGGACTTTTCTCGGCAAAGTTATGTCTCTGCTTTTTAGTATGCAGAAAGTTAAACAGAACTTAAAATGTTCACCCCAAGAGGGTCTCTTCTGTAGGACGTGGGTAAGAATCTGCATTACTGCACATGTACACTGAAAAGGTATATTCAGCATTACACTATACTTTTTTTTTTAATGAATTAATTACTTTTATCATAGAATTACATTGTGGGAAGAATAGCTCAAAGCAAAACTTTGGAGGAGTGGTTTTAATCAGGTATTAAATGTGCTTCCCCAAAGAAGTGTAGCATATAAAAAGTTATCAGTGTTCTTTCTTGCTTATAAATATGATTGTACTGTCTCAGGCTTCAGTGGCAAGCACACAAGATCCTGGCTTAGGCCTTGACCTTCCTAATAACTGACCTTGAACAAGTCAGCCCTTTATTTTTTTTTTGCTTGATATGAAATAAAGGAGTTGGTTTTATTAGATAATCTTTAAGGTCTACGCAAACTCTGGCACTTTCTGATCTCTGGTTTAATTGGCACTGGTAGTGATGACCTTCTTTCTGTGATAGTCTCATTTCAATGATCTAGTGTCTGAACAGCTGAGCTCTGTGAGTTCCTTAAAATCAGGACTGCCATGTTGACACAATTCCAAGCTTCACTCACTGGGTGGTAATGGCCTGGCCACTTGTAAGATGGGAATGTAGCAGCTTATCTCTCTCTCTCTTTTTGTTCCATCTTCCTTAGGAGGTCAAGAAGTTAAAACAATATCGAATGTTTAAGGGGTATATTAGAGTCAAATGCCCCCTTAGTTGGGCAGTTTCCTTTCTCAAAAATAGCAGGTCGAGCAGGAGGATGTTTCAAAGAGAGATGAGTTCATAGACTCATTGGACTATTAATAAAGGGGCACCTGGAAGTCCATTGAGTCCACATGGCCCAACTCTGGCAAGAACAGAAATAGAAACCATCCTGAATGCATGAGCTGCTCTCTTCATCTTCAGGAGCTGCCAGGCAGGCCTTTCTGAAAACAACCCCACATTCTGCTGACTACAGCCATGTGCTTGCCCTCCTGTCTAACTGCCGGCAAGCTGGCTCACCACATCAGTGAAATAAGCCTTCTTGCCGTGGTCAAAGCTTTCATCTCTAAACCTGGGCTTTGGACATTTCAACTACCATTTTCTCACCTTCTTCTTTTCTTCCCCCCACCCCCCGTCCAGCCTCTTTGTTGGATAGAATCCTTTGTGTTTCTAGGATTCCTAGTACACTGCCCCAAACCCCTACATATGGCACATATTATATAGTGTGTCTTGCATTTCCTCTCGTATCCCTAGTAGAGTTCCTGGCTGCAAATTTCTCATTCTTCCCTTCTTGAAGTCCCAGGCTTTCTTGACATCAGTACCCAATTTTGTGTTTAAGTGTAGCTATCTTAAATTGGAAGCTTCTGGGAAAGTTGGGAGAAATGTTAGATGATTAAGAAAGTCGTGCCACACCACGTGGGAGCCTCTCGAATACAACCTTGGTGGTCATGACCCCGATCGGAGAGGGAAGCCTGTGATGTCACCCCTTCCCTGAGTCCCAGTTTCACGGATAGTATCTCTGAATGGAATTGTCTGAGGGAGATTGTTCCTTGTGAAAAGTTCACATGATGAAGTTTGAAGAGCTTGTTTCACTCAGAGCCCAGCAGGACAGAGTGGTTTGGAATGCAGCATTCAGTGTGTTCTGTTTGGCTGAAAGCTGTCACAGGGAACAAGTACTTAGCAAACAGCATGAACAAGGATTTGAACTAGAAAACGAGAAGGGCCTTGACAACATTGTAATAGTGGCTTGTCTCCTCAAAAACTGCTCAATGGTACACAAGGAGGTGATAAAGAAGGCTAGGAAAATACATAAATAGATTTGGGTTTCATTCAAAACAGCCCAGTGTGAGAGTGCCCTAATATGGGTAAAGTTTGACCAGGGGTTCCTGGACCACTGTGACCATCTTCACAATACTATATTTGATCAGACTGTTGGCTTTTCTAAGGCAATAGTCATAGACTAAGTCTGTGCCCACAGGGTGAACACACAACCTGTTGAAAACAGATTGATCCATCAACTGCATATAGTCTGTTTTCACAGTGCCAAATGCCTGGGTTGAATGTTTTTCTCTTTGTATTTCACTGAATTAACTGAATAGACCTGTTGATATTGGTTTGGGCTTTTCATGTTTTAAGTGGAATTATGTGCAATTTAACAGGGCTGTTCTGTCAGTATTTACATTCCCTTTGCTTGAAAATCGGGTTTTCCCATTTCTCTCCTTTTTATTGAGGTATAATTGACAAATAAAATTGTAAGATAATTTAAAATGTACAACATGATGATTTGAGGTATGTGTACATTGTGAAAGGGTTCCTCCCACCTAGTTAATGAGTTCTTCCTAGTTCTTAAAGTCTCTTTTTAATACTCCAATTTCAGGTGCTATCTGTGCCTGATACACAGAGCCCAAATCTTTATGGATGATAAAATTTAACTACCACAGGTGTGGGCAGTAGTTGGAGGCTCATTTATGATGCTGTCCCCAGGGCCCATGCCACAGGTGCTCGCCTACCTTAGGTGAAACATGAGGGTAAGAAGGTACTTATTCCAATGAAGATTACGCCTATGCCTAATTCTGCCCTAAAGCAGCTAGTGCTCTAGCAGGCATCCAGTAGTTGCTATATAAAGGGCTAAGAAAGCACAGTATCCACCCTAAATACATGTTAATAGACTCACTGGAGAGCTTTAGGGTTGTGTATGGACATACCCTGGTTCATTGAATTCAGTTTAAAAAAAAGATCAAATCCAATTAGACAGCCTCTTCCAAATTCAGTTCAATTCAACAAACAATTGTTAGGATACAAGCCCCGTGCTACCTCATGCAAAGCTTTTGGATTTTATTTTATGTTTCTGCTTTGTTGTCGCATCATGTCAGCACGAGTTGGTAAATATTGAGGTTTCATTGTTTAGGAAGTTCAACAATGCCTTTTCTTATTTACTTGTAACTCTTGAAAAATTTTATAAGTCTCTTCTCAGCTTGGAAGGCATTTATCTGGAACATAGACTACTAGCTTAGATATAGACTCAGATACTTTGAAGATGAAAATGTAGTCTTGTATTAAATGTAGTCTTTGTGTCATAGTCCTTTGATTTGGAGGGTCATGTTAGTGTCAAGAGGAGATGGTGGAAATGCTAGTTATTAGCATTTGGATTGTTTCAAGGATAGATTTTTTTTGAGGGGGTCCAATTTTAGTGCTGTTCAATGGAAATATAATGCAAGCCACATATGTAATTCTCAGTTTTCTAGTATCCACATTTAAAAAGGTAAATTAACTTTAATGATATATTTTGTTTAACCTAATATATGGAAAATATTTTCATTTCAACATGTAATCAAATATAAAAATTACTAATGAGATATCTTATTTTTAGAATCTTGTACTAAGTCTTTGAAATCTGTTGTGTGTTTTATATCTACAGTATACCTCAGTTCATTCTCCATACATCACATGGTCAGATAGGCACATGTGGCTAGTGGCTCCAGTATTGGACAGTGCCATCCTAGATGGACTTAAGCTACAGTTGGGATGGGGACTTATGATAATTCAAGGACACTGACCTCCCTTGAGGGGTTTAACAGTAGGGCTATACTCAGCTCCATCCAGAATGAGAATTCCTGCTCTCAGATCTGAGATCATTGACCACTTTTCTTCAGGAACAGTGATTATGATTCTTATGCTATATACTGATTTTTCTATTTTTCTAAAAATATGCCTATAGTCAGCTGTAATTCTATGGACTTTTTCCCTTCATCACAGGATTTGATAAGGAGGGGAAGACCTTAAAGCCTGAAGTAGACAGGGCACAGAAAAAAGGAAAATACTTAATAGTAAATGCATAGTTTTTATTCCCTTTAACAGTCAGCAGTGCTTGTTGAGCAACTACTATGTGTAAGGCAGTGTGCTCGATGCTATGAAGGATTATATGATTCCTGACATGAGCTTAGATTATACTCTTGTGAGTGAGACAGTGAAGTGAAAGTGTTAGTCGCTCATCTGTGTCCGACTCTGCAACCCCATGGACTATAGCCTGCCAGGCTCCTCTGTCCATGGGATTCTCCAGGCAAGAATACTGGAGTGGGTTGCCATTTCTTTCTCCAGGGGATCTTCCCAACTCAAGGATTGAACCTGGGTCTCCTGCATTGCAAGCAGCTTCTTATGAGTAATGCAGTACACAAGTATGTAGGCATACATAGGTGTACAGAAATACACACACACACACACACACACACAAATTCTAAGGTAAACACAATGTGCCTGAGTGCTATTACTAGAGGGGTACCACTTTTATTTGGGGCACAGACTAGGGGAGAAATTACTTCCATTTGAAGAGATTCAGATGCTGGTTATGGAAGACATAATGAAACTGGGCCTTAAAGGATCAGTATTTTCAGGTCAGTTAATTTAATGAGTTACTCTCAACATATTCTACAGGATCAAATTTGAGATAGATCCTAACAGGGTGAAGTTTGCTGACTCCCTGAGGCTTTCTGCATGCATTTTCTGAACAGAGTCATTCTGGGGTGAAGCTTTGTTTTATTCCCATAGTGTACCCTTGGTGCCAGAGACTCCACAGAGGCCAAGTTAGCTCCATCCTGGCATGCCTTTTCTGATGTTCGCTGTGACTGCAGGCTTTTCCTTTTCAAGCCAGGGCTCCAAACTTAGGCTATTTGATTAAAATTGTGTTCTTTGATGGACCTAGAGATGATCATACTAAGTGAAGTAAGTTGGAGAAAGACCAATACCATATGATATCACGCATATGTGGAATTGTAAAAATAATACAAATGAACTTATTTACAAAACAGAAACAGACTCACAGACATAGAAAACAAACTTATGGTTACCAAAGGGGAAAGGTGAGGGGAAGAATAAATTAGGAGTTTGGGATTAACAGATATGAGCTACTATACATAAAATAGATAAGCAAGAAGGACTTACTGTATAGCACAGGGAACTATATTCAGTATCTCATAAAATAATCTGTAAAAAAAAATTAAAAAAAAAAAATAATCTGTAATGGAAAATAATCTGAAAAAATACGAACAACAGAATCACTTTGAAACTAGCACAATGATGTAAATCAATGATACTTCAATAAAAAATTATGTTTTTTGATGTGGTATTTTCCTGTTAGCTACTGATTATATCATGTCCATTGTTGGCTTTGGAAGGGGGAGTAGAGGGCATTTAATTAATTGGTATTGTTTTTTATATCATTTAAAAGTTTATTTTATTTAGAGGATAATTACAGTATTGTGGCGGCTTTTGCCATACATCAGTATGAATTCTCCATAGGTATACATGTGTCCCCTCCCTCCTGAGCCCCCATCCCACCCCTCCTCCCCACCAAACCCCTCCAGGTTGTCACAGAGCACCAACATTGGGTGCCCTGCATCGTACATCAGACTCCCACTGGCTATCTGTTTTACATATAGTTATTATTACCAACAAAGGTCCATCTAATCAAAGCTATGGTTTTTCCAGTAATCATGTATGGATGTGAGAGTTGGACTGTAAAGAAAGCTGAGCGTTGAAGAACTGATGCTTTTGAACTATGGTGTTGGAGAAGATTCTTGAGAGTCCTTTGGACTGCAAGGAGATCCAACCAGTCCATCCTAAAGGAAATCAGTCCTGAATATTCATTGGAAGGACTGATGCTAAAGCTGAAACTCCAACACTTTGGCCACCTGATGCAAAGAACTGATTCATTGGAAAAGACCCTGATGCTGGGAAAGATCGAAGGTGGGAGGAGAAGGGGATGACAGAGGACGAGATGCTTGGATGGCATCACCAACATGAGAGACATGAGCTTGAGTAGGCTCTGGGAGTTGGTGATGGACAGGGAAGCCTGGCTTGCTGCAGTCCATGGGGTCACCAAGAGTCAGACATGACTGAGAGCATGTTACAGTTTACCAGGTGTTTTTCTATGGATGATTACATTTGATGCTTGTAGTTTCTTTATGTGACATTATTACAGGTAAGGAAATTGAGGCTCAGAAAGATATGCTGACTTAGCCCCAGACCTTTGGCTAGTAACTGGTGAAACTGGATTCAAGCAAGACCTTTTGACTTCTTGGCCAGTGTCCTTACCATGCTCCTACCCTGCTTGTCTGCTTCCCCCAAGTCCTGTCCTTCAAGTGCCCAGAGATAAGGATATGCAGGCTAGCTCTCTGTTTAGCAATTTAATGAACATAAATCCCTGGACTAACAATAGATATATTAGAGAGGGAGTATTCAGATTGTAAAACAATATTCCATTAATTCAAAAAGTGAGCTCCACTGGAGAGATTAGCATATAATTTAACCAAAAAATAATCTTATACCCAGCCACTAAAGAGGGCATTTATTAGGCAAAGTAAAATACACAGCTCCATGGGACAGGTCCTTACTTGATGTTGGCAAGAATAATTTCTTCATATTAGTCAGTTTTCTATTTCCAGAAATGTATTCTAACCTGATCAGTGGAGAATTTCAATTGAGTAGGTTTTTTTTTTTTTTCTTTCTTCCGGGTAAAACACTTTTTTTCATACTCATGGAGTTTCTCAGGATGGAATACATTTTATTTTCCTAACCATAAAAGTAAAAACTATGGGTCTGTCCTTAGGAAATTTTGTGCCTGGTTCCTTGTTTTTGTTTTTTCAATAGGTCTCAGCTTTTTAATTGGAGGTTCCCAGAGAAGCTGGCTGTGGCTCTTGCGTACCAAGCGAAGTGTGTTTCTATGAAATGATGCTGATAGGCTCCTGAATCACTATCTTTTATAGATAGGAGCTAGTTCCTTGTTTTGGTGAAATTCCTTCTATTTCTCTTTTCAGTGGTGTTCTGAAGAATCATCAACCTTAACAGTGGCATGGAAGAATCAGATCTGACATATAATGCAGCCAATTAACAATAAAACCCTAGAAACACCAAAATCTACTGGCATAGGTCACAACCTTGTATATTTCATTTCTTATTGAAAGTGAAATTGAAAGTTGCTTAGTTGTGTCCAACTCTGTGACCGCATGGACTATACAGTCCATGGAATTTTCCAGGCCAGAATACTGGAGTGGGTAGCCTTTCCCTTCTCCAGGGGATCTTCCCAACCCAGGGATCTAACCCAGGTCTCCTGCATTGCAGATGGATTCTTTACCAGCTGAGCCACCAGGGAAGCCAAAGAATACTGGAGTGGGTAGCCTATCCCTTCTCCAGGGGATCTTCCCAACCCAGGAATCTAACCAGGGTCTCCTGCATTGCAGGTAGATTGTTTACCAACTGAGCTACCAGGGAATCTCATTTGATATATGTCAAGATGAGGCAAATAAACAATTTTAATGGGAGAGAAATGAAACTTCTGCTGTGTTAACTGTTGACCTATAACATAGTAAGAAATGTTATTCATTTTCTTCCAAACTGCAATGTTAATGTACGGTTTCCATTGGCAAATAAAGATCAGCAGATGACTAAGAAAATTAGGGGAAGAAATGTGCTATTAAAATGCTATATGATTGGATTTCTCTAAATGCAGTGTGGTTATCTTAAAGCCCTCCCCTTAATTGAATACAATCAAGCATTTTCAAATGATGAAAGGTGCAGTGCTGAGTAAATATTTCTAGGGGGTTTCTGTTCTGACACAGAGAGGCTTTGAGTGCTATTTTGACCTATTATTAGTATTCCCTAGCAACATTTATCTCCAAGACTCAGAGCTTCTGGAAAAATTGTAACTGAAATTATAATATTTTTTCTGCCTGCAAAAAGAAAGCAATGTTTAACACAGAAGGGACTGTGACTTTGTTAGACTAAGTCCTATAACCTGCCCTGTGATACCATGGTTCATATCCATGTCACGTCTTTTATTTATTGTTGAAGGAATTCCACATAACCAAGCTTTTGTACAGAATCATGTAGGAAAAGGAACCTGGACCAGGATTTAGGAGACTGGGTTCTCAACTTTGTTCTGGTCCTAACTAACTCTGTGATTTGCCTTCTCTGGACTTTAGTTTCCTCATAGATAAAATGAGGGGAAGAACAGACAGCAATATCTTTCTCCACTCCCCTCTACCAGCTTTATTGAAGTATAATTGGCAAAATTGTAAAATATTTAAAGTGTACAACCTGATGATTTGATATATGTACACACTGTGAAAGGATTCCCCCTCCCCACTGAGTTAATTAACATGTCCATCACCTGACTGTTTACCTGTGTGTGTGTGAACAATTGTTTATTTTCTTACCAAGTCTCAATTACACAATATGATGTTATCAATCATAGTCACCACATATAATCTCGTTTTTAAATCTCTAAATTCTTCCTCTTCTTTGCTTCCATACTGCTACACATAATCCACATCACTTATTCATTGGTCATGTGATTAACAGTCCTTCAGGTTCACAATTGGAATAAAATGCTACTTTAGAGAAACTTGCCATAGTAACTAAATTTCCATTGAGAAAACAGAACCATGAAAGGGCAACATTTCCTATGTAGTTTTACCCCCCAGATGCCCCTGGACTATGCAGCACTTGCATATATTAGTGATGCAAATCTGGAAGAAGAACAAGACCAAGATGTTATGACCAAGACACTTGATTTGCATTGGAATGCCTCATGCGAACAGTACATCAGAACTCACCAAGTGGCATTTGGCTTGAACTCTTGGAGGGCTTGCCAGTCTACAAAGAATCCAAGCGGCAATGTTGGAATGACAGCAGGCCATTGTTCTTCTCTAAATGCAACTTGATACTGAATCTGAGGAGATTGGAAAAAAAAGTATGAATTTGATCATTTAAAGTCACTTCCTTTCTGTGGGCACCAGTGACCTCATCTATAAAATGAGAGCATAAAACTTGGGCATAGTTTTGTCCCACTTGTCCAACTCTTGACAGTCTGTGTTTCCATTTGGATTTTTCTTTAAAGAACTGGATTTAACATTTGCATGTTGAAGGGAAAGGAGAAAGCAACTTCTAAGATGAAGAGGAGCTTTGAGAGAATTAAGGTTCAAACATAGACTTCACTGCCTTTGCAGTTTTGTCCAGTGCTAGACCTGCTCCATGTCCTTTTTCTCTCAGGTTAAAGGACTGATGAAGGTGGTGGATACTGTATGTCACTTTGTCAGTGCGGTATTAATCCAGTAAATAAGAAAAAGGAGTATGGGTATCCCTGCTTTTCAAAAGTTTGCTTTATGCCACTTTGCTTTTTCAACTTACATTGGTACCTGTTTTTGCTAACCCAAAGAAATCTGAAGAGGATTTCTGCTTTTACAAAAAAAGATGAAAAACGAAAATAGTGTTTATTTTGCTACAAGCAGTTATGGCAGCAGCGTGCAGTGCACCCGGAGCCATGAGAGTGTCATGGCCAAGCTCCTTCCCCTTCGACAGTCAGCATTGCAGCACCCAGCTGCTGTAGCTTTGAGCTATGTCTGTGAGCATCTGTGCTTTCTTCCCATTTATCTTGTGCCTCTCTTAGCAAGATATATCCTAAGGTAATTGCTTCTTCACTTTACACCATTTTGACTTATAGATAGTTTCATAGGAATGTTCTGCTTTCCAACATGGGGAAACTTGTACTGGCTTTTCAACTCCTCACTCCATCACTGTCTTCCCTTTCTGGTCTCTGGTCACCTCAGTGCCATCTAACAAAACTGGTACAAGAATCAAATACATCATCGTGTCTCCTAAGCACTTTCCATTTGGAGGGCAGAATGCCAGTGACATGAGGGTGAAGTGAATACTGCTACAGATTTTATTTATTAAATTTGATTTAAAAAAAACTTGCTGTTTAGTTGCTAGTGAAAGTTGATCAGTTGTATCCAACTCTCTGCGACCCCATGGACTATACAGTCCATGGAATTCTCCAGACCAGAATATTGGAGTGGGTAGCCTTTCCCTTCTCCCAGGGATCTTCCCAACCCAGTCCCCTGCATTGTAGGCAGATTCTTTACTAGCTGAGCCACAAGGGAAGCCCAAGAATACTGGAGTGGGTAGCCTATCCCCTCTCCAAGGGATTTTCCTGACCCAGGAATTGAACTGGGGTCTCCTATATTGCAGGCAGACTCTTTACCAACTGAGCTATCACGAAAGCCCATTTAGTTCTGTCCATGGAATTCTCCCAGGCAAGAATACTGGAGTGGGTTGCCATGCCCTCCTTCAGGGGTCTTCCCAACTCAGGGATCAAACCTGAGTCTCCTGCATTGCAGGCCAATTCTTTACTGCTGAGCCAAGAAGGAAGCCTGTAAAAGCTTATGTAAAACAAATTTTCCAGGGTTTTTGACTCTTCTACAAATTTTACAAATATTAACTCATTTAATTTTATAACATGGATTATAAATTGGACCTGTTACTGTCCCCTATTTTACAGAGGAAGAAATTGAGCCACAGAGAGGTTAACTACATTGTCTAAAGTGAAACAGCTTAGTAACAGCAGAGATTAAAACCCCAAAAGTCTAATTCCACAGTCCATGAGTTTTTTTTTTTTTAATTATTTATTTGGCTGCATGGGGTCTTAGTTGTGGCACTCAGGATCTTTAGTTGTGACATGTTAACTCTTTCTTGTGGCAAGTGAGATCTAATTCCCTGACCAGTGATTGAACCTGGGCTCCTTGCATTGGGAGCATGGAGTCTTAGCCACTGGACCACCAGGGAAGTCCCCCACAGTCCATGCTTTTAACCTTTATGTGCTCGGGATTCTGAGTTGCCTGGTGTAATTCTGTATATCTCTTACCCCAAAGGTGCGGCAGCTTCTGTGGATACGTGGCAGGCTTCAGCAGTTGGACAGGTCCCATGGCTCCCCGCTTCTGTTGGCCTGACAGAATCAGATCCCAGGAATGTTTCATTTCCCCAATCCTGGGTCTATCCTGGGCAAACTCTTTCTACCCTCCACACACCACGATTGTGTGCTCTCTGACCTCTGTCCTGTAGGTTTTCCCAAGTCCTATGACTGTATCTACAGAATAGCAAACATTCCCTTAAACATTTGGTTTACTCAACCAGCCAGTAAATTGAATGAGGAAAGACCAGCTGTTGTTTATTGAACGCTTACTACGTGCCATGCACTGAGAAAAAGTCTTTGCAGGCGTTATCTTGTAATCCTCCCATCACACCTGTGAGATGGCATCTGTTATTATGTTTATGTTACCAAGGGAAAAAACCAATGTTCAGTTACAAACCCAAGATCACACTTTTGTGTGTGTGTGTGCATGTGGGATTTTAGTTCCCTACCAGGGATCGAATCCATGCTCCCTGCATGGCATTGGAAGCTCAGAGTTTTAACCACTGGATCTCCAGGGAAGTCCCCCAAGGTCACACTTTTGAGTACCTGGTAGAGCCATAATTTTTACTTGAGCCATATATGAGCCAAAGGTCTTGGGTTTAGTTATTCCTTTATCTTGCTTTCAGCATTTTCCTGGGACAACCTGCCCAATACATTCTGCAGCTGCTTGCCCTTGTTATTATTGATATGCCAAATTCTGCATCACTGGATCATAATTTTAATACAAGTGCACCATTTTCTTATGATAACACAAATTGTTTTGGGATTTTAAGGGAACGTTTGCCTTGCCCATAACAGGACATCTAGTGTAATGGATCTTCACAAGTGCTACCTTGTCTTAGAGAAGTTATGGAAAGAGACTCTGAGAGGATTTAACTAGGCCAAGGGGATTAAGGATGTCATATATCATACTCCTGTGGGCTTTTTGAATGGAGAAATTGGGTTTGCTATTAGAATGGACCTGGACAGAAGAAAATAAGAGTGTTGTGAATAAAATATAAGAATTGTTATTACAGCACATGGAAACACTTCTGGGGCTTGTGATTTGACCGTATTCCCAGATTGCTGCTCTCCAGTGTATGCAGTTTGCTTTGAAAGCAACTGAGATGATATTAAAGCTGTGGATGATGCTAAAATCTCCATACAAGAAGGCTAAATCAACTAAACCAAACTTTAAAACCCGTTTGACTTTATTAATCTTTGTAACTCAAGGGACACTCCC
The DNA here is from genome assembly GCF_014754425.2 of Oryx dammah. Classification (NCBI taxonomy): domain Eukaryota; kingdom Metazoa; phylum Chordata; class Mammalia; order Artiodactyla; family Bovidae; genus Oryx; species Oryx dammah. Next base: position 44,050,035 of record NW_024070207.1, read on the forward strand.
AAGAAGAAAGGATCCTATATGCCTCAGGTCTGAATCTAATTGCCAGTTAATAAAAATTCCAGGGTATCCTTAATCAGCCAATTAACTGACCTAACAATTATAATAGGGAAAGAAGGTGGGAGGGGTCGAGACTGGGAATAACAAATCCATCAAGGTGGAGTAAAATGCTTCAGAGGTTAATGGTGGACACCCTTTAACATAAAGGATTTTCTTCTACCTTGACTAGGTTCCCGTTTTTCTTTTCTTTCTCCCTTCCCTGACATTTGTAATTGTTGGAACCTCTAATTGGCTGATAAGCTAATTGAGAGAGGGAAGAGGAGAGGCTTAAAGATGTGTAGTATGTATTTTTTTTTAAGGTTTTTATTCTCTGAAACAATATTTATGTGAAAATAGTTCACTGCAGTTAAGGGTGTATTTCTATTTGAAATTTAGAGCATTTTTTTTTTTACTGGAATAGTTACCTCCTAATTTATGAATCCCACAACCTTAAACATATTGATAAATTGAGATTGAAATATAATGTGAAAAGTCTGACAATTAAGGAAGCCAGTTATTTTTTTACTTGAACATAGCTTCATAAAAATTTTAAGCCACAGTAAAATAGAAGCTCTCCTTATTAAAAGAATATATTATTGGGACAGAATTATATTTTTATTTGTATGCTGAAAATTATAATACATTGAGGACTGGAAAAAGTGTGCCTGTAGGTGAAATTTTCTTCTCAATTATGATTTACCATTTTATAAATACTCTCAGATGTTGATAATAAGAAAAAGTTTAGAGTAAAAAGAATGGTGCTTGCTCCAAGAAACTCAGTTGCTGGAGTTTTCCTTTGTAGATGCATGCATGTGTTTAGAAAAATATATTTGGTAACAGTAAGTGATGGAAAACTGTCAGAGAAACTCAAGGTGGATCTGCAAACCTGGTCAAGCCCCCAGAGTTGTAAAGCATCCTCTAAGATTTATTTAGTACATGTAGTACTTCAGTACTTTAATCACCACTCATCTAGACTTTTGTCACCAGGCTATGGAAATAGAGCATTTTAGATTTTGAAGGAAACTTGGAGATCACTTAGTTCTACCTTCTCATTGAACCAAAGAGGAATCAGAAACCCAGAAAGGAGAAAGGACTTGTCTAAAGTCACAGGAAATTTTCTGGCTGAGCTGGGAGTAGGTCTCCAGATTGCCAGTCCTGTGTTCTTTCCTTTCTTCCCAACTTCCCCTTATATAAATGATACCAAAGGCCAGGGGGCAAATGCCAACTGCCATATTCTGTTAGAGACTGTTTCAATGCAAAAATCTGTTGCACTCCAAGTCTGATTGCCTTCATTTTTTAATCATTCTTCAATGGCCAACTCAGAAAGCATATGTCTTAGTTTTATTCTTATGAGCCTCGTTCCTCTTTCACTAATACATTATTAACATGTCTTCTTTCTGTTCTGAAATGTTCTCAGGGGAATAACTGTCCTGAATTTGGAAGTGGAAATGACTGTAGGATCTATTCCTTTTAATCTGATGGCTAGGAAGTGCTGCTACCCTTTCAGTTCTCCCAGATTCGGCTTAAAAGGATTGTTCAGAATAATTCTTTTCTAATGCTGTTATAAACTGTACTCAGCCTTACAAGGTATATATGGACCTTGATTTTTATGTATCTGTTTTTTCGGAAAGAGAGGATGTTGGTTTTTTTGTTTCCTCAGCTTTTTGTTGTGTTTTGTTTTCAGTCTTCAGGCTTTAAAATTTATTTGTGTAAAGGCTTCTCTTATTTTTCTTACTGAGGGCTAGTTTCACTTGAGCTTGTAAATTGCTTGTAAATCAAGATCTGATTAGGAAGTAATATATTCATCTGTAACTCCTGCATAAAAGTTATTCAAGTATTGTGACAAAATAAGTGTTGTTTACTTTATACATTTTCTGCAAATTCTAAAGATTTCGTCTAACTTAAAGGCTCTCATGGAATCTCGGGGATTGTGGCTTGCCCACTGAGAGTATAAAGGCTTGCTAAATTAAGTTGATTTGCCTGAGAAAGAAATGCTTCCATTATTCATGTCAGAAGCCTGTCACATCAAATTGAGGGAGTGGAGAAAACCCTTTTTTATCAACATTTTGAACCAAGAAAAACCAACCATTGAGGGCCTGAATTTCAATTGGGGAAAAAGTCAGGCTGAAAGCAGGGTTAAAAAAAAAAAAAAGGCTGGGTATTTGTCTAATGTTGAAAATCAGTAGAGGAGATTGATTTAACTTTGGCTGAAACTTTTTATATAGACAGACAGAATGAAACTTCTTAAAGCAGCAAGTAGTACATACAATCTTGGTGTCTTTCATGTGTAAACTTGTCAAAAGTAGTTAAGCTAATTCAAATTTAAATCTCCTTGAATTTCTATTCTTTGACTTTTAATTTGTTTATTTTAAAGGATTTAGGAATGCATTTCTTGGGGGTTACTTTTCAAACATTGATGAATGTATTTTGTTTTTCAGAGTTCAAGATTATAGGCTCTGTTGTGTGATTAGAAATTATATTAATAAGAGAAGGAAGACAGACTAGTCAAGGACCAGCCCTCTTGTTTGTATCAGGTATGTGGGCATTTGTCTTTGTATGGGTGGATGTATGCACAAACACACACACAACACACACACACACACACATACACACACCTAACTTCAAATGAAACACAAGTCATTAAGAGAATAATACAAGTTGGAACAGTTAGGGGAGGACCATTTCCCAAGACAAGATATCCTCATGCAATATTAGTTTAGGAGACTTCTCTCGTATTTGCATTTGTTTAATTTTAAGTAGTTGAAACACAATAATAATAATAATATAGGATAAATTATTTGATTATTTATGTAATGAAATATATGTTCACCTTTTTTTTGCAATATTTGATTTCTATATATGCATTTCAAATGATTGCAGGCCCCAGTAAATTCACTCTCAGGAACAAGGTTTATTTTTACAGATTTAATTCTTACCAACCGTCATTTACTTTGAATATGTTTCTGCCATTATTATCCAAGCAATAGTCTTCAAATGGTAATTTTAATCTGATTTAAACAGAACATCTGTTGGGCTACTGAAAAATGTGCAACATTATTTTCTATATTTCCTAGATATATTTTTGCAGATATATATCTGATTTTAAACCAAGAAAATGGCTCCAAAAATGTTCAATTGGACAACTAAAAAATTGGACAAGTTAAACTGTTTGAAGGAATTCCTGCTTTCCCTTCCTCTTTTAACAAATGAAACCTGAAATCTTGTAAAAGAATAAGACAAGCTTTTTTCCTTTTTTCGGTGGGAGGTTCTGCAGCACTTCAGTCTTTAACTGAACATTATGCTTACTTGATATTTGTGCCCAGTGGAAATAAGAGTTGGCTTGTGGTGTTACCAGTACAAAAGTAATTACTTCTCGGATCAACTGCAAATACGTGCAGGTTGTAGATGGGGGAGCCGTGAATGAAAGAGAGAGACGATTGTACTGTGGAGGACTGCAGAAGACAAGGATTAATGGTGAGTAGAATTGTATTTTGGTGTTCTTTCAGTAACGTTACAATCTCTCTGAAAGTGAATGCTGCTAACAAGGGAACCTATGAGGGAGGAGGTTGGAATGGGGTGGAAGTGGGGCATTTGGGGGTGCTAAATACAGAGAACCATGTCAGAGTGAGAATTGAATATCTAGCTTCTGTGTATTTACAAAACAAACAAACAAAATAACAAAAAACAACCTTCTCATTTGACCTGTGCTTTTTTAGATATGACACCACCAGGGGTCAATGCTATTGTGCCAGACCCCCGTGTCTATTTGCTGGCTGTTTCTGTCAGAATATAGATAATTGTTCAGAGAAAGACTTTAAATTGGTGTGCAGCAGGAACTGAGGATGGCAATAGCGAACTCTTCAAAGTTTTCCCTATGAAATGTTATCGTTTTCAGACAATTTTCAGATGCTGATAATGTTATTTTGTAATGAATGAAATTTGAGTTATGTACCATCATAAAATGATAGCTTGTTAGAACTGGGAGAATTTTAGAAATTGGCTAGAGTTAACAGTCTTAACAGATATAAAAACTGGAAACTCAAGGGGGCAGACTTGGTATCAGAACCCAGTTCTTATTCCCAGGGCCAGTGAACTTCTCATTGATTCCCATAGGACTAATAGGTTCAGTTTTCCTCTGCTTAGTGTCAAATGATGTTGAAATAGAACATATTAAATAAAAATTTAAAAACCTCTGTAACTCCAAACCCCAGAGATAACTGTTCATGGCTAACTAAGAGTGTTTCTTCTAAGATCCCCTACCCTCAATATAAAAATAAGCATTATTTTTACCTTGTATTTTTCACATTTTCTTGCTTGTTTTATATATATGTGCACACATATAATAGCTAATGTGTATAACATATAATCTGCTCCATATGATTCTGTACTTTTTACGATGCAAACTACTTTTAAGCAATATTCTTATAAAAATTAATACAGATGAATTATCAAAGTATGTCCACATTGCAAAAAAAAAAAAAAAACACAAAAACCTGCAAAATCACATGCAAGGTTTTGAAACTGTCTACTTTCTCCTACCTTATAATCCTACGCCCCTAAATTCCCACTAACAAACTCTTTCTAAACATAGCACGGACACATTTTTTATTTATTATAGATTGGGGTTATACTTTGCATAGTAATCTGTAACTTTATTGTCTTTACTCAATATCCATCTTGTAAACATTTTTTATGTGAGTACAAATAAATGTACCCCACCTTTTTTAAAGGGTCCATAAAATTGAACTGTATTGATTTTGATAAAGTTGAATACCTTTTGTTTTCTTTTTTTCTTTCCCCCCCACTGGCTATCTGGTTTTTTTGTTTGTTTGTTTTTTTGTTTTTTACTTTACAATTCTGTATTGGTTTTGCCATACATTGACATGAATCCACCACTGGTGTACATGTGTTCCCAAACATGAACCCCCCTGGCGGGCGGCGCGCCAGAGGATCTCTCTGGGTCATCCCTGCATACCAGCCCCAAGCGTGCCATATCCTGCATCAGACATAGACTGGCAATTCGATTCTTACATGATATTATACATGTTTCAATGCCATTCTCCCAAATCATCTCACCCTCTCCCTCTCCCTCTGAGTCCAAAAGTTCATTATACACATCTGTGTCTTTTTTGCTGTCCTGCATACAGGGTCATCATTGCCATCTTTCTAAATTCCATATATATGTGTTAGTATACTGTATTGGTGTTTTTCTTTCTGGCTTACTTCACTCTGTATAATCAGCTCCAGTTTCATCCATCTCATCAGAACTGATTCAAATGTATTCTTTTTAATGGCTGAGTAATACTCCATTGTGTATATGTACCACTGCTTTCTTATCCATTCATCTGCTGATGGACATCTAGGTTGTTTCCATGTCCTGGCTATTATAAACAGTGCTGCGATGAACATTGGGGTACACGTGTCTCTTTCAATTCTGGTTTCCTCAGTGTGTATGCCCAGCAGTGGGATTGCTGGGTCATAAGGGAGTTCTATTTGCAATTTTTTAAGGAATCTCCACACTGTTCTCCATAGTGGCTGTACTAGTTTGCATTCCCACCAACAGTGTAGGAGGGTTCCCTTCTCTCCACACCCTCTCCAGCATTTATTGCTTGCAGATTTTTGGATCGCAGACATTCTGACTGGTGTGAAGTGGTACCTCATTGTGGTTTTGATTTGCATTTCTCTAATAATGAGTGATGTTGAGCATCTTTTCATGTGTTTGTTAGCCATCCGTATGTCTTCTTTGGAGAAATGTCTATTTAGTTCTTTGGCCCATTTTTTGATTGGGTCGTTTATTTTTCTGG
>NW_024070207.1:44060874-44140116 GCF_014754425.2 Oryx dammah
CTTTTCATGTGTTTGTTAGCCATCCGTATGTCTTCTTTGGAGAAATGTCTATTTAGTTCTTTGGCCCATTTTTTGATTGGGTCGTTTATTTTTCTGGCATTGAGCTACAGGAGTTGCTTGTATATTTTTGAGATTAGTCATTTGTCAGTTGCTTCATTTGCTATTATTTTCTCCCATTCAGAAGGCTGTCTTTTCACTTTGCTTATATTTTCCTTTGTTGTGCAGAAGCTTTTAATTTTAATTAGGTCCCATTTGTTTATTTTTGCTTTTATTTCCAGAATTCTGGGAGGTGGATCATAGAGGATCCTGCTGTGGTTTATGTCGGAGAGTGTTTTGCCTATGTTCTCCTCTAGGAGTTTTATAGTTTCTGGTCTTACATTTAGATCTTTAATCCATTTTGAGTTTATCTTTGTGTGCAGTGTTAGAAAGTGATCTAGTTTCATTCTTTTACAAGTGGTTGACCAGTTTTCCCAGCACCACTTGTTAAAGAGATTGTCTTTACTCCATTGTATATTCTTGCCTCCTTTGTCAAAGATAAGGTGTCCATATGTGTGTGGATTTATCTCTGGGCTTTCTATTTTGTTCCATTGATCTATAGTTCTGTCTTTGTGCCAATACCATACTGTCTTGATGACTGTGGCTTTGTAGTAGAGCCTGAAGTCAGGCAAATTGATTCCTCCGGTTCCATTCTTCTTTCTCAAGATTGCTTTGGCTATTCGTGGTTTTTTGTATTTCCATACAAATCTTGAAATTATTTGTTCTAGTTCTGTGAAAAATATCACTGGAAGCTTGATAGGGATTGCATTGAATTTGTAAATTGCTTTGGGTAGTATACTCGTTTTCACTATATTGATTCTTCCAATCCATGAGCATGGTATATTTCTCCATCTATTAGTGTCCTCTTTGATTTCTTTCACCAGTGTTTTATAGTTTTCTATATATAGGTCTTTAGTTTCTTTAGGTAGATATATTCCTAAATATTTTATTCTTTTTGTTGCAATGGTGAATGGAATTGTTTCCTTAATTTCTTTTTCTACTTTCTCATTATTAGTGTATAGGAATGCAAGGGATTTCTGTGTGTTGATTTTATATCCTGCAACTTTACTATATTCATTAATCAGCTCTAGTAATTTTCTGGTAGAGTCTTTAGGGTTTTCTATGTAGAGGATCATGTCATCTGCAAACAGTGAGAGTTTTACTTCTTGTTTTCCAATTTGGATTCCTTTTATTTCTTTTTCTGCTCTGATTGCTGTGGCTAAAACTTCCAGAACTATGTTGAATAGTAGTGGTGAAAGTGAGCACCCTTGTCTTGTTCCTGACTTTAGGGGAAATGCTTTCAATTTTTCACCATTGAGGATAATGTTTGCTGTGGGTTTGTCATATATAGCTTTTATTATGTTGAGGTATGTTCCTTCTATTCCTGCTTTCTAGAGAGTTTTTATCATAAATGGATGTTGAATTTTGTCAAAGGCCTTCTCTGCATCTATTGAGATAATCATATGGCTTTTATTTTTCAATTTGTTAATGTGGTGAATTACATTGATTGATTTGCAGATATTGAAGAATCCTTGCATCCCTGGGATAAAGCCCACTTGGTCATGGTGTACGATCTTTTTAATGTGTTGTTGGATTCTGATTGCTAGAATTTTGTTGAGGATTTTTGCATCTATATTCATCAGTGATATTGGCCTGTAGTTTTCTTTTTTTGTAGTATCTTTGTCAGGTTTTGGTATTAGGGTGATGGTGGCCTCATAGAATGAGTTTGGAAGTTTCCCTTTCTCTGCAATTTTCTGGAAGAGTTTGAGTAGGATAGGTGTTAACTCTTCTCGAAATTTTTGGTAGAATTCAGCTGTGAAGCCGTCTGGACCTGGGCTTTTGTTTGCTGGGAGATTTCTGATTACAGTTTCAATTTCCGTGCTTGTGATGGGTCTGTTAAGATTATCTATTTCTTCCTGGTTCAGTTTTGGAAAATTGTACTTTTCTAAGAATTTGTCCATTTCTTCCAGGTTGTCCATTTTAATGGCATATAATTGCTGATAGTAGTCTCTTATGATCCTTTGTATTTCTGTGTTGTCTGTTGTGATCTCTCCATTTTCATTTCTAATTTTATTGATTTGATTTTTCTCTCTTTGCTTCTTGATGAGTCTGGCTAATGGTCTGTCCATTTTATTTATCCTTTCAAAGAACCAGCTTTTGGCTTTGTTGATTTTTGCTATGGTCTCTTTTGTTTCTTTTGCATTTATTTCTGCCCTCATTTTTAAGATTTCTTTCCTTCTGCTAACTCTGGGGTTCTCCAATTCTTCCTTTTCTAGTTGCTTTAGGTGTAGAGTTAGGTTATTTATTTGACTTTTTTCTTGTTTCTTGAGGTATGCCTGTATTGCTATGAACTTTCCTCTTAGCACTGCTTTTATAGTGTCCCACAGGTTTTGGGTTGTTGTGTTTTCATTTTCATTAGTTTCTATGCATATTTTGATTTCTTTTTTGATTTCTTCTGTGATTTGTTGGTCATTCAGAAGCGTGTTGTTCAGCCTCCATATGTTGGAATTTTTAATAGGTTTCCTCCTGTAATTGAGATCTAATCTAGTGCATTATGGTCAGAAAAGATGCTTGGAATGATTTCGATTTTTTTGAATTTATCAAGGTTATATTTATGGCCCAGGATGTGATCTATCCTGGAGAAGGTTCCATGAGCACTTGAGAAAAAGGTGAAATTCATTGTTTTGGGGTGAAATGTCCTATAGATATCAATTAGGTCTAACTGGTCGAATGTATCATTTAAAGTTTGCGTTTCTTTGTTAATTTTCTGTTTAGTTGATCTGTCCATAGGTGTGAGTGGGGTATTAAAGTCTCCCACTATTATTGTGTTGTTGTTAATTTCCCCTTTCATACTTGTTAGCATTTGTCCTACATATTGCGGTGCTCCTATATTGGGTTCATATATATTTATAATTGTTATATCTTCTTCTTGGATTGATCCTTTGATCACTATGTAGTGGCCTTCTTTGTCTCTTTTCACAGCCTTTGTTTTAAAGTCTGTTTTATCGGACATGAATATTGCCACTCCTGCTTTCTTTTGGTCTCTATTTGCGTGGAATATCTTTTTCCAACCCTTCACTTTCAGTCTGTATGTGTCCCTTGTTTTGAGGTGGGTCTCTTGTAAGCAGCATATAGAGGGTTCTTGTTTTTGTATCCATTCGGCCAGTCTTTGCCTTTTGGTTGGGGCATTCAATCCATTTACGTTTAGGGTAATTATTGATAAGTATGATCCCGTTGCCATTTACCTTATTATTTGGGGTTCGGGTTTATACTCCCTTTTTGTGTTTCCTCTCTAGAGAATATCCTTTAGAATTTGTTGGAGAGCTGGTTTGGTGGTGCTGAATTCTCTCAGCTTTTGCTTGTCTGTAAAGCTTTTGATTTCTCCTTCGTATTTGAATGAGATCCTTTCTGGGTATAGTAATCTGGGCTGTAAGTTATTTTCTTTCATCACTTTAAGTATGTCCTGCCATTCCCTCCTGGCCTGAAGAGTTTCTATTGAGAGATCAGCTGTTATCCTTATGGGAATCCCCTTGTGTGTTATTTGTTGTTTTTCCCTTGCTGCTTTTAATAGTTGTTCTTTGTGTTTGATCTTTGTTAATTTGATTAATATGTGTCTTGGGGTGTTTCGCCTTGGGTTTATCCTATTTGGAACTCTCTGGGTTTCTTGGACTTGGGTGATTATTTCCTTCCCCATTTTAGGGAAGTTTTCAACTATTATCTCCTCAAGGATTTTCTCATGGTCTTTCTTTTTGTCTTCTTCTTCTGGGACTCCTATAATTCGACTGTTGGAGCATTTCATATTGTCCTGGAGGTCTCTGAGATTGTCCTCATTTCTTTTAATTCGTTTTTCTTTTTTCCTCTCTGATTCATTTATTTCTTCCATTCTATCTTCTATTTCACTAATCCTATCTTCTGCCTCCGTTATTCTACTATTTGTTGCCTCCAGAGTGTTTCTGATCTCATTTATTGCATTATTCATTGTATATTGACTCTTTTTTATTTCTTCTAGGTCCTTGTTAAACCTTTCTTGCATCTTCTCAATCCTTGTTTCTAGGCTATTTATCTGTGATTCCATTTTGATTTCAAAATTTTGGATCATTTTCACTATCAATATTCCGAATTCTTTCTCAGGTAGATTGCCTATCTCTTCCTCTTTTGTTTGGTTTGGTGGGCATTTCTCCTGTTCCTTTTCCTGCTGAGTATTCCTCTGTCTCTTCATCTTGGTTATATTGCTGCGTTTGGGATGGCCTTTTTATATTCTGGTAATTTGTGGAGTGCTCTTTATTGTGGAGCTTCCTCACTGTGGGTGGGGTTGTATCAGTGGCTTATCAAGGTTTCCTGGTTATGGAGGCTTGTGTTGGAGGTCTGGTGGGTGGAGCTGGGTTTCTTCTCTCTGGAGTGCAGTGGAGTGACCAGTAATGGGTTATGAGACGTCTAAAGTTTTGGAGTAACTTTGAGCTGCCTGTATATTGAAGCTCAGGGGTGTGTTCCTGTGTTGCTGGAGAATTTGTGTGATATGTCTTGCTCTGGAACTTGTTGGCCCTTGGGTGGAACTTTGTTTCAGTGTAGGTATGGAGGCGTTTGATGAGCTCCTATTGCTTAATGTTCCCTGAATTCAGGAGTTCTCTGATGTTCTCAAGCTTTGGACGTAAGCCTCCTGCTTCTGGTTTTCGGTTTTATTTTTACAGTGGTCTCTAGCCTTCTCCATCTATACAGCACCAATGATAAAACATCTAGGTTAAAGATGAAAAGTTTCTCCCCATTGAGGGACACCCAGAGAGGTTCACTGGGTTACATGGAGAAGAGAAGAGGGAGGGGGTAGTTAGAGGTGACTGGAATGAGATGTGGTGAGATCAAAAGAAGAGAGAGCAGGCTAGTCAATAGTCACTTCCTTATGTGCGCTCCATTGTCTGGACCGCTCAGAGGTATTCACGGAGTTATACAGGGAAGAGGAGAGGGAGGAAGTAGACAGAGGTGGCCAGGAGGGTAAGAGAGAGGAATGAAAAGGAGAGAGACAAGTCCAGCCAGTAATCAGTTCCTTAGGTGTTCTCCACCATCTAGAACACACAGAGAATCACAGAATTGGATATAGAAGAGATGGGGGGCGGGGAAAGAGACAGAGGCCACCTGGTGGAGACAAAGGAGAGTCCAAAAGGAGGAGAGAGTGGTCAAGCCAGTAATCTCGCTGTCAGGTAAAATTGGGTCTTGAAATGTACAAAATTGACAACAAAAACCGAAAAGCAAAGATTAAAAATCTAGAGTAGAGGTTGGATTTTCAAAAATACAATATTAAAGAGAAGAAGCAGAAGGAAGAAAGAAAAAAGAAAGAAAAAAGAAAAAAAAAGAAAAAAACCCCACAAGATTAAAAAAGAAATACCAACAACAACCACACAAAGACTATATATGGTGTTTGCCTTAAAAAAGGAGAGGTTTTTTTTTTTTTGAAAAGTAATAGTAAGTTATAGAAATAAAAATTAGAGGAGAAATAGAAGACTTAACAATTTAAAAAAACGTTAAAAAAAAAAAAGGAATGATTGTAAAAATAGTGAAGATATATCTGGCCCTTCTCTGATGTTGTGGGCCGTGTGGGGTCACTTCCAAGGTGGTTCCCTCTGTTTAACTTCTTCTGTTTGCTGGTCTCTTCAGTGTCTGAATTCCGTCCTGACACAGGGGGGCGGTGGTGGACACTTTTTTTTTTTTTTTAGGCTCACTAGTTCAGTCGCGCTGTGGGGAGGGGGGGATGCTGCAAACAAATAGCACTGTCGTGGGCACACAGTGTCTCAGCCCTGCTGGACCTGTCCCTTCTCACAGCGCACAAACCGCTCCGGCTCTACTGTGCTCAGCCGGGAACCGTCTGAGGCCGGGCCTAGGCTGCGTGCACCTCCCCGGTCTAAGCCGCTCAGGTTTGGCACTCAGGTAGCCAGCCCTCAGAGGCACAGATTTGGTTGGGACTGCGTTTTGTGCCCTTCCCAGGTCTGAGTAGTTCAGGAGTTTGGCGAGCCCGGTCGCTGCGACTTGTCACCTTTTCTGTCTCTGCTGCTCAGTTTTCTGGGTGTACTGCTGGCGCTCCTTGTGAGGCGGATGGTGACTGTCCAGCACTCCCAGAAGTCTTAGCAAAGAAGCCTGCCTGCAGTTTGTTAGGTAAAGTCTCTCCGGGGCTGCGATTGCCCCTTTCCAGCCCTTACGGCTCTGGCTGCCTGTCCCTGGCAGGGGATGGTCTGCAGCCGGCTATTTCCGTTCTGCCCTTTGTTCTGTGCGCGGTCCTGGTGGTGTCTTATGTTCGAGCTTTTCGCGTGGTAGCTATCCCCCAGTCTGGTTTGCTCGCCCAAGTTCCATTGCTCTGGTTACGCGGGGGGCGTTTCTGCCTGATTCTTACAAAGCACTGCAGCCCGCGCCTCCCGCGCTTCCCTGCCCTGCCCCCACTTGCTAGTGGCGGATGCAGGCGTCTGCGCTGCTTCTCCGCTGGGGGAGTTACTGTTGGGCTTGTAATCTGTTGGTTTTAATTATTTATTTGTTTTTCCTTCCTGTTATGTTGCCCTCTGTGTTTCCAAGGCTCGCCACAGACTCAGCAGGGAGAGTGTTTCCTGGTGTTTCGAAACCTCTCTTCTTAGAATTCCCTTCCCGGGACGGGCTTCCCTTCCCGGGATGGAGCTCCCTCCCCGGGACGGAGCTCCCTCCCCACGACGGAGCTCCCTCCCCACCTCCTTTGTCTCTTTTCTCGTCTTTTATATTTTTTCCTACCTGTTTTTGAAGACAATGATCTGCTTTTCTGGTTGCCTGATGTCCTCTGCCTGCATTCAGAGGTTGTTTTGTGGAGTTTGCTCCACGTTGAAATGATCTTTTGAAGAATTTGTGAGGGAGAAAGTGGTCTTCCCTTCCTATTCCTCCACCATCTTAGGACCGCCCCTGAATATCTTTTTGTTTCTTGATATTTTGTAAATTTCTTCTGTGAAGTCCCTGTGTGTTTTTCTTTTTTTTTTTTTTGGTTATTTAAAAATTGATATGTAGAAACTTTCTGCATTGTATGGGCAATAACTATTTGTCATAAATATTGCAAATATTTCCTCTTGTTTGTCATTTTTTTTCACCTTTGTTTCTGGTGTCTTTTTAATTCTTATATAAAAGTTTTAGATTTTTCTGTAAGCAGAGATACTAGGTTTTCCCTTGTTATTTCCTGTCCCTAATGTCAAGCAAAGAAAGGCCTTCTACCTCATGATTAAAAACAAAATACAAAATCCCTCTTATCTCTATAGGTGTGTGTCTCTCTATATATATGTATGTGTGTCTCTCACTCTCTCTCTATATATATATGTATGTATGTGCTTAGTCACTCAGTCGTGTCAGACTCTTTGTGACCCTATGCACTCTAGCCTGCCAGGCTCCTCTGTCCATGAGATTTCCCAGGCAAGAATACTGGAGTGGGTTGCCATGCCCTCTTCCAGGGGATCTTCCCAACTCAGTGATCCAATCCATGTCTACTGCATTGACAGGCTGTTTCTTTACCATCTGAGCCACCAGGGAAGCCCAATATATATATACACATATATGTATAGTTTTGGCCATGCTGCAAGGCTTGTGGGATCTTAGCTCCCTAATCAGGAGTTGAACCCTGGGCCTGGGCAGTGAGAGTGCTGAGTCCTAACCATTGGACCCCCAGGGAATTCCGTTATGTATATATTTTTTCTGATACTTTTATGGTTTTAATTTTTTACATACTTAGAGAGGCAAGGCACATAGTGACTAGTGGTAGATCAAGTGTTCTCCTTGCACATACATGGGTCTGCTCATGTACACACACATACCAAAGTAACTGTGGAGGTGATGGATATGTTAATTATTTGATTGTGGTAATCATTTTACAGTGTATACACATGTCAAAATGTCATGTTGTATACCTTAAATGTATATAATATTCATTTCTCAAAGGTCAATTTAGGGACTTCCCTAATAGTCCAGTGGTTAAGAATCCTTGTTTCCACTGAGGGTGTGGGTTCGATCTCCACTTGGGGAACTAAGATCCCACATAATACATGGTGCAGCCAAAAAAAAAAAAAAAAAAAAAAAAGAAAAAGACTCAGTAGCATGGACATTGAAGTAGGCAAGCTTATGTTTGAGTTATTGCTCAACTAACTAGCTGTGTGACCTTGGGCAAGCCACTTTTCCTCTCAGTGCCTTGATTTCCCCATCTGTAAAATAGGCATAGAGTCATTCCAAAGGTTAAACAAATTAAGGTGAATGATTTTAAGGAATATAGCCCAATGCTTGGCACATAGTAAGTTCACAATAAATTATAGCCATTTTTCTTATGTAAATCTGTGATAAATTTATAATTTATTTTGCCTATAACTTGGAAAAAATAGAATTCTGAGTGAAATTACATTGTTTTTACAGGTTCTCTGGAGACTAACATCTCTACCAAATTGAATCTCCCATGTAGGATTTAGGTCTTTTAACATGTCCTTCATTGGAATTTTCTTAGTATGAGTCTTAACACTTTTCTTGTTATTTCTTATTTATTCCTGAGTACTTTATAACTCTTATTGCTATTGAGAATGAAAGTAATTTTTAATATTATGGTGAATGAGATTTTTCATTACATTTACTAATAGGTTATTGCTTATATAAAGGAAAGTGATGAATTGGTTTTATGCATAGTTTGTAAGGAGCCACCTCACTGAACCCTCTATTAATTCTAACATTTTATTTTCTTGGAGACTGTTGTATCATCTGTTCTCTTTTTAACATTTATTATTCATTTCTTTTTATTGTTTCATTGCATCAGGCAAAATGTTGAGAACAATACAGAGGCAGTGACAGTCTTATCTTGGTTTTGATTTGAATGTTTATAGGGCGTGGCCTCTATCATGATATTGTATTGGTTTCTGATATTAGCTTTTGTATTGATAAAGATGTTCCTATTCGTAAGTTTGCCAGGGTTTACAATCAAGAATTACTGTTGAAGTTTATCAAATGCCTTTTTGGCATCTAATGGGATGGTATTTTAATTATTTTTTAAAAAATCTTATGTAACCAGTTAATATATTGAACTTCTGTAACACTGGCTTTGGTTTGCTAATTATTACAATATCTGTTTCTAAATTAATAACTGAGATTGAATTTGAATTATCTTCATCAGGTTTTTGTACAAGTGTTACCAAAGTCTTCCAAATTTATCTGATAAATTGTTTTTGCCTGTAGTCCAGAATAATTTAAATAGCACAGTAGTTACATATTTCCTAAACATTTGAGAGGTTGCAAACTTTAACAAAATTTTTTTGGTGATTGATCTATACACTTTTTAAATTCTTCTATGACTATTGTTTTATTTATAGTCTTTGTTGCTCTTTGAGTCAATTTTTCCTATTTATAGTTTCCCAGAAAATGGTTCATTTAATCTAATTTTCAATGTCATAAAATTGTGCATGCCTGCATGCCCAGTCGCTCAGTCATGTCCAACTCTTTGAGACCCCATGTACTGTAGCCTGCTGGGCTCCTCTGTCCATGGAATTTTCCAAGCAAGAATACTGAAGTGGGTTGCCATTTCCTTTTCCAGGGGATCTTCCTGACCCAGGGATTGAACCTATGGCTCCTGCATTACAGGCAGATTCTTTACCACTGAGCCATCTGGGTAGCCCACACTTGAGTGTATGTGTGAGTACATGATAAGTTGCTTCAGTCATGTCCGACTCTTTGCAACCCTATGGGCTATAGCCTGCCAGGCTTTTCTGTCTATTGGGATTCTCCAGGCAAGAATACTAGAGTGGGTTGCCATTCCCTTCTCTAGGGGATCTTCTTGACCCAGGGATCGAACCTGCATCTCTTATGTCTCCTGCATTGGCAGGTGGGTTCTTTAGCACTAGCACCAGGTGGGAAGCCCCACTTGAGTGTATACCTTGTTTATTACTTAATAAACATCATTAAAACTTTGGAAGACTGAGGCTCCTCTTCTAACTCTGAATTTTACATTCATCATATCCTTTCTACATGATTTTACCATGTATATACATATATATTTCCAGAGTGTGTATATATATATATATTTTATTGTTGTTGTTGTTGTTGTTGTTTGTTTTCCTACTCCAGGGGATCTTCCTGACCTAGGGATCAAACCCACATCTCTTGTGTCTCCTGCATTGACAAGCAGATTCTTTGCCACTGTGCCACCTAGGAAACAAGGTTGTGCATACTATTTTCTTATACCTTGTCAAGTCTCTTCTGCATCCACTGTATCATTACTTATGTTGTATGGTTTCATTTTGTTTGTTTTTTGTCAGTTTTGCAAGGTTTTTATATAGTTGCTTTTTTTCTTGTATATTTTTTAAAAAATATAAATTTATTTATTTTAATTGGAGGTTAATTACTTTACAATATTATATTGGTTTTGCCATACATCAACATGAATCCTTTTAAAAAAAGGAAGCCAGTGATTTTACTAATCATATCTACTTAATATCTAGATAATATATCAATTTCTCTTTCATTTAAATTGATTTCTTCATCATAATTTCTTTTGGCTTCCACTTTTTTTTCTAGTTCATTTTTAGTTGAATTTTTTGCTTACATACTTTCTGACTTTCTCTTTTTTTGGCTGTGCTGGGTCTTCCTGGGCTACTCTCTAGTTGTGGAGCATGGGCTTCTGATTTAGGTGGCTTCTCTTGTTGCAGAGCGTGGGTTTTAGGACATGTAAGCTCAGTAGTTGTGGTGCATGGGCCTAATTGCCCTGAGGCATGTGGAATCTTCCTGAACCAGGGACTGAACACATGTCCCATCCCCTGCATTGGCAGGTGGACTCCTCACCACTGGACATACAGGAAGTCTCAGTCTTTCTTCTTTAATAATAAGATAGTTTAAGGCCATGGGGTTTCCTCTTGAGTGTGATACTTATTAATTAATTAATTGACAGGATCTTAGTTCCCCAACCAGGGATTAAACCTGTGCTCCCTGCAGTGGACGTCAGAGCCCTTACCACTGGATCACCAGGGCATTCCCTTGAGTATGATTTTCATTGCATCTTATAGGTTTTGATCATCTTATAGGTTTCTATAGCCTTCTGATTGTTTATAATACAGTTTTGATTTCCTCTGGATGATTAAAAATTCACACCTACCTTTTAATTGTTAATTTCTTGTTTTACTTTAAAATTGTAATTGGCAGTCCCTGGTGGCTCAGTGGTAAAGAATCTGCCTTCCAATGCAGGAGACCTAGGTTCAATCCCTGGCTCAAGAAGATCCCCTGGAAAAGGAAATGGCAAACCATTTCAGTATTCTTGCTTGGGAAATCCCATGGGCAGAGGAGCCTGGAAGGCTATAGTCCATGGGGTCACAGAAGAGTTGGACACAGCTTAGTGACTAAACAACAACAAATATAGCACATAAGATTTTTAAAGTTTTTAGACTTTCTTGGAGGCCAATCAATTTTCAGAGGTGTTCATAGAACATTCAAGAAAACATGTTGTATTCAGGATATAAATTCTTCCTATATTGATTTTTAAAAGCTTATCATTATTTAAACCCTTCTTACAGATTTACTTGATCTTATAAAATTCGGAGAGAGGTGTGTTAAAATTTCCTATATAACTATAGGTTTATGAATTATCCAGGTATTTCTAAGTTTTGTTAAAAGAATAAATTATGGTACTATGTAGTTCCATAAAGGTTAGTGATAGTATTATCTTCTTCGTAATTTTACCATTAGTTATTATAAAATATCCCTTTGCATCTAATTTAATGCTTTTGGCTTTATAGTCAACTTTGAGATTAACATGGCCTTCCTGTTTTCATTTCATTTGAATTTCCCTAGCATATGATTGCCCATATTTTTATGACTAACCTTTTTATATCAAATTACTTGGGTATTCCTCTACTTCTATTTGATTCTTATCTGTATTTTCCAATCTTTGTAAAAAAAACTTCCAGCTTCTAACTCTCTCCATTGACTCTTCTCCCAAGTACTTTGAATATCTTTGTAATCAATGCCTTGAACACTTTCTCAGGTAGATTTCTTTTATTTGTTTATTTATTTTTAGTTCTGCTATCTTCCATGCTGTGTGCGGGCTTTCTCTAGTTGCCGTGAGCAGAGGCTACTCTTCATTGCATTTCATGGGCTTCTCTCATTGCGGTGGCTTCTCTTGTTGCAGAGCATGGGCTGTAGGGCACGGGCTTCAGTAGTTGCAGCAGTTGTGCTCGGTGGTTGTGGTTCCCAGGCTCCAGAGCATAGGCTCAGTAGTTGTGGCACATGGGCTGAGTTGCTCCATGGCATGTGGGATCTTCCCGGGTCAGGGATCAAACTCGTATCTCCTGCATTGGCAGGTGGATTCTTTACCCCTGAGCCACCAGAGATGTTGCATGGTTTGTTCTTTATATCTTTAGTTGTAGAAGAGCTTTTTTTGCCAATCTTCAGATTTTTTTCATCAATAGTTGCTCTGTGAGTTGTAATTTTGGTATTCCTGTAGTAAGAGGTGAGCTCAGGACCTTCCTACTCTGCCATCTTGGTCACTCCCCCTATTTTGGTCTCTTTTGTTCGTAATGATGTTTTGTAGTTTTCAGTGTGCAGGTGTTGAACTTCCTTTGTTATGTGTATTCCTAACTATTTTATTCCTTTGATTTTATTGTCATTGGAGTTGTTAATTTCATTTTTGGACTGTTTATTGAAAATATATAGAAATTCAGTAAGTATATGCATCTGTATTTTGCGAGATTTCTAAATTCATTTATTAGTTTAAGTAGTTTATTTTTGTGGATTATTTAACATTGTGTCATCTGCTAATATAGTTTACCTATTCTTTTCCACCTTTGATGCCTTTTGTGTCTTTCTCTCACCTAATTGCCTCATCTAGAATTCCAATACAATGTTGACCAGACTGATGAGAGCAGACCACCTTATCTTGTTTCTGATCTCAGGGGGAAAGTATTCAGTTCTTCACCATTAAGTATGATATTAACTGTGGGTATTTCCCCTTCATTTAAAAATTTATCTTGAGTAACGGGGAACAGTGGAAACAGTGTCAGACTTTATCTTTTTGGGCTCCAAAATCACTGCAGATGGTGACTGCAGCCATAAAATTAAAAGACGCTTACTCCTTGGAAGAAAAGTTATGACGAACCTAGATAGCATATTGAAAAGCAGAGACATTACTTCACCAACAAATGTCCGTCTAGTCAAGGCTATGGTTTTTCCAGTGGTCATGTATGGATGCGAGAGTTGGACTGTGAAGAAACCTGAGCACTGAAGAATTGATGCTTTTGAACTGTGATGTTGGAGAAGACTCTTGAGAGTCCCTTGGACTGCAAGGAGATCCAACCAGTCCATTCTAAAGGAGATCAGCCCTGGGTGTTCTTTGGAAGGAATGATGCTAAAGCTGAAACTCCAGTACTTTGGTCACCTCATGCAAAGAGTTGACTCATTGGAAAAGACTCTAATGCTGGGAGGGATTGGGGGCAGGAAGAGAAGGGGACGGCAGAGGATGAGATGGCTGGATGGCATCACTGACTCAATGGATGTGAGTTTGAGTGAACTCCGGGAGTTGGTGATGGACAGGGAGGCCTGGTGTGCTGCGATTCATGGGGTCTCAAAGAGTCGGACACGACTGAGCGACTGAACTGAACTGAACTGAAAGTATGAAAAATTCTCTTTTTCTCTACTTTACATATGCAGGTACCAACCACTAAGTGTGGGAAACACTTT
The DNA here is from genome assembly GCF_014754425.2 of Oryx dammah. Classification (NCBI taxonomy): domain Eukaryota; kingdom Metazoa; phylum Chordata; class Mammalia; order Artiodactyla; family Bovidae; genus Oryx; species Oryx dammah. Next base: position 44,074,594 of record NW_024070207.1, read on the forward strand.
CAACTGTGTGACTGCTCGCACTTTCATGATAAGATCGCAAGCAGTGCAGTGAAGGATAAAGCACAAGACTCTGGAGATGCCAGTCAACCATGTGATGCTTTCTCTAGACCAACAGTCCCCAGTCTTTTCATCACCAGGGACTGGTTCTGGGAAAGACAGTTTTTCCACAGATGGGGTTGCGGGGGATGGTTTTGGAATGATTACATTTATTATTATTATTATTACATTACATTTATTGTGTACTTTATTTCTCTTATTACATTAGCTCTGCCTCAGATAATCAGGCATTAGATCCTGGAGGTTGGAGACCCCTGGTCTATAGCACTCACTTGTGTATAGAATGAGGCCAGAAAGTAGGTTTTCTGAACTCTGTAAGGCAATAACAGTTTGTTTTTCCCTTAACTTTGGCATTAAGGAGTGTCACAATTTTTGTGGCCATGTCACAAAGGAAAGAATTTCCAAATTTGAGAAAGATGGGGAGGAAAACAATTGTCTTACATGCTTTCTTCATCTCTGTAGAGTCTTCCAAAATGGCTTTTTATTGGAAAAAATCACCACCCTCTTTTGAAAGTGCTGACACTGACCTTTCCTGATAGTTCAGATGGTAAAGAATCTGCCTGCAATGCAGGAAACCCAGGTTTGATCCCTGGGTCGGGAAGATACCCTGGGGAAGGGCATGGCAACCCACTGTAGTATTCTTGCCTGGAGAAGTCCATGGACAGTGGAGCCTGGAAGGCTACAGTCCATGGGATCACACAGTCAGATACTACTGAACCAACTTAGCATGCAATGCTGACCTTCACAAAAATAGCAGACCTTTAGCTGGTGAACCTGTACCAGCTATCCCAATCCAGGAGAAATTTATTTTAAAAAATTAAAGTGCTAAGTCTTACACTTTCCAATACATCATACTGAACATTTAGTGCAGGCAAACAGCTCCCAGATAAAACAAAAAAAACTTTCATTTTCCTGAAAGGGCTTGCACCATCAGAAGCCATGTTGCTTCTCAAGCCTGATGTCCTAGCAGATTAGCTATGAGCTTGTAGGTGAAACAGCCCCTGCTGCCTCCCTCTGGTCTTATTTTCTCATACTTCTAAAACCTATCTTCCTTCATCTGATTTTTCCTTAACTATAAAATTGTCATTCTCTTTGTGTAAGAAGGTGAATACGAGTTTCGTTATTCTGCAGCTTTTCCCTTTATAAAAAGAGTTCAAGACCAGCCATCATTCAACTCAGGACAATTATTGTTGTAAGAAAATGCAAGGACCAGACTTTCCAGAACCTCCAAATTTCTAAGAGAAGTGAGAATAACTATTTTTATTTATAATTGTTGACACATTTTAATTTTCCAATCTGCCAGAGACCGTGTTTAATCTCTAGTCTGGGTCCAAGTAGAAAAGACTCAGTTGCCTTTTAAAGTGATTTGAAAATAAGTTCAAAGTTCTGTATTTATTCATGTATGTTTTATTTCAGGTATCCTTTATTCCTTTGTGTGTATCCAGATTTCCATCTGGTAACATTTTCATTCTGCCTAAAAGGCTTCTGTTAACATTTCCTGTATTGCTGTTCTGTTGGTAATGAATTCCTCAGCTTTTGTATGTATGAAAAAAATTTAAAACATTTTTTTTGAAAAATGTCTGCCATATAGAGAAGTAGGATAGTTCATTGAACAGCCATATACCATCATCTGGATTTAATGATTATACAAATTTTGATATATTAATATATTTTTTAAATATTTAAAAATAAATTACAGATATCATATTTCACCCTACATAAGTTTTACACTCATCAATAACAAAAAGGACATTTTCCTACATAACCACAGTACCATTATTATATCTAACATAATTTACAGTAATTCTCTAGTATTCTTTAATATCCAAACTTCATTTAAATTTCCCTGATTGTGCTAATACCAAAAATGTCTTTCAGTTCAGTTCAGTAGCTCAGTCATGTCCGACTCTTTGCGACCCCATGAATGGCAGCACACCAGGCCTCCCTGTCCATCACCATCTCCCGGAGTTCACTCAGACTCACGTCCATCGAGTCCGTGATGCTATCCAGCCATCTCATCCTCGGTCGTTCCCTTCTCCTCCTGCCCCCAATCTCTCCCAGCATCACAGTCTTTTCCAATGAGTCAACTCTTCGCATGAGGTGGCCAAAGTACTGGAGCTTCAGCTTTAGCACCATTCCTTCCAAAGAAATCCCAGGGTTAATCTCCTTCAGAATGGACTGGTTGGATCTCCTTGCAGTCCAAGGGACTCTCAAGAGTCTTCTCCAACACCACAGTTGAAAAGCATCAATTCTTCGGCACTCAGCCTTCTTCACAGTCCGACTCTCACATCCATACATGACCACTGGAAAAACCATAGCCTTGACTAGACGGACCTTAGTCAGCAAAGTAATGTCTCTGCTTTTGAATATACTGTCTAGGTTGGTCATAACTTTTCTTCCAAGGAGTAAGCGTCTTTTAATTTCATGGCTGCAGTCACCATCTGCAGTGATTTTGGAGCCCCCAAAAATAAAGTCTGACATTGTTTCCACTGTTTCCCCATCTATTTCCCATGAAGTGATGGGACCGGATGCCATGATCTTTGTTTTTTGAATGTTGAGCTTTAAGCCAACTTTTTCACTCTCCTCTTTCACTTTCATCAAGAGGCTTTTTAGCTCCTCTTCACTTTCTGCCATAAGGGTGGTATCATCTGCATATCTGAGGTTATTGATATTTCTCCCGGCAATCTTGATTCCAGCTTGTGTTTCTTCCAGTCCAGCGTTTCTCATGATGTACTCTGCATAGAAGTTCAATAAGCAGGGTGACAATATATAGCCTTGACGTACTCCTTTTCCTATTTGGAACCAGTCTGTTGTTCCATGTCCAGTTCTAACTGTTGCTCCCTGACTTGCATACAGATTTCTCAAGAGGCAGGTCAGGTCGTCTGGTATTCCCATCTCTTTCAGAATTTTCCACAGTTTATTGTGATCCACACAGTCAAAGGCTTTGGCATAGTCAATGAAGCAGAAATAGATGTTTTTCTGGAACTCTCTTGCTTTTTCCATGATCCAGCAGATGTTGGGAATTTGATCTCTGGTTCCTCTGCCTTTTCTAAAACCAGCTTGAACATCAGGGAGTTCACGGTTCATGTACTGCTGAAGCCTGGCTTGGAGAATTTTGAACCTTACTTTACTAGCATGTGAGATGAGTGCAATTGTCCAGTAGTTTGAGCATTCTTTGGCATTGCCTTTCTTTGGGATTGGAATGAAAACAGACCTTTTCCAGTCCTGTGGCCACTGTTGAGTTTTCCAAATTTGCTGGCATATTGAGTGCAGCAGTTTCACAGTATCATCTTTCAGGATTTGAAACAGCTCAACTGGAATTTCATCACCTCCACTAGCTTTGTTCATAGTGATGCTTTCTAAGGCCCACTTGACTTCACATTCCAAGATGTCTGGCTCTAGATTAGTGATCACATCATCATGACTATCTGGGTTATGAAGATCTTTTTTGTACAGTTCTTCTGTGTATTCTTGCCACCTCTTCTTAATATCTTCTGCTTCTGTTAGGTCCATACCATTTCTGTCCTTTATCGAGCCATCTTTGCATGAAAGTTCCCTTGGTATCTCTAATTTTCTTGAAGAGATCTCTAGTCTTTCCCATTCTGTTCTTTTCCTCTATTTCTTTGCATTGATCGCTGAAGAAGGCTTTCTTATCTCTTCTTGCTATTCTTTGGAACTCTGCATTCAGATGCTTATATTTTTCCTTTTCTCCTTTGCTTTTCGCCTCTCTTCTTTTCACAGCTATTTGTAAGGCCTCCCCAGAGAGCCATTTTGCTTTTTTGCATTTCTTTTCCATGGGGATGGTCTTGATCCCTGTCTCCTGTACAATGTCACGAACCTCACTCTATCAGATCTAGTCCCTTAAATCTATTTCTCACTTCCACCGTATAATCATAAAGGGTTTGATTTAGATCATACCTGAATGGTCTAGCAGTTTTCCCTATTTTCTTCAATTTGAGTCTGAATTTGGTAATAAGGAGTTCATGATCTGAGCCACAGTCAGCCCCTGGTCTTGTTTTTGTTGACTGTATAGAGCTTCTCCATCTTTGGCTGCAAAGAATATAATCAATTTGATTTCGGTGTTGACCATCTGGTGATGTCCATGTGTAGAGTCTTCTCTTGTGTTGTTGGAAGAGGGTGTTTGCTATGACCAGTGCATTTTCTTGGCAAAACTCTATTAATCTTTGCCCTGCTTCATTCCACATTCCAAGGCCAAATTTGCCTGTTACTCCAGGTGTTTCTTGACTTCCTACTTTCGCATTCCAGTCCCCTATAATGGAAAGGACATCTTTTTTGGTGTTAGTTCTAAAAGGTCTTGTAGGTCTTCATAAAACCGTTCAGTTTCTTCAGCGTTACTGCGTTAAAAATGTTCAGCATTAAAAATGTCTTTACAGCTGATTTATTCAAACCAGATTCCAATTGAGTGCCATTTGGTGAATGTTGCTCTTAAATCTCTTCTATTCTAGGACAGGCATGTTGTCTCTCCACCTCCCCTCCTCCCCGAAATGTGAGATATATATGTGTATATATGTGTGTGTGTGTGTATGTATGTATGTGTGTATATATATATATATATATATATACACACATATATACAGACACCAAATATATATTTGGTCTTTTCACCATTTCTGGCACAGAGCTCCTAAAATCCTTGGAATTTCCCAAGTGAAGAGAATATAAAGATGTCTTTCCTTATGTTAATAAAATAACTTTTGGAGAACACCTAAGGATGGAGGCTAGTTGTCAGTGGAACCAACCAAATGATTAGAAAGGAGAGTGGCTGAGTGTTGGCTCAATCACCAGTGGCTAGTGATTTAATCATTTAATCAACCATGCCTATGTAATGAAGCCTCCATAGAGTTTGAAGATACTGAAGCTGAAGCTCCAATACTTTGTCCACCTGATGTGAAGAAATGACTCATTGAAAAAGACATTGATGCTGGGAAAGATTGAGGGGAGGAGGAGAAGGGGGTGACAGAGGATGAGATAGTTGGATGGCATCACAGACTCAATGGACATGAGTTTGAGCAAATTCTGGGAGATAGTGAAGGACATGGAAGCCTGCTGTGCTGCAATCCATGGGGTCACAAAGAATCTGACACGACTGAGCGACTGAACAACAACTAGATGGGGGAGATAGGATTTGAACCCAGCTCTGTGTAAGCCAAAGTCCACGTGCTTAATTGCATTCCTAAAGTATGATTTGAATGAATCAGTGAATTTCTGGCCTGAGGCAAGTCACCTCTACCCTAAATGATACTTTGCTTTCAATTTGTGTGCTTTTAGAAAGGAGTGTGAAATTTGAGATACATGGCAACCCACTCCAGTCCAGTATTCTTGCCTGGGAAATCCCATGGACAGAGGAGCCTGGTGGGCTACAGTCCATGGGGTCACAAGAGTCGGACACAACTTAGCGATCAAACAACCACCATCACTATGGTGGCCATGAAAGGCACCTCTCAGATCTCTGACTTAAAGGAACCTGATTGAATGATGATCTCGGTTACTGAGCTCTAAATTCTCTACTGCATTTGCATGAGACCAATTTCTCCATGCATTCTGCCCAGCCAGTGACTGAGTCCATCAAAAATACTAAAGGAGACCCACTCCTGGGAGTTACAGACTTTGGCTCAATCATCCCCTATCAGTCTTGCTGCCATTTTTTTAGAATTGCATTGCAGTGTAAGACTTCACAACCAACCTTCCTTCCTTCCCTCTCTCCTCCAGAGTCAGACCTGTATTACTGTCTGACAGCTCTTGAGCCATAACACATAGTGTCTTTTCCTTCACAGGTATTTTCTCCATCTTTGTATCTTCTCCTTCTTGGAGGACCCAGACTAACAAGTACCTATTTCCTGGATACTTCTCCAGGTAAATAATTTCTGATCTATAAGATGAAAAGACAAACCAGATTAATGGAAAATACAGAGACTACCAGAATGGAACTGTCAAAGAAAGCCAATGGCAAGTTTATTGCATGCTTCAAATAGCAGGTTTTTTTTTTTTTTCAGATGATGGTACAATTATAATTGGTTATGGATATTAACTTAGTATGGACTTCCGAGGTAGCGCTAGTGGTAAAGAACTCACCTGTCAATGAAGGAGACATAAGATGTGGGTCCGATCCCTGGGTCCAGAAGATCCCCTGGAGGATGGCATAACAACCCACTCCAGTATTCTTGCCTGGAGAGTTCCATGGACAGAGGAGCCTGGTGAGGCTACAGTCCATAGGGTCACAGAGTCAGACACGACTGAAGCAACTTAGTATGCACTTTGTATGCATATTAGTGACTCATGACAAACAGTTTCATTTAAAACACTTATTTGAAAATTGGAAGAAATACAGTGCCTCTTGGTTAGCAAAAATTGGAAGAAATACAAAGCCTCTTGGTTAGCACCAATTCTGGACATATTAAAGATAAGCAAAGGTCATAACTTTCTAAGTAAAGATGTAAGAAGTCTTTTTTCATGTTTGAAGGTATTCCACACAAAAAAAAAGAGATTGTTTTCTCTAATCTGGCTTAAAGAAAGTAACTGTTTTAGACTTTAAGATTGGATTTTATACATTATTATAACTTTTAGGCAGCTGTAAGGTGAAGGTTTGGTAGGAAGAAGACGGGGAAGGGAAGGAAGATGTAAATGTCTGATGAGGCACTTGAATAGGATCCAGACATCAAATATTCTATTTACATGAATTGGTAACATTCAGATTTTCAAAGCTTATTGCAGATCAGCTTAAATTTCTCTATTGTTTAATCGCTTAGTCGTGTCTCTTTGTGACCCCATGGACTGCAGCATGCTGGGCTTCCCTGTCTATCACTGTGTTCCAGAACTTGCTCAAACTCATTTCCATTGTGTTGGTGATGCCATCCAACCATCTCATTCTCTGTCATACCCTTCTCCTCCTGCCTTCAATCTTTCCCAGCATCAGGGTCTTTTCTAGTAAGTTGGCTCTTCACATGAGGTAGCCAAAGTATTGAACTTCAGCTTCAGCATTAGTCCTTCCAATGAATATTCAGGGTTGATTTCCTTTAGGATTGACTGGTTTGATCTCCTTGCAGTCCAAGGGACTCTCAAGAGTCTTCCAACACCATAGTTCAAAATCATCAAGTCTTTGGTGCTCAGCTTTCTTTATGGTCCAACTCTTACATCCATACATCACTACTGGAAAAAACATAGCTTTAATTAGATGGATATTTGTCGTCAAAGTAATGTCTCTGCTTTTTAATGCACTGTCTAGGTTGGTCATAACTTTTCTTCCAAGGAGCAAGGGTCTTTTAATTTCATGGCTGCAGTCACCATCTGCAGTGATTTTGGAGGCCCCCAAAATAAAGTCAGCCACTGTTTCTGGTGTTTCCCCATCTATTTGCCATGAAATGATGGAACCAGATGCCATGATCTTAGTTTTCTGAATGTTGAGTTTTAAGCCAACTTTTTCACTCTCCTCTTTCACTTTCATCAAGAGGGTCTTTCAGTTCCTCTTCACTTTCTGCCATAAGGGTGGTGGATGTCATCCACATATTTGAGGTTATTGATATTTCTCACGGCAATCTTGATTCCAGCTTGTGCTTCATCCAGCCTGGCATTTCGCTTGATGTACTCTGCATAGAAGTTAAATAAGTGGGGTGACAATATACAGCCTTGACGTACTCCTTTCCCAATTTTGAACCAGTCTGTTGTTCATGTCCAGTTCTAACTGTTGCTTCTTGACCTGCATGTAGGTTTCTCAGGAGGCAGGCAAGGTGGTCTGGTATTCTCATCTCTTGAAGAATTTTCCACAGCTTGTTGTAATCCACACAGTCAAAGGCTTTAGTGTAGTCAATGAAGCAGAAGTAGATGTCTTTCTGGAATTCTCTTGCCTTTTCAGTGATCCAATGGATGTTGGCAATTTGATCTCTGGTTCCTCTACCTTTTTAAAATTTCTCAATAGCTACACTTAACAAAGATACACTTACTCTCATATTTAAAATTTCAGAAATTCATAGAAAGTGAAATTATGAAATATTCATTGAGTACCCTACTGTGTACATAGCAGTTTGCAAGGAGGTAGGGATATTTCAGAGAACATGAAAGACACAGAAAGATATTTTCATGACATTGTCTACTTGTCCACGGCCCAGCTGCGCTATTTCTGTACTTAAAAAAATGGAAGTTCACAGTAGAAATGTTCAATTAACTGTTAAACACCTTTGTCAATTAAGAGATCATTTCCAGATCTGATGGATGGGTTCAAAATATCCAGTTCATTTTAATCATCAGGTGGAAGAACAGTGGTACTCTCAAGAAGAGAGCAGATAAACATGTAAATGAACTCACAAATCTTTCAGAAGTACTCTGCCTGGAGTGATTGAATATTAATGTGCAAAATTTTCCATGTGTTAAATGACAAGCTGAATTACACTGAGCAGTCTGACGTTCAATGATAATCTAATTATATTGTATTTTGTAACATATTTAATAAGAACTAGATTATAAGTATGAGACACTGGGGGGCACAGCTAGAACAAGAAAAACTCTGTTGAAAGCTCCAAGGACTAAGACCCGTAAGTGTAGCAGTGTAAGGCTTTCATGTATCACAATTGCTCACCCAGATCACCTTTTCTCCATGATGCTTGATTTTCTTTCTTATTCTGTCCCAATCCACCGGGAGATTATAATCTTAGAAGCCAGGTCAAAAGTCACCAGAAAGCCTTTCCTGACGTTTTACCCTTGTGGTGACTACAAGAACCACACCTTGAGGAGTTCCAACTACAGGGAATATAATTGACCAAGGATCCCAGCTATGTGATTATGGGAAATCCACCTCCAGGTTTGCATCAAAGCCATGTGTCTCATGGGGTACTTCCAGTCAATGCCCAAAGACCAAAGGGTTGCTAAGGCAAACCTATTCCTGGAAGACTTGGATCCTTTTTGATTTTGACTTTGGTTTGCAGTGTTTCTGTCAACAGCTCTGTCAGACTGCCTTTAGGCTGCATGGCTGTCTAGGGTGCTACCACCCAACCTTGTCTCCCTCTTTATTTCATTCATGTCACACTGGCATTGTGGTCTGATAACTCTCCCAGTGTCTTCCTGGCTCCCTTCCTATTTTCTGTCTCATGGGCATTTCCTCTAATAAAATGCTTCTCCTTTAATCCTGTCTTGGCTTCAGGTTTTCAGAAGACTTAACACAACTCTCCCTTCTCTTAGGTACTTCTCCAATTGCCCTTGTTTTGGTCTTGAGTGGCCACTTTTTCTGTTGTTTTCGCATCGGCCTTCCATTCTCTATTGTGAGTTCCTGGAAGGTAGGTTTGTCAAGATTTTATTCTTGGTGCATAGCATGTATTAGGTGCATAATGAATGATGAGTGAATGATGAATGTATGAAAACAGTAGAGTTGTTAGGAGCCACTTAGTCAGAAGGATGTGATTTCAAATCCTAATTTTGCTTCTTTAGTAGCCTGGTGACCTTGAACAAGTAAATTATCTTTACCTTACTCTGCCTCTCTTTCCTAACCTAATTTCTGTCCCTGTGAATTTGCTACCCTGGACATTTCATGTAAGTGGAATTACATGATATGTGCCTTATATATTCGGCTTCTTTCACTTAGCAATGATGCTTTCAAGGGTCACACATGTGGCAACATGTACCACTACTTCATTACTATTACGGTAAATTGGAACTGACATCTATGGATGTATCATTTTGTTTATCTGTTCATAAGTTGATAGATATTGAGTTGTTTCTACTTATGGCTATTATGGATTATGCTGCTATGATCATTTGAATACAAGTTTTTCTGTGAACATACATTTTAAATTCTATTGGGTATATATGTAGGAGTAGAACTGTTAGCTTGTATGATAACTTTATGTGTAACATTTTGAGAAACTCAATTTTTTTTCCAAAGCAGCTGGAACACATTACCTTCTACTAGCAATGTATGAGAGTTCTAATTTCTCTACATCCTTGCCAACACTTGTTTTTCAGTTTTCTTTTTCTTTAATTATAGCCATTGTGGCAGATATGAAATGGAATCTCATTGTGCTCTTAATTGGCATTTCCCTAATGACTAAGGAGCTTGAGCATCTTTTCATATACTTACTTGCTATTTTGTAGATCTTCTTTAGAGAAGTTCAGTTAGTTCAGTTAAGTCACTCAGTCATGTCCGACTCTTTACAACCCCATGGACTGCAGCATGCCAGGCTTCCCTGTCCTTCACCAACTCCCAGAGCTCACTCAGAATCATGTCCATCGAGTTGGTGATGCCATCCAACCATCTCATCCACTGTCATCCCCTTCTCCTCCTACCTTCAATCTTTCTCAGCATCAGGGTCCTTTCAAATGAGTCAGTTCTTCACATCAGATGGCCAAAGTGTTGGATTTTATGCTTCAGCATCAGTCCTTCCAATGAATATTCAGGACTGATCTCCTTCAGAATGGACTGGTTGGATCTCCTTGCAGTCCAAGGGACTCTCAAGAGTCTTCTCCAGCTCTACAATTCAAAAGCATCAATTCTTTGGCGCTCAGCTTTCTTTATAGTCTCACATCCATAGATGACTAATGTCTATTCAAATCCATTGCCCATTTTAAGTTGGGTTTTTAATCTCTTTTTATTATTGAGTTGTGTTGTTTATATAGTCTATATGCAAGTTTAAAAATCAGGTATATGATATGCAGATATTTTATCCCATTCTGGGGGTTATCTTTTCACTCTCTTCATACTGTCCTTTGACCTACAAAAGTTTTTAGGTTTGATAAAGTCCTCTTTATCTATTTTTCTTTTCTTGCTTGTGCTTTCAATACCTAAGCCAGAGTCATGAAGATTTATACCTATGTTTCCTTCTAAGAGTTTTCTAGATTTTATTCTTAAATTTAAATCTTTAAAGACTAAGGGGTTAGTTTTTATATATGGTGTGCTTTAGGGGTCTAAATTCATTTTTCTGCATGTGGATATCCAATTGTCCCAGTGCCTTTTGTTGGAAAGGCTATTTATTCTTTCCCTCATTGAATTTACTTGGCACCACTGTCAAAAATCAATTGACAAGAGATAATAGACATATGGCTTTATTTCTAGACTCTCCAGTCAATTCCATCAATCTCTATGTTTATCCTCATGCCAGTACCACACAATCTTTATTACTGTAGCTTTGTAATAAATTTTGAGATCAGGAAATGTGAGTCTTTCAACTTTGTTCTTTTTTTTCAGTATAGTTTTGGCCATTTGGGATTCCTTATTTCCATAGTATTCTTATTTCCATAAGATTATTATGAAAAATGTCCATTTCTTTAAAAGAGGCACCTGAGATTTTGACAGGAATTTTTTTGACTTTAAACATCATTTTGGGGAGTATTACCATCATGACAATAATAAGTCTTCCAATCCATGGACATGGGCTGTGTTTTCATTTATTTCAGTTTAGTTCAGTTCAGTCGCTCAGTTGTGTCCGACTTTGCGACCCCATGAATTGCAGCACGCAAGGCCTCCCTGTCCATCACCAACTCCCGGAGTTCACTCAGACTCACGTCCATCGAGTCCGTGATGCCATCCAGCCATCTCATCCTCTGTCGTCCCCTTCTCCTCCTGCTCCCAATCCCTCCCAGGATCAGAGTCTTTTCCAATGAGTCAACTCTTCGCATGAGGTGGCCAAAGTATTGGAGTTTCAGCTTTAGCATCATTCCTTCCAAAGAAATCTCAGGACTGATCTCCTTTAGAATGGACTGGTTGGATCTCCTTGCAGGCCTAGGGACTCTCAAGAGTCTTCTCCAACATCACATTTCAAAAGCATCAGTTCTTCGGCACTCAGCTTTCTTCACAGTCCAACTCTCACATCCATACATGACCACTGGAAAAACCATAGCCTTGACTAGATGGACCTTTGTTGGCAAAGTAATGTCTCTGCTTTTGAATATACTGTCTAGGTTGGTCATAACTTTTCTTCCAAGGAATAGCGTCTTTTAATTTCATGGCTGCAGTCACCATCTGCAGTGATTTTGGAGCCCCCCCCCAAAATAAAGTCTAACACTGTTTCCACTGTTTCCCCATCTATTTCCCATGAAGTGATGGGACCAGATGCCATGATCTTCGTTTTCTGAATGTTGAGCTTTAAGCCAACCTTTTCATCCTCCACTTTCACTTTCATCAAGAGGCTTTTTAGCTCCTCTTCACTTTCTGCCATAAGGATGGTGCATCTGCATATCTGAGGTTATTGATATTTCTCCCAGCAATCTTGATTCCAGCTTGTGCTTCTTCCAGCCCAGCGTTTCTCATGATGTACTCTGCATATAAGTTAAATAAGCAGGTGACAATATACAGCCTTGACGTACTCCTTTTCCCATTTGTAACTAGTCTGTTGTTCCATGTCCAGTTCTAACTGTTGCTTCCTGGCCTGCATACAGATTTCTCAAGAGGCAGGTTAGGTGGTCTGGTATTCGCATCTCTTTCAGAATTTTCCACAGTGTATTGTGATCCACACAGTCAAAGGCTTTGGCAGAGTCAATAAAGCAGAAATAGATGTTTTTCTGGAATCTCTTGCTTTTTCAATGATCCAGCGACCCCATGGACTATACAGTTCATGGGATTCTCCAGGCCAGAATACTGGAGTGGGTAGCCTTTCCCTTCTCCAGGGCATCTTCCCAACCCAGGGATGGAACCCAGGTTTCCTACATTGCGGGCAGATTCCTTACCAGCTGAGCCACAAGGGAAGGTCCTAGCGTATAGAAGTACAGCTAAATTTGGTCTTTGTGTGCGCTTTCTCTAGTTACAGCCAGCAGGAGGCTACTCTTCATTGTGGCGTGCAGGCTTCTCCTTGTGGTGGCGTCTCTTGTTGCAGAGCATGGACTCTAGAGCGCATGGGCTTCAGTAGTTGTGGTGCACAGGACTAGTTGCTCTGTGGCATGTGTGATCTTCCCAGATCAGGGATTGAATCCATGTCCTCTGTATTCCCAACCTCTGGACTACCAGGGAATTTCTACAACTCATTTTTGGATGTTGGTTTTGTATTTGCAACTTTCCTAAACTCATTTATTAGATTTTTTTTTTTTTTGGTATGGATTCTTTTTTTGTCTGTGTGTTTGATATAGTATTTTTTAAAATTAATTAATTAATTAATTAATTTTTTTGGAGGCTAATTACTTTCCAATATTGTATTGGTTTTGCCATACATTGACATGAATCTGCCATGGGTGTACATGTGTTCCCCATCCTGAACCCCCCTCCCACCTCCCTCCCCATCCTATCCCTCTGGGTCATCCCAGTGCACCAGCCCCGAGCACCCTGTATCATGCATTGAACCTGGACTGGTGATCCATTTCACATACGATATTATACATGTTTCAATGCCATTCTCTCATATCATCCCACCCTCACCCTCTCCTACAGAGACCAAAAGACTGTTTTATATATCTGTGTCTCTTTTGATGTCTCCCATACAGGCTTATCATCACCATCTTTCTAAATTCCATATATATGCACTAGTATAGTGTATTGGTGTTTTTCTTTCTGGCTTACTTGACTCTGTATAATCGGCTCCAGTTTCATCCACCTCATTAGAACTGATTCAAATGTATTCTTTTTAATGCCTGAGTAATACTCCATTGTGTATATGTACCACAGCTTTCTTATCCATTCATCTGCTGATGGACATCTAGGTTGTTTCCATGTCCTGGCTATTATAAACAGTGCTGCGATGAGCATTAGGGTACATGTGTCTCTTTCAATTCTGGTTTCTTCAGTGTGTATGCCCAGCAGTGGGATTGCTGGGTCATAAGGCAGTTCTATTTCCAGTTTTTTAAGGAATCTCCACACTGTTCTCCATAGTGGCTGTACTAGTTTGCATTCCCACCAACAGTGTAAGAGGGTTCCCTTTTCTCCACACCCTCTCCAGCATTTCTTGCTTGTAGACTTTTGGATAGCAGCCATTCTCACTGGTGTGAGATGGTACCTCATTGTGGTTTTGATTTGCATTTCTCTGATAATAAGTGATGTTGAGCATTTTTCATGTGTTTGTTAGCCATCCATATGTCTTCTTTGGAGAAATGTCTGTTTAGTTCTTTGGCCCATTTTTTGGTTTGGTCGTTTATTTTTCTGGAATTGAGCTGTAAGTGTTGCTTGTATATTTTTGAGATTAATTCTTTGTCAGTTGCTTCATTTGCTATTATTTTCTCGCATTCTGAAGGCTATCTTTTCACCTTGCTTATAGTTTCCTTTGTTGTGCAGAAGCTTTTAATTTTAATTAGGTCCTATTTGTTTATTTTTGCTTTTATTTCCAATATTCTGGGAGATGGGTCATAGAGGATCCTGCTGTGATTTATGTTGGGGAGTGTTTTGCCTATGTCTTCCTCTAGGAGTTTTATAGTTTCTGGTCTTACATTTAGATCTTTAATCCATTTTGAGTTTATTTTTGTATATGGTGTTAGAAAGTGTTCTAGTTTCATTATTTTACAAGTGGTTGACCAGTTTTCCCAGCACCACTTGTTACAGAGATTTTCTTTTCTCCATTGTATATTCTTGCCTCCTTTGTCAAAGATAAGGTTACCATAGGTACGTGGATTTATCTCTGGGTTTTCTATTTTGTTCTATTGATCTATATTTCTGTCTTTGTGCCAGTACCATACTGTCTTGATGACTGTGGCTTTGTAGTAGAGCCTGAAGTCAGGCAGGTTGATTCCTCCAGTTCCATTCTTCTTTCTCAAGATTACTTTGGCTATTCGAGGGTTTTTGTATTTCCATACAAATTGTGAAATTATTTGTTCTAGTTCTCTGAAAATACCGTTGGTAGCTTGATAGGGATTGCATTGAATCTATAGATTGTTAATTTTCACAATATTGATTCTTCCCATCCATGAACATGGTATATTTCTCCATCTATTTGTGTCTTCTTTGATTTCTTTCACCAGTGTTTTATAGTTTTCTATATATAGGTCTTTTGTTTCTTTAGGTAGATATGTTCCTAAGTATTTTATTCTTTTCATTGCAATGGTAAATGGAATTGTTTCCTTGATTTCTGTTTCCATTTTCTCATTGTTAGTGTATAGGAATGCAAGGGATTTCTGTGTGTTGATTTTATATCCTGCAACTTTACTATATTCATTAATTAGCTCTAGTAATTTTCTGATGAAGTCTTTAGGGTTTTCTATATAGAGGATCATGTCATCTGCAAACAGTGAGAGTTTTACTTCTTTTCCAATCTTGATTCCTTTTATTTCTTTTCTGCTCTGATTGCTGTGGCCAAAACTTCCAAAACTATGTTGAATAGTAGTGGTGAGAGTGGGCACCCTTGTCTTGTTCCTGACTTTAGGGGAAATGCTTTCAATATTTCACCATTGACAATAATGTTTGCTGTGGGTTTGTCGTATATAGCTTTTATTATGTTGAGGTATATCCCTTCTATTCCTGCTTTCTGGAGGGTTTTTTTTAATCATAAATGGCTGTTGAATTTTGTCAAAGGCTTTCTCTGCATCTATTGAGATAATCATATGGTTTTTATTTTTCAATTTTTTAAAATTTAAATTTATTTATTTTAATTGGAGGCTAATTATGTTACAATATTATATTGGTTTTGCATTACATCACCATGAATCTGCCACGGGTATACACATGTTTCCCATCCTGAATCCCCTCCCACCTCCCTCCCCGTACCATCCCTCTGGGTCATCCCAGTGCACCAGCCCCAAGTATCCTGTATCCTGCATTGAAACTTGACTGGTGATTTGTTTCTTATATGATATTATACATGTTTCAATGCCATTCTCCCAAATCATCCTACCCTCTCCCTCTCTCACAATTTTTTAATGCGGTGTTTTACATTGATTGATTTGCAGATATTGAAAAATCCTTGCATCCCTGGGATAAAGCAAACTTGGTCATGATGTATGATCTTTTTAATATGTTGTTGGATTCTGTTTGCAAGAATTTTGCTAAGGATTTTTGCATCTTTTTTCATCAGTGATATTGGCCTGTAGTTTTCTTTCCTTGTGGTATGTTTGTCAGGTTTTGGTAGTAGGGTGATGGTGGCCTCATAGAATGAGTGTGGAAGTTTACCTTCCTCTGCAATTTTCTGGAAGAGTTTGAGTAAGATATGTGTTAGCTCTTCTCTAAATTTTTGGTAGAATTCAGCTGTGAAGCCGTCTTGTCCTAGGTTTTTGTTTGCTGGAAGATTTCTGATTACAGTTTCAATTTCTGTGCTTGTGATGGGTCTGTTAAGATTTTCTATTTCTTCCTGAATCCGTTTTGGATGGTTATACTTTTCTCTGAATTCTTTCATTTCTTCCAAGTTGTCCATTTTATTGGCATATAGTTGCTGATAATAGTCTCTCATGATCCTTTGTATTTCTATGTTGTCTGTTGTGATCTCTCCAGTTTCATTTATAATTTTGTTGATTTGATTTTTCTCCCTTTGTTTCTTGATTAGTCTGGCTAATGGTTTGTCAATTTTATTTATCCTCTCAAAGAACCAGCTTTTGGCTTTGTTGATTTTTGCTATGGTCTCTTTTGTTTCTTTTGCATTTATTTCTGCCCTCATTTTTAAGATTTCCTTCCTTCTACTAACCCTGGGGTTCTTCATTTTTTCCTTTTCTAATTGCTTTAGGTATAGAGTTAGGTTATTTATTTGACTTTTTTCTTGTTTCTTGAGGTAAGCCTGTATTG
Source organism: Oryx dammah (assembly GCF_014754425.2). Lineage (NCBI taxonomy): Eukaryota > Metazoa > Chordata > Mammalia > Artiodactyla > Bovidae > Oryx > Oryx dammah. The sequence continues at coordinate 44,091,278 of NW_024070207.1, forward strand.
CTATGAACCTTTCCTTTAGCACTGCTTTTATAGTGTCCCACAGGTTTTGGGTTGTTGTGTTTTCATTTTCATTCATTTGTATGCATATTTTAATTTCTTTTTTGATTTCTTCTGTGATTTGTTGGTTATTCAGCAGTGTGTTGTTCAGCCTCCATATGTTGGAATTTTTAATAGTTTTTCTCCTGTAATTGACGTGCAGTGTGGTCAGAAAAGATACTTGGAATGATTTCAGTTTTTTCGAATTTGCCAAGGCTAGATTTATGGCCCAGGATGTGATCTATCCTGGAGAAGGTTCCGCGTGCACTTGAGAAAAAGGTGAAATTCATTGTTTTGCGGTGAAATGTCCTATAGATATCAATTAGGTCTAACTGGTCTATTGCATCGTTTAAAGCTTGTGTTTCCTTGTTAATTTTCTGTTTAGTTGATTTATCCATAGGTATGATTGGGCTATTAAAGTCTCCCACTATTATTGTGTTATTGTTAATTTCCCCTTTCATACTTGTTAGCATTTGTCTTACATATTGTGGTGCTCCTACATTGGGTGCATATATATTTATAATTGTTATTTCTTCTTCTTGTATTGACCCTTTGATCATTATGTAGTGTCCTTCTTTGTTTCTTTTCACAGCCTTTGTTTTAAAGTCTATTTTATCTGAAATGAATATTGCTACTCCTGCTTTCTTTTGGTCTCCATTTGCATGGAATATCTTTTTCCAGCCCTTCACTTTCAGTCTGTATGTGTCCCTTGTTTCGAGATTGGTCTCTTGTAGACAACACATACAAGGGTCTTGTTTTTGTATCTATTCAGCCAATCTTTGTCTTTTGGTTGGGGCATTCAACCCATTTACATTTAAGGTAATTATTGATAAGTATGATCCCATTGCCATTTACTTTATTGTTTTGGGTTCGAGTTTATACACCCTTTCTGTGTTTCCTGTCTAGAGAAGACCTTTTAGCATTTGTTGAAGAGCTGGTTTGGTGGTGCTGAACTCTCAGCTTTTGCTTGTCTGTAAAGCTTTTGATTTCTCCTTCATATTTGTATTAATCCTTGCTGGGTACAGTAATCTGGGCTGTAGGTTATTTTCTTTCATCACTTTAAGTATGTCTTGCCATTCCCTTCTGGCCTGAAATGTTTCTATTGAAAAATCAGCTGTTATCCTTATGGGAATCCCCTTGTGTGTTATTTGTTGTTTTTTCCCTTGCTGCTTTTAATATTTGTTCTTTGTGTTTGATCTTTGTTAATTTGATTAATATGTGTCTTGGGGTGTCTTGCCTTGGGTTTATCCTGTTTGAGACTCTGTGGGTTTCTTGGACTTGGGTGATTATTTCCTTCCCCATTTTAGGGAAGTTTTCAACTGTTATCTCCTCAAGTATTTTCTCATGGCCTTTCTTTTTGTCTTCTTCTTCTGGGACTCCTATGATTTGAATGTTGGGGCGTTTAACATTGTCCCAGAGGTCTCTGAGGTTGTCCTCATTTCTTTTAATTCTTTTTTCTTTTTTCCTCTCTGTTTCATTTATTTCTACCATTCTATCTTCTACCTCACTAATCCTATCTTCTGCCTCTGTTATTCTACTGTTTGTTCCCTCCAGAGTGTTTTTGATATCAATTATTTCATTATTCATTATATATTGACACTTTTTTATTTCTTCTAGGTCCTTGTTAAACCTTTCTTGCATCTTCTTGATCTTTGTCTCCAGGCTATTTGTCTGTATTTCCATTTTGTTTTCAAGATTTTGGATCATTTTCACTATCATTATTTGGAATTCTTTATCAGGTAGATTCCTTATCTCTTCCTCTTTTGTTTGGTTTGGTGGGAATTTATCCTGTTCCTTTGCCTGCTAGGCATTTCTCTGCCTTTTCATCTTGTTTAGATTGCTGTGTTTGGGGTGGCCTTTCCGTATTCTGGCAGTTTGTGGTTCCTCTTTATTGTGGAGTTTCCTTGTTGTGGGTGGGGTTGGACGTATGGCTTGTCAAGGTTTCCTGGTTAGGGAAGCTTGTGTCGGTGTTCTGGTGGGTGGAGCTGGATTTCTTCTCTCTGGAGTGCACTGAAGTGGACAGTAATGAGTTTTGAGATGTCAGTGGATTTGGTGTGACTTTGGGCAGCCTGTATATTGAAGCTCAAGGCTATGTTCCTGTGTTACTGAAGAATTTGTGTGGTATGTCTTTCCCTGGAACTTGTTGACCCTTGGGTGGTGCTTGGTTTCAGTGTAGGTATGGAGGTGTTTGATGAGCTCCTATCGATTAATATTTCCTGGAATCAGGAGTTCTCTGGTGTTCTCAGGATTTGGACTTAAACCTCCTGCCTCTGGTTTTCAGTCTTATTCTTACAGTAGCCTCAAGACTTCTCCATCTCCTTTCGAAGACAGTGGGCTGCCTTTCTGGGTGCCTGATGTTCTCTGCCAGCATTCAGAAGTTGTTTTGTCTTTGGTATGGATTCTTGAGGGTATTCTATATATAACATCATGTCATATGTGAGTAGAGATAGTTTTATTCCTTCCTTTTCTTGTTTAAGTGCCCTGAACTTTCAGTGCAGTGTGACAAGAGCAAATATTCTTATCTTGTTACCGATCTTAGGGGGAAAACATTCAATCATTCACCTTTAAGTACGATGTTAGCTCTGGGTTTTTCATAGATGCTCTTTATCAGTTTGGAAGTTCTCTTCTGTTCCTAGTTTGTTGACAGTTGACAGTTTTTATCATGAAAGGGTTTTAGATTTTTATCAAGTGTTTTTTTTTTCTTGTATCTATTGAGATTATCATATGTGTTTACACTTTATTAATATGATGTATTACATTGATTTATTTTCATCTGTTGACCCGACATTGGTCAACATCACGTGGTGTATAATCATTTTTATATGCTTCTGGATTTGATGTTCAAGTATTTTGTTGAAGACTTTGTGTCTGAGTTTTTCTGTGACCTCTTTGCTTGGTGCTGTACTAGGGTAATATTATTCTCATGTTAGTGTTTCCTACTCTTCTATTTTAGAAGGAATTTAAGAAGGATTGGTGTTAATTATTCTTTAAATGTTTAATGGATTTTACCAGTGAATTTATCTAGTCTAGGCTTTTCCTTATTGGAAGTTTTTGACTGTTGACTGAATCTGTTACTTGTTTTATTAGGAAGATCCCGTGGGGGAGAAGGAGCTTCCCTGGTGGCTCAGATGGTAAAGCGTCTGCCTGCAATGCGGGAGACCCGGGTTTGATTCCTGGGTCGGGAAGATCCCCTGGAGAAGGAAATGGCAATCCACTCCAGCACTCTTGCCTGGAAAATCCCATGGACGGAGGAGCCTGATAGGCTACAGTCCATAGAGTCGCAAAGAGTCGGATATGACTTCACTTTCACTTTCACTTTCTTGGGGGAGGAAATGGCAACCCACTCCTGTATTCTTTCCTGGAAAATTCCATGGACAGAGGAGCCTGGCAGGCTACAGTCCATAGAGTTAAAAGAATCAGAAACAACTGAGCACACTTACATTTTTTAGGAAATTGCTTATTTTGGAGTGTATTCAGATTTTCTATGTCTTCTTAAGTGAATTGTTTTGCTTTTTTAAATTAAGAGGTGGGTTTATTTAGAGAGAAACACACTCCACAGACTGAGTGTGGGTCATCTCAGAAGGTGAGAGTGGCCCTTAAGTCGGTTTTCATAGTTTCTGTGTTTCTAGGAATATGTCCATTTCATCTAGGTTATCTAATTGTTGGCATACAATTGTTTATAGCATTTTATTATTATTTTTATTTCTGTAAGAGCAGTAGCAGCATCCTCACTTTCATTCCTGATTTTTGTAATTTGAGTCTTTTCTCTTTTTCATGATCAGTCTAGCTAAAATTTTGTCAATTTTGTTAATCTTTTTAAAGAAATGACTTTTGGTTTTGTTGATTTTTCTCTACCTATTGTTTTTCTATTTGAAAATTTATTTTCTTTTAAATTTCTCTTTATTTTCTTCCTTCTTTTGCTTAAGCTTACTTTTCTAACGTGTAGCAGTTTAGGTAATTTGAGATCTTTCTTTTTTTGTGTGTACTGTAGGCATTTGGAAGATTAATCTCCCTGCTTTTGTTGCATCTCATAAGTTTTGATATGTTGTATTTTTCATTTTCATTCATCTTGTATTTTCTATTTTCCCTTGAATTTCTTCTTTGATCCATTGATTATTCAGAAATATGTTGTTTAATTTGCACAAGTTTATGGAGTAATTAAAAGATGCTTACTCCTTGGAAGGAAAGTTATGACCAACCGAGATAGCATATTGAAAAGCAGAGACATTACTTTGCCAACAAAGGTCTGTCTAGCCAAGGCTATGGTTTTTCCAGTAGTCATGTATGGATGTGAGAGTTGGAATGTGAAGAAAGCTGAGTGCTGAAGAATTGATGCTTTTGAACTGTGATGTTGGAGAAGACTCTTGAGAGTCCCTTGGATTGCAAGGAGATCCAACCAGTCCATTCTAAAGGAGATCAGTCCTGGGTGTTCTTTGGAAGGAATGATGCCAAAGCTGAAACTCCAGTACTTTGGCCACCTCATGCAAAGAGTTGACTCATTGGAAAAGACTCTGATGCTGGGAGGGATTGAGGGCAGGAGGAAAAGGGGATGACAGAGGATGAGATGGCTGGATGGCATCACTGACTTGTTGGACATGAGTTTGAGTGAACTCCGGGAGTTGGTGATGGACAGGGAGGCCTGGCGTGCTGCAATTCATGGGGTCGCAAAGAGTCGGACACAACTGAGCAACTGAACTGAACTTAACTGATGGAGTTCCATATTTCTATCTGTTGTTGATTTCCAAGTTTGTTCCACTGTGGTCAGAGAACATTATCTGTAGAATTTCATCTTTTAAATAATGATTGAAACTAGTTTTGTGTCTTAATCTATGGTATATTCTGATAAATGTTCCATGTGCACTTCAGAAGAATGTGTATTTTACTTTTGTTTTGTGGAATGTTCTGTATAGATCTATAGGTCTAGTTAGTTTATAGTGTTCTTTAGTTTTCTATTTCCTTGCTTATTTTCCCTCAGGCTATTCTGTCCATTACTGAAAGAGGGATATTAAATTCTCCAAATATTATTGAAATATACATTTTCCCCTTAAATTCTGCTGGGTTTTGTTTAAAGTATTTAGGTGCTCCTGTTTAGTGTGTAATTGTTGTATCTTCTTGATGGATTGACCTTTTATCATCATGTAATATCCTGCCTCTCTCATAACAATCGGTGTCTTAAAGTCTACTGTATTTTGTCTCCTATTTGTGTAGCCAAGTGTTTTTTAAGGTAACTTTTCTTCCTTTTATACATTTTAGGTTAAATTGTTTCAGAATACTAGAAATTATGTCTAGTATTCTGTAAATAAATTCTGAGTACTCATTAATTGTTTTCCTTCCATTTCTATATCTACTTGAATTGTGCTAAAATAGTCAAAGCATATTGTTTCATGCAAGATTTTCAATAGAAAATCTTATTCTTACTGTGAATGCCACATCAGGGGTAAATGTGGGCAGTTCTCCAAGTTTGAAATGAAAACCTCAACTGGGTTGATAATGCTAGTATATGAGAGCCTTAATTTTCCTTTGGAAATTGAAGTGAAAATATGAAAGATTAGTAATTGCTCATACCACTTAAACTGAATATTTTTTCAGCACTTATAGGCTTCATTTTTTCAGAATTTTTTGTTGTTGTGAAAAACACATTATCATAAAATTTATGATCTTAACCATTGTTAAGTGTAGAGTTCAGTAATATTAAGTTTATTTATATTGTCGTGAAACAGAGCTCCAGAGGTTTTACATCTTAAAGGACTGGAATTCTATACCCAGTAAACAACAGTTCTCCTTTGCCCCTTCCCCCAGCCCTTGGTAACTAACATTCTATTTCTGTATCTATGAATTTGACAATTTTAGGTACCTCATATTACTGGAATGATGCAGTATTTGTCCTTTTGTGACTGGCTTATTTCACTTAACATAAATAATGTCCTCAAGGTTCTTCCATGTTGTGGCATGTGGCAAATTTCTTTTTTTTTAAGGATAAGTAATATTCCACTGTATGTATATACCACATTTTGTTTATTCATCCATCAGTGAACATTTGGGTTACTTCTCCTTCTTGGCTCTTGTGAATAGTGCTGCTAATAGGTGTTAAAGACTCTGCTTTCAGTTTTTTTTGGATATATAGCCACAAGTGGGATTTCTATATCACATGGTAGTTCTATTTTTATTTTTTGAGAATCAGATTATTTATATATATATAGTTCACATACTATAAAATTCACCAATTTAAAGTGTACAATTTAGTGGTCTTTAGTGTGTTCATAATGTTGAGCCACCATCGTTTCTGTCTTATTCCAGAAGAGTTCTATCACTCAGAAAAGGAAATCCAAACCTGTTAGCAGTCACTCTTCACTTCCCCATCCTCCTCACCCAGCCTGAAGCAACCACTAATTTACTTTCTATCCTTATGGATTTTCCAATTCTGTTTATTTTCATATAAATGAAGTTATACAATACAAGGTCTTATGTGAATGACTTCTTTTACTTAGCATGTTTCCAAGGTTTATGCATGTTGAGGCATGTACGAATACTTCATTCTTTTTATTGCCAAGTGCTATTCCTTTGTATGGCTAGAACACATTTTGTTTATTCATTTATCATTTGATAGACATTTGGATTGTTTCCAGTTTTAGGCTATCATAAATAATGCTGCTATGAACATTTTTGTACAAGCCTTTGTGTGGACATATGTCTTCAGTTTTCTTGAGCATATACTTAGCAGTAGAATTGCTGAGTTACATGATAACTGTATATGTAAAATTTTCAGAAACTGCCCAAGTGTTTTACACAGTGGTGGCACCATTTGATAATTTCACCAGTAATGTATGAGGATTCCAGTTTCTCTACATTTTAATCAAAGCTGTCTTGGCTATCTTTTTATTGTAGCCACTCTACTGTGTATGAAGTGACATCTTTCTGTGAGTTTGATTTGCATTTCTTTAATGACCATTGACGTTGGACATCTTTTCATGTGGTTATTGCTTACTTCTATATATACATTGGAGATATGATTATTCAGATTCTGTTCTAAAACAAAAAGTTCAATTAATTTTGTAAAAAATATTTATTTATTTGCCTGCATTGTTGCAGCACATTAGATCTTCATCGTGTCCTGTGGGATCTTTCCTTATAGCACATAGGCTGTCTAGTTGTGGCATGCAGGCTCTAGAGCACGTGGGCTCAGTAGTTGTGGTATGAGGGCTTAGTTGCCCTGTGTCATGTGGGATCTTAGTTCCCCAACAAGGGATTGAACTTGTGTCCCCTGCATTGCAAAGTGGATTCTTAACCATTGGACCCCAGGGAAGTCCCCCCAAAGTTTAATTTAAACAAAAGCCTGGACCAGTGTTCCACAGATCTGTGATGTGAAAGACTTAACTCTGAGATTTGGTGACTTGTACAATGACACATAGTAGATGGGGACAGAGAGTGACCCCCTACTCTCTATGGGGCTTGCTGCTACCTTTTGTGCCAGCAAATTACTTCCTGCAGCTCACTATGGTGGGGTGCAGGAATCATAGGCTGTGGATACAGGCAGACCTGTGTTATGTCTCAGTTCATCCACTTCCAAGCTTCTGGCCTTGGACAATTTGAAATCAGGTAACTAAGCCCCCTCTGCTAAATGGGAATGTTAGTAAGACCTGACTACCAAGTTATCCTGAGGATAACCATTTAGTGGTACATAAAGTGCCTGAGTCTTTGCAGATGAGTAATCATCTATATAGAATATTCCAAAGGACTGACCAAAAAAAGCTCTTGAAGGGCTTCCCTGGTGGCTCTCCTGCCAGTGCAGGAGACACAGGTTCAATCCCTGATCTGAGAGGATCCCATATGCCGCAGGGCAACCAAGCCCGTGTGCCATAACTACTGGCCTGTGCTCTAGAGCCCAGGAATTGCAACTACTGAGCCCATGTGCTACAATTACTGAAGCCCACGTGCCCTAGAGCCCATGTTCGGCAACAAGAGAAGCCACCACAATGAGAAGTGCACACACTGCAAGTAGAGAATAGCCCCCACTGGCTGCAACTAGAGAAGAGCCTGTGTAGCAACAAAGACTCAACACAGCCAAAAAACAAACAAACAAACAAACAAACAAACCCTCTTGAAACTAAAAGGTAGTCACAGGATGCAACATTAATACATAAAAGTCATGGCTTTCCTATATATTAGTAATGAACAATTAGAATTAAATATTCAAATTTAATACCACTTATTGTACAGTAGCACAAAAATTCAGATAAATATAAACCCCCCCAAAATGCTTGTAAGATCTATATGTATAAAACTGAAAAACTCTGATGAAAGAAAAAAAGATCTGAATAAATGGAAGGATATTTGGTGTTCATGAATTGAAAGACTCGGTATTATTAAGATGTCAATTCTCCTCAACTTGATCTATAGATTCAGTGCAGTCCCAGTGAAAATCCCAGCAAATTATTTGTAGATATTGACAAACTCATCCCAGAGTTTATATGAAAAGGCTGCTGCTGCTAAGTCACTTCAGTCGTGTCCAATTCTGTGTGACCCCATAGATGGCAGCCCACCAGGCTCCCCCGTCCCTGGGATTCTCCAGGCAAGAACACTGGAGTGGGTTGCCATTTCTTTCTCCAATGCATGAAAGTGAAAAGTGAAAGGGAAGTCACTCAGTCATGTCCGACTCTTCGCGACCCCATGGACTGCAGCCTACCAGGCTCCTCTGCCCATGGGATTTTCCAGGCAAGAGTACTGGAGTGGGGTGCCATTGCCTTCTCCAATAAGAAAAGGCAAAAGGCCTCAAATAGCCAACAAAATACTGAGGAAGAACAAAGTTGGACTTAGGCTTCTATTAATGACTTCAAGATTTACTGTAAAGCTGCAGTAATGAAGACAGTGTAGTATTGATGAAAGAATAGACAAATAAATCAATGGAACAGAATACAGAGCTCAGAAATAGATCCACCTGAAGACAGTCAACTATTCTTTGACAAGGAGCAAAGGCAATTCAATGGAGAAAGGGCAGTCTTTTCAACAAATGGTGCTGGGATAACTGGATACCCATTAAAAAAAAAAAAAAGAACCTGGACACAGACCTTATAACTTTCACAAAAATGAACTCAGAATAGATCGCAGACCTAAATGTAATGTGCCTGGCATGTGGCAGGTACTCCATCAATGGTCACTATGGTTTTGGAACCATTCTGAAGCTTTGTTGAGTTGGCTGGTCAAGAACTTGTGGTGCTTGAGGGAGGCTGAGTGGGCCTTGTTAAGAGGACTGGTTTTCTTTTAGTGTGGCCAGGGGACCACCTGTGTAAGAAGTTACATGGAGTCTTTATTACACAGATAATTTCCTGGGCTTGCTATAGAAACAGATGCCTTGTGACTTTTGTGGGTTTTGTTTGTTTTGCTTTTTTCTGAAATAATACCCTCAGGTGATTTTGATGCATATTCATATTTGAGAATTTCAGGTATAGGAGTTAGTCAAGATAAGGTGCCTGTTACAATGTGAGTTCCAATTGCAGCCCCACTGATTGGCATAGTGGAAGGGAGAGTAGGTTTTGAATTCACAGGAAACTGGTTTCTTACTGATTTCAAATTGATTTCTTTTTCTGCCCCTTTTGACAGTGTGATGCTAGGCAAAGCATCCTCCGCTCTGAGCCTCAATTTCTCTTTTTCTAAATGAGGAGGGTAAAATAATGGTTCTGGCCTCCCAGGTGGGCTGGGAGGTCTAAATGAGATGGAACCTGGCCTTGTGGGTGTTGTCACTCTCAGTCTCATTACATCTGAACAGCCAGCCAAAGGAAGGCAGGAGCATGGGGAGGAAGGAAGGAGAACTTGCGGTTCTTGGTGGGTCATGAAGTAGCTGTGGAGGAGGTCTTGGTAGCCGGAAGGTAGTGAGTGGCCACACAGAGTGTCACAAGACAGACGGAAGTGATGTTCAGCAGCTCAGTGGTTTAGCCTTCTTTGGGAGCTAGGTGACTGCTTCTCAGATAGAAATGGCCCTGACCATGAAAGATGCCACCTCTGAGTGTCTGCCTACTTTCTGTCTTCAGAGTATGAAGAGCTTCTGGTCATAGAACACAGGTATCCCCTTCAAGAACTGGCATTTTTCAAAGGAATCTGTTTTTAATATTGTATGTACTCTTAACTTTCTTCAACATGAGAAAAAATTTCTGAGCCCCCTCTGCTGGTTGTACTGGAGAAAAACATGTGAGGAAAGGACCAGAATGTTTCACGGGGACATACAGACACCTACACTACAAAAGCTGAGAGCTATGCGTATTTATACGCATGTTCCTTGCATGTAGATCATGCACAAAGACAGGCACAAGCATGTGCTGACGTAACTCAGCCCCATATTAGTGCAAGGTGGTTGAGTGTACCAGCTCAGGCCTCACACAGACCAGGCCTGCATTACCCACTTAGAGCTGTGTAGCCCTGGGCAGGTTAGATTTATGGAGGTAGAGCTAAGAATTGAAAGTTGTATATATTCAAGGTGTACAACTTGTGAACACATGTATGCATTATGAACTATTCAGCATGATCAAGCTACTTAACATGTCCATCACCCCTCCCCCTCATAGTTATAATTCCCTTTTTTTCAAGTTCTTTAACCTTTTAACTTTGTAATTTTTAAAATGTATGTATATATAGCATATGTATAAGCATATGTAAAATATGTATGTATATGCATATCTATATTATAATGTATGAAAAGGGCCTACTTAGCACACACTAAACACTTCATAAATGGAAGCTGTTATGTTTTTATTATTGTTACAAAGTCAGACTCAACCTTTCAGAGTTTCAGTTTACTAGTCCATTGTGAAGGAGATCAACCCTGAGATTTCTTTGGAAGGAATGATGCTAAAGCTGAAACTCCAGTACTTTGGCCACCTCAGGCAAAGAGTTGACTCACTGGAAAAGACTTTGATGCTGGGAGGGATTGGGGGCAGGAGAAGAAGGGGATGACCGAGGATGAGATGGCTGGATGGCATCACTGACTCGATGGACGTGAGTCTGAGTGAACTCTGGGAGTTGGTGATGGACAGGGAGGCCTGGCGTCCTGCGATTCATGGGGTCACGAAGAGTCGGACACGACTGAGCGACTGAACTGAACTGAACTGAATCTGTAAATTGGGAGTATTAGCAAACATTCATATGGTGTTTACTGTGAGCCAGGCACTGTTTTATTGATAAATGTTTTCTATGTACTTTCTCATTTCATCCTCCCAGTAACCTTATGAAGTAGGAGGTATAGCTACCCTCATTTTACAGAAAAAAATAAGTTTCAGAGAGGGTAAGTGGCTTGTCCAGCATCACACAGCTAGTAAGCAGAAGAGCTGGGATTCTAATGCAGGCAGCCTGGTTCCAGAGAGTGTTCTTAAACAGGAAACTTCATCTGCTTCATGGGTAGGATTGAATGAGGCACTGTTTGCAAGGTGCTTAGCATAGTGCTAGGCACATTAAAAACAGTAAATACTGGCTATGATTATTCAAATGTCAACCCTGCCACATTGACTGACTGGGCTGACACAGATATATGCACACATGCAAGTACATACAGAGAGACTTACATGCCTATTCCAAACATCTGCAAATATGCAGGTGCAAACATGGATCCACAAAGATGTATTCACTCATCCAGTGTACTCAATAGCGGTGTCAACTTGGGTAAACCATTTTATTTCTCTGAGTCTCAGTTTCCTCATTTGGAAAATGGTGATAATAATAACAACTGCCTCTGAGGGTTATTGTGAGTGTTGAGTTAATGCTTATAAAACACTTATTACAATGTGTGACATATAGGTAGCTATTAGTGCCAGCTCTTGTTGGTCTTAGTGTTTGCATTGAAAACTCCCTGCTGGTCAGCCAGGCATCCTCAGTCCCCACCATTGGCTCTACCTGTTACTTCTGGCTTTATCTTCAGAGATCCCCGAGGACAGAAAGGAAAGGCCTGAGGGGAGGGACCATGGAACCCATGAACATTGATTTTGGCAAGTGGGGGATGGTATGAAGACAAGGCTCAGAAAACTCAGAATGAAGGGGACTTTCTGGGAGGGGCAGGCCTAAGAGAGATGCTTCAGCTAGAAGCCATGGGAAACAGAGCGCCTAAGACACAGGTGGGGTCCACCAGAGCCCTTGTCCAAAGGTCAGCCTGTGTGCTCCTAGCAGAATCTGCTCCTGGGACTGATACAGGCGGTGGGCACTGAAAGAGATGTGTCCCCATCTTACTCATAGTCCCCGGGCTGTGGTGAATTGGAACATAGGCCTCAAACAAGGTCCTCTATCTTTTAAAAAAAAAGATTGAAAAAATTGAAGAAAAGTACACATGTCATAAGGGTACAGCTCAAAGTATTTTTATAAACTAATATGTCTGGATAAGAGCTGACTTATTAGAAAAGACCCCGATACTTGGAAAGAGTGAAGGCAGGAGAAGGGGGCGACAGAGAATGAGATGCTTGGATGGTATCACGGACTGAATGGACATGAGTTTGAGCAAATTCCAGGAGATAGTGGAGGGCAGGAAAGCCTGGTGTGGTGCAGTCTATGGGGTCACAGAGTTGGACACAACTGAGTGACGAAACAACAACAACAACACTATCTGGCTACTCAGCATTAGATTAAAAATCATAAATGACCAGCACCCAGAGATCCTGCAGTGGCTCTGCTCCCATCACTATGCCCCAATGATAGCCACTAGCCTGGTTTCTAACAACACAGACTTGGTTTTCCCATGTTTTCAGATGAAACCATCTAATTTGTCCTCTTTTGTCTCTGGCTTCTTTTACTCAAATGTGTGAGGTTCATCCTTATTGTTACATATATCGGTAACTTGTCCTTTTTCACTGCTGTATAGTATTCCAATTTGAGACTATACTATGCTTGATCGATTTGAGGAGATACTAGCTTGAAGCTGTCAGAAATATATACTAGGAATGTTATAGTACATCTTTTGGTGAACGCATGCCTGTACCTTGTTTTTTATTTATAAATATTCATTCCTTATAAGAGGGCCACCCTCAATTGGTTAGGCCCTAGGCTTCAGAAAACATGGATTTGGTCCTGCCCAGGAGCCAGGCTTTTTTTTTTTTTAACTTATCTCTGGTTTCTCTGCCTTTTCTTTTTTATTAATTAAAAAAAAATTTTTGGTTTTAATTGGAGGCTAATTACTTTACAATATTATGGTGGTTTTGCCATACATTCACATGAATCAGCCATGGGTGTACATGTGTTCCCCATCCTGAACACCCCACCCACCTCCCTCCCCATCCCATCCCTTAGGGTCATCCCGTGCACCAGCCCTGAGCACCCTGTCTCATGCATCGAACCTGAACTGGCAATCTATTTCACATATAATACACATGCTTCAATGCTATTCTCTCAAATCATCGCACCCTTGCCTTCTCCCACAAAATCCAACAGTCTGTTCTTTACATCTGTGTCTCTTTTGCTGTCACGCATATAGGGTCATCATTGGAGCCAGGCTTTTTAAAGCTTACGTAAGGCTGTCACGTGTCACAACTAACTCCAGTGGGCATCATTTCCATGTACTGTACATGATTGGCATCCCTAGAGCACAATACAACACTTCTGGTGCCCCTTGGAGTTATGCAGTGGATGGCTCACTTCCACTCTACTTCTTGTCCTTTCTCAGAACTCAGAGATGGCTAATTTAACTGAATTCAGAAATAACTTTTCTCAAAATTGCTTCTCTTTTATGTTCCTTTTGATTTTGAATCATGGGCACGGAATCACAAGAGTCATGGGTCAGTTTAAATGGTGCCAACAGCCCGTCCACTAATTCTATGGGAATAAAAAAAAGAACCCCAAATTACTTCAGGTGTTTGATTTTATAGAAAACATATCATGGAACTACTTTTCTTTTAACCCCTTAAGAGGTTGTTCAGATAGACACATTGCAAAAGTGTCATCCAGCCCCTTTTGAGAGTCAGCAAAGGAGAAACAGGTTAGGTTTTGGAAATAGAAGTTTTGTTTCAAAATCAGGTTCTAGCTTATCTTTCTGCCCTAAGTTCCAGGATGTGTGGGTTGAGTGTGGCAGCCCGGAGCATGTTCTCTGGAAACAGAATGATCTACTTTCGGTCTCTGCTGGGCCAGTTCTGAGCTGCACAGGTGGCATTAAACTCTCTGGGCCTCAGTGTTTGTCAGTGGATAAATGGATAAAGAAGATGATTGATTTTCTATCTCTATCTCCCATATCTGTATAAATAATGGAATATTATTCAGCCATTAAAAAGAACATCCTGTCATTTGTGAGAACATGGATGACCCTGGAGGACATTTTGCCAAATGAAAGAAGGCAGACAAGAAAGACAAATACTGTATGATCTCACTTATATGTGAAATCAAAGAAACATGAGTTCCTAGGAACAGAGATTAGAGTGGTGGTTACTAGAAGCTGGGGATGGGGGAAATGGGGAGAGATTGATTAAAGGGTACAAACTTCCAGTTATAAGATGAAGTTCTGGGGATCTGATGGACAGTGTGGTAACTAGTTAACAATCAGTTCAGTTCAGTTCAGTCGCTCAGTTGTGTCCGACTCTTTGCGACCCCATGAATTGCAGCACGCCAGGCCTCCCTGTTCATCACTATCTCCCGGAGTTCGCTCAGACTCATGTCCATCGAGTCCGTGATGCCATCCAGCCATCTCATCCTCGGTCGTCCCCTTCTCCTGCTGCCCCCAATCCCTCCCAGCATCAGAGTCTTTTCCAATGAGTCAACTCTTTGCCTGAGGTGGCCAAAGCACTGGAGTTTCAGCTTCAGCATCATTCCTTCCAAAGAAATCCCAGGGTTGATCTCCTTCAGAATGGACTGGTTGGATCTCCTTGCTGTCCAAGAGACTCTCAAGAGTCTTCTCCAACACCACAGTTCAAAAGCATCAATTTTTCGGTGCTCAGCCTTCTTCACAGCCCAAATCTCACATCCATACATGACCACTGGAAAAACCATAGCCTTGGCTAGATGGACCTTAGTCAGCAAAGTAATGTCTCTGCTTTTGAATATGCTATCTAGGTTGGTCATAACTTTTCTTCCAAGAAGTAAGCGTCTTTTAATTTTATGGCTGCAATCACCCTCTGCAGTGATTTTGGAGCCCAAAAACATAAAGTCTGACACTGTTTCCACTGTTTCCCCATCTATTTCCCATAAAGTGATGGGACCGGATGCCGTGATCTTCGTTTTCTGAATGTTGAGCTTTAAGCTAGTTAACGATACTGAATTGTATATTGGAATTTGCTAAGAGAGTAGATCTTAAGCGTTCTTACTCCCATCTTCCAAAAAAAGAAAGAAAAAGAAAGTAACTATGTGAGCTGATGGATATTTCAATTAACTTGATTGTGTTAATCATTTCACAGTATGTATATATATATATACATATATATATATAAAATCACTACACTACACACTTTAAATATATCTAGCTTTATTTATGAACTATACCTCAGTAAATCCTGAGGTGAAAAATGTCATATGTGATTCAGGACAGCTCTTTGTCATGTGAGGTTATGTCTGCCTTCCTGGTCTCCAACTCCTAAATGCCAATAGTGACTTACCCAGTCCCTGTAACAACACTTCAATTTTTTTTTTTTTGGTAAATGCCCCCTGGGGGCCACAGTCCCCCATGAGAACCAAATCTATTTAAAGCTGTAGAAGCCTAGAGAGCCAGAATGTAGTGGAACCCAGGGAGAATCTTGACCAGTCCCTCCACTTAAAAAAAAAAGTTCATTGGAATATAGTTGATTAACAATTTTGTGTTAGTTTCTGCTGTACAGCAAAGTGAGTCACATATAGATATAGATACAGATATGAAAGTGAAAGTGAAGTCGCTTAGTCATGTCCAACTCTTTGCGACCCCATGGACTGTAGCCTACCAGGCTCCTCTGTCCATGGGATTTTCCAGGCAAGAGTGCTGGAGTGGGTTGCCATTTCCTTCTCCAGAGGATCTTCCTGATCCAGGGATTGAACCCAGGTCCCCCTCATTGTAGGCAGACGCTTTACCATCTGAGCCGCCAGGGAATAGTGGGTGTATATAGCAATGCGGGAGACCCAGGTTCAATCCCTGGGTCAGGAATATCCCCAGGAGAAGGAAATGGCAACCCACTCCAGTATTCTTGCCTAGAGAAGTCCATGAACAGAGGACCCTGGGGGGCTACAGTCCATGGGGTCACAAAGAGTTGGACACGGCCAAGTGACTAACACTTTCATATATATATATATATATATATATATATATATATATATATTTCCCTTTGGCCATATCCAAAGGTATCCAAAGTAATCTTACAAATGTTGAAAGTGGGACTTCTCTGGTGGTCCAGTGGTTAAGACTTCATGCTTCCACTGGAGTGGGTAGGGGTTCAGTACCTGGTTGGGAAATTAAGATCCCACATGCCACATGGTGTGGCCAAAAAAAAAACCTCAACGTTGAAAGTTAGCATTCCTGCAACTAAATATGCAAAATCTTCAGTAGATTCCCTTTCTCTGGGATTTTGCAGGTTGTTTATATCTTATATGGAAGTGAATTTATTACCAATTTATACTGCTCAAAGGTGATATGAATGTCCTGAGTTGACTTGTACTTGTTTCCAAATCTTTGTGAAGGCAGGGCGCATCACAGCAGAGTCAGGTGGATGTGAACTTGAGGCCTCTTTTTATCATTTCCCAGTGGTGGGACCTTAAGAGTTAATCTCTTTGAACATCATTTACTTTCAGTAACTCAAAGTCTCTCATTTTCCTAAGAAGCCTAAGTAGGCTTCACACTGCTGAGCTCCTCTTCTAGTCACTGCCTCCCGTTATTACCCTGAAGAATTCTTACTTGCATTTCAGAGCCCTGCATGATGTACATTTCTCTGTGAGAATTCTTCTGACTTCCTCCTGAGGTTCTCCTGTATTTTGTACAGCCCTGTGTTTAACCCTTATCTGTCTGTTGAAATGAGTGGTTTCCAGGTCTGTCTCCACCAAAGCACTGCCAGCTCCTTGAGAACAACTATGTCTTTTACTTATCTTTATATCCCCAGCACCTAACTTGGGGCTTCCCTGGTGGCTCAGATGGTGAAGAATCCACCTGCAATGCAAGAGACTCAGGTTTGATCCCTGGGTCAGGAAGATCCCCTGGAGAAGGGAATGGCTACCCACTCGAGTATTCTTGCCTGGAGAATTCCATGGACAGAGGACCCTGGCAAACTCTGGAGTCACTAGAGTCAGACATAACTTATCGACTAAACCACCAGCACTACCACCACCATGCCTAACTTGGGTCTGGGTCAGAGGAAGACCTCAATTAAGTTGTGTCAAACATCAATATCAGTCACTGTTGTCATCTTCTCTCCTTCCTGGCATCCTGAGGCATTTGCTATCCAGAACTATACCATTCATTATGGCACTAAATCATCTTCCTCCTAGTTCCTCCTGATTGCTTCTGAGTGCTTTCTGGATGTGACTCTGGGCTCCTTGGCATGACTGAGCTATGTAAGAGCAGGACATTGTTATATTTCTTCCTATGTAGTTCTTGGACACATAAGAAGTTGTCAACCACCACAGTTTGAGTTTGAAATGCACTGGGCTACTGGGATGCCACCATTTCAATGGTGTTGTATTGATAGCAGTTTGCTAGAAAAATAGGAATCCATGCTGTGGCAAAAGAGATCTCTCCTAGGCTTGGGGGTTTTCTCTTTTACTCAGCTGGTGACAGGGGATTTATCACTACAAATAAGCACCAGCAAAATTGAACATGTTGGGTATTTGAACTCTTGCCCAATGTTGATTCCATGTGACGAGCATGAACATCCCAATTATACATCCTAATTATACAAGCAATCATTCCAGACAATTTGGAGATGGATATGACCAAAAAGTTATTAGGGTATATAGTAAACAATTGAAAGGCCAGTCTGTGGAGCTATTGAGGAAACTGAACATCTAATGAGTAAGGAGTTTTACAGATTTTTGAATCGGGGCATCAAAAGACATTCCAGATCTTTATGCACTTACAAATATTTACAGATCTTTTAAAGATCAAGTCTGTCATTATCAGTTTCGGTGCCCTATATTGTCAGTATCCACAGTGACCCCAGAGGAGCCTGTGCTGGCAGGAGTAATGCTGTGGTATGTTCAGCTTTGCTGGATCTCCATAGAGGGGGGCTGGAATGCCTTGTGGAACAAAGCCCTGGGCTCCTGAGAGCAAAGAATGAAGGGCAGCCTAGTTTGATAACCACATTAAAGCACTACCAACATCTGTTCAAGCCAAAGACAACACTATCTCCAGGAATTAACCTTCTGAACTACTGAATCATTACCCTCAGTAGAGTGAAAGTTGGACAACAAGAGCCTATTTGTCAGGGGTTCCTCAGAGAGACGTGGTAAGCCATATTTTACTGCAAACAGCGTGAGAAGGCCTGGCTCAGCTTTATACATTTTAAACACAGAATATATTTGTGTGGGAAACAAGCAGACAATGAATGTAAATAAACTTTTGATGGTACCTTGCAACTATCAGCATTTATCCCACTCTGGAACAAATGGGCCCTGGCACATTGCCCCAGAAAATAGAATGTCCTGGATTTGTACTTAAATGTTTCCCCCTTATTTTAATGAAACATTAGGTATCAATAATGAGAGTATTAACAGTGTGTGAGATGCACTTTACCCACTCCAGTATTCTTGCCTGGGAAATCCTATGGACAGAGGAGCCTGGTGGGCTACAGTCCATGGGGTCGCAAAAGAATCGGACATGACTTTAGCGACTAAACAACAGCAAAGATGCCCTTTACATCTACACTAATACAAAAAAAAAAAAATCTAACGCTCTGTTGAAAGTAATATAATTTACTCTAAGTGTAATAATAACTAGTTGGATGGACTTTGTGAAGCTACATCAGATGGAGAGGAAGTCAAGGAGGATGGAAGGGAAAATCTAACTAAATAAAATGTTTAGAATGGAAGTAAGCATAGAAGGCCTCTCCTCAAGACTTTTGAAGACTCTGGAATTTGGAGGTGTATTTCTTACAGTGAAGACTGGCTGCAACTTCTACTCTGATTTTAAGCCCTGTACCACACTAATTGAAAAATCCAGCTGCAGCTCTTTATGTTCTGATTCATTCTTAATTGCACTGAATGGGCTTTTTTATGCCAAATCTGCCTCAGAAGACTGAGATTAAACTGAGCTTTGTCCTTAGATTAGTGCTTGAAACATATTTCTTTCACAACACATATAGTACTTACTATGTACTAGTTTCAAAGAAAAATGTTAATACTGTGTGGTGATTGACATCTGTAATTGCTATAAAAATATTCCCTTTTGATGATTTAATAGTATATATGGATGGCTATATGGTATATATAAAGTATATACAAGTATATATACCATATATGCGTACATGCTAAGTCACTCAGTTGTATCCAACTCTTTGAGACCCCATGGACTGTAGCCCACCAGGATCCTTTGTCCATGGGGATTCTCCAAGCAAGAATACTGGAGTGGGTTGCCATGCCCTCCTCCAGGGGATCTTCCTGACCCAAGGATCAAACCTGTGTCTCTAGCATCTCTTGCATTGGCAGGTGGGTTCTTTACCATTAGTGCCACCTGGGAAGTCCATATACTATATATATATATATATATATATATGTCTTGGAAACCTGTATATAGTGTGTATACACACACACACACACACACAGACACACACACACACACACACACAGAGGCTTCCCAGGTGGTGCTAGGGGTAAAGAACCCTCCTGCCAATGCAGGAGACATAAGAGATGCGGGTCTGATCCCTTGGTTGAGAAAATCCTCTGGAGGCATGACAACTTACTCTTGTATTCTCACCTGGAGAATCCCATGGACAGAGGAGCCTGGCAGGCTATAGTCTGTAAGGTGCAAAGAGTTGGACACAACTAAAACAACTTAGCACACACGCATACATACACACACACGCACACACAAAATATATATAGACTTATTTTATCACATCAAGCAACGCAGAGTGGAATATTAGTGTTGTGGCTTACTCCACTCACCTTCTTAGAAGTCATTAAGTCTGTAATATTGTGGGTGGCTCTAGTGGTGCTGGTCCTTGTGGGCTGACTTGCTAAGCTTCTGCAGTGTACCTAGGTAGTAGTATGATATCTGAGTGAGTGCCAGATGGCATGAGACTGTATTGCATCTGGACAAAGAAGGCTGTGGTGGGAAATACCACCCTGGTGATCACCTAAGTGGACCCCACCTTACAAGTTTGGAGGAGGGGTTGTGTTTTAGGTTTAGCCCCTGAATTACATGCCTTTTTCACTGTGTTGGCATTTGCACTGAAGGTGCAAAAGCAATAGTGGATAAAATTTCTGGCATGTTAGCACAAATCATAGCACCAAGTTGTACACTAGCAGTCCCTATACTCTTCACTACCAAGCACTCAAAAAAAAAAAAAAAAGTTTCACTTAACAATGTCCTTGAAGAAGCAGTTAAAAAAATATTAATCTTATTATATCTTGACTCTTAAGTACTTGTATACATAAATCATTTCTCTTGCACACTTTAAGTCCAGTGGTTGCCTTGAGGAGAAGCACTTGTGTGATTATCTAAATTTCATGCTGCACTAGCCATGCTTTTAAAAATAGAAGACCTTTTTTACTTAAAAAGACAACTGATGGAAAAATTATGGTTATTCGGACTTGGGTATTTGACAGATATTTTCTCAAAAATAAACAAGTAAGCCTGTCACTACAAGGAAAACAGCTGACACTATTTGTCACTGATGGTGGAATTTGAACTTTCAAGCAAAATTAGAATTTTGGAAAACTTGTGTCCACTGCTGTGAACTTGACATTTTCCCAGTAGTTAGAGTTTTCTGATGCTACCAGTGATAATATTAGCAAATGTGATTTTTTGAATATTGTATGATTAAAAGTTGGAGAAGGAAATGGCAACCCACTCCAATATTCTTGCTGGGAAGATCACATGGATGGAGGAGCCTGGTGGGAAACACCCCATGGAGTCGAAGAGAGTCAGACATGACTGAGCAACTAACACACACATGAGTGAAAGTATAAATAGTTGGAAGATCTTCACAAGTCAGAAACCAGTAATTTTTTTTAATGATCAAAGAAAGGCAATCCCAAAGAATGCTCAAACTACTGCACAATTGCATTCATCTCACACCCTAGCAAAGTGATGCTCAAAATTCTCCAAGCCAGGCTTCAATAGCATGTGAACCGTGAACTACCAGATGTTCAAGCTGGATTTACAAAAGGCAGAGGAATTAGAGATCAAGTTGCCAACATTTGTCGGATCTCTGAACAAGCAAAAGAGTTCCAGAAAAACATCTATTTCTGCTTAGTCAAAGCCTTTGACTGTGTGGATCACAACAAACTGGGGAAAATTCTTAAAAAGATAGAGTACCAGACCACCTTACCTGCCTCCTGATAAATCTGTATGCAGGTCAAGAAGCAACAGTTAGAACTGGACATGGAACAACAGACTGATTCCAAATCAGGAAAGGAGTACATCAAGGCTGTATATTGTCACCCTGCTTAAATGCTGAACTGGATGAAGCACAAGCTGGAATCAAGATTGCCAGGAGACATATCAATAACCTCAGATATTCAGATGATACCACCCTTATGGCAGAAAGTGAAGAAGAACTAAAGACCCTCTTGATGAACGTGAAAGAGGAGAGTGAAAAAGCTGGCTTAAAAACTCAACATTCAAAAAACTAAGATGATGGCATTTGATCACTTCATGGCAAATAGATGGGGGAAGAGTCAACACAGTGACAGATTTTATTTTCTTGGGCTCCCAAACCACTGCAGATGGTGACTGCAGCCACGAAATTATAAGGTGCTTGCTCCTTGGAAGAAAAGCTATGATGAACCTAGATGGCATATTAAATAGCAGAGATATCACTTTGCTGACAAAGGCCTGTCTAGTCAAAACTATGGTTTTTCTATTAGTCATGTATGGATGTGAGAGCTGGACCATAAAGAAGGTGGACAGCTGAAGAATTGATGCTTTCAAATCTTGGTGCTAGAGAAGACTCCTGAGAGTCCTTTGGATGGCAAGGAGATAAAACCAATCAATCCTAAGGGAAATCAATCCTGAATATTCATTGGAAGGACTGATGCTGAAGCTGAAGCTCCAATACTTTGGCCACCTGATGTGAACAGCTGATTCATTGGGAAAGATCCTGATGCTGGGAAAGATTGAGGGCAGGAGCAAAGGAGGATGACAGAGGATGAGATGGTTGGATGGCATCATCAACTCAATGGACATGAGTTTAAGCAAACTCTGGAGATGGTTAAAGACAGGGAAGGCTGGTGTGCTGCAGTCCATGGGATCACAAAGAGCTGGACATGACTTAGTGACTGGACAACAATATTGCTTCTGTTTTGTTTTTTTTTTTTTTGGCCCCAAGGTATGTGGGATCTTAGCTGCTGGACCAGGGATCAAACCCATTCCCCTTGCTTTGGAAGGGGAAGTCCCAACCACCAGATTGCCGAGGGAGTCTCTGTGTTGATCTCTTGACACACCTGTTTCTACAAATGAACTGAGATTCTCAAAGGACAAGTGCTCTATACTAGTTGCATTTGTGTTTCTTGTACTCCATGCAGAAATCAGCAAAGAAAGCATGGTTCAGAATGTTTGTGGAGCACATAAATGACTAAACAAAGAAGCAGCTTCTTCAGGCTCCTTCTCATGTGAATTCTGTCTCAGAGCTTACATGGCATTTTCTTGTGTGTGGGCTCTCATAGGCCAGTCCAGACACTGGAAGTTATCTCAGGCAGGGTTTCTGACCTTGGGTGTCTAGCAGGATATTCTGAGGAGCTTGTTACAATGCAGACTCTTAGGTCTTCTCACCTAGGAATGATCATTTATAAAGTATGAGGGAGGACTCTGAATCTCTAACAAGTTCCCCCTGGGTCTGTGATGGTTAGCCAGGTTTAGGACTCACCGATTTTAGTGAGCCCAACTCCCCACTTGTGTCAATGGGGAAACGAAGGCTTAGAGATTAAGTGATGGTCAAGGTCACACAGCTTGTTGGTGAAAGAGCTGGGCTCCGCTACACCAGTGTCCCTGTCCCCACTTCCCCCAGAGCAGCCCCACGTTCATGTGCTTTATATATGGGAGTTCAGCCAAAGAGGGGTTTGTTTTAGTACCTATTTACTTATTTGGCTGCAGAAGTTCTTAGTAGTGGCGTGTGAACTCTTAGTTGCAACATTTGGAGTCTAGTTCCCTTCCCTGGGATGGAACCTGTGCCCCCTGCAGTAGAAGTGTGGAGTCTAAGCCACTGGACCACCAGGAAAGTCCCTTGTTTTGTTTTTAATTGAGATTGAGTACAGGCTTGGAGACCCCTGGACTCTGTACACTGACTGTCCTCCTCTGCTTCTTATACCTGCCAGTGGAAAGGCCAGGGGGTGCAGTGGGCTTTACACTGTGCAGGGGCCCAAGGGCCTCTATTCTCTCCTGGCTTTGTCACTGAAAGTCTTCAGTTCTGAATCTCTTGGGCTGTGGAATGGGTTCAATCAGGTCCGCTCTGCTTAATGAGCAGGGTTCCTGTTTGGCTCACGTGTTTCTGTTCTTTGGAGAGCTGAGCACAGCGCCTTGCCTGCAGCAGGAGTACCCATCAATGTTCAGTAACTGAATGAATGAAAGTGTTTGGGAGATGTGGCTGTGTTCTATGAATGTAAGCTACTCTTAATAATAAATTCAAAAACCATCTGCTCCAGACACTTGGCCTTAGTAGTAACCTGATTCAAAATGGTTCCTCACAGGACCAGACTACCTTAAGAGATCTTTGTTTTCCAACGTAAGAAAAGGACAACTTGCACTGACCAGTCATGTCTACGAGATGTCAAAAGAGCCTGCTAATTTGGTCGATTCAATGAAAAAGCAAGGCCAACAGTATTGGGCATTGTGCTTCAAAGGAAGCTAAGTGGCTCGAAGCCTTTTCCATTGCTGCTCATTGGCTTGGCGTTATGTACACACAGCTATCCTTTCAGTTTCCACAAAATGGCTTATTTTCATTTCTGAAATGGCAGCCACGTGGGAGCCCCTGGTTGCTGTGGAGAAGGCAGGGAGAGGCCCAGCTGGTTGACAGCCACTGGGCTCCTCGAGCCCTCCGCTTCCCCTTGGCTGCTGTTAGGAGGCGGGAGTCCAAGGTTTTTATAGTTCCTCTCTCGAATTAGTGCCTGCAGACTCTACAGCTATGAACATGCAATTAGTCTTTGTTCATGCACAAAAGGGAGCTTGACCCTTGCCCATCTTTGATTGGCACATACAACTCTTGTAGCTACTTACCTAAGGCCCTCTCCAAGGAGTGCGGCGTCTTGTTCCTGCACCTGCCTTCAGCTTTTCTCTTTTGTGACTTGTTTCCCATAATATTCGGCCCTACTCGCAGCAAGGTTGCGGCGATGAAGGCATCATGCGAGTACAGGCAGATTTCCTGTTTTTCAGAGAGGTGGGGGAGTGGGTGGGAGGGAGCTTTGAATCTGTAATCGGAGTTTTTTGGATAATTGCTGAGCCCCCAAACACTTAGCAGGAGCCCAAAGAGCTAGTTTTTCTTAATAAATGAACACTTTGCTTGCTTTCAAAAGCAGACCTCCCATGTCATGGAAAACAAGCTGTGGACACAAAGCTTTACATTTCTTTCCCTGTTCACCTGCTTTCTCAGCAACATAGAAACTTTGTAGTATTTTTTTTGAGAGACAATTGCTAGGAAAAACATGCAATTATTGTGGTCAGAAAATTTCTCTCTAAACCATGCTTTCCAAGCTACTAGAAAAGTGGTTATTAGCAGTTCAAATGAGTTAAATACTGTGGTGGTGGATTGCATTTGCAAGAAATGTTTTTGAGGAGCCTGAGTAGTTTTCAAAATGTCCTCATTTCTTAAACTCTCCGTGCCTCAACGTGTGACACCATGCTTGAATATACTACTCAGCTCAGGCATTTTGGAAAAAAACTCGAAAATACATCTGTTTTGAACTAAGCCGTTCAAACTCCCCAATCTGCAGAGAATATTTAATCCATGGTTTAAAACAATAATAGCTGCCCTTTGTGGGGTGCCCATTTGGGTTCAGGAATAGTACTAACTGCTTTATACTTTTTTTTTTCTTGTCCCGAAAACAGCCTTTTACATTGGGTTTTACTGTTTCTGCTTTATAGAAAATTGATGTTTGGTGATCTTAAGGGACTTGACCGTGGCTATTCAGTGGCTGAGGAGCTGAGTGGAGAAGTTAAAACAAGTCTCTTGGTATGTTTGTTCCTCCATGGAATGCTATTGAAAACTTGAAAAAAAAAAAAGTAGAAATACACAGTAGAATTTACACAGCAAGAGTTTCATCTTTTAAAATAATCACTTTTGGTGCCCAGATGTGCTTTCCAACAGTGTGGCTTTTGTTGTCTTTGGGACCCTACCTCAGAGCTGACTCATATATTGCCTCCTTCCTTATTCACACCATACCATTGACCAGCTTGGCATTGCCAAGTTTGATCATGTACTTTTCACAAGACCTGACTTCCGGTCAACATTTATCTGTTTTCAAAAATCACCAACGTCTGACAGCTAAGGGGGCACAACGGTAAAGAATCTGTCTGCAATGCAAGAGCCACAGGAGACTCGAGTTCAATCCCTGGGTCGGGAAGATCCAGGCAAGAATACTGGAGTGGGTTGCCATGCCCTCCTTCAAGGGATCTTCCCAACCCAGGGATCAAACTCACATCTTCTATGTCTCCTGCATTGGCAGGCAGGTTCTTAATCACTAGTGCCACCTGGGAAGCCAGGTTCTAAAATAAGTGTTCTCAAAATTGCTGTTAACAACCTGATTTGGCACAGGTGTGTCTGTTTTCAGCCTTTCTCTGAACGTGTGAACTCTGATGTGCCTTGGTGGGGCATAGAATGGTTAATAAGAATTTGCCCTTTGGCATTTTACTTGGGTTTGAATCCTTTCTGTGCCACTTTATTAGTTACATACCTTTGGGAAAGTTAATTGACTGCTCTAATCTTAGTTTTCTTGCTTATAAAATAACAATAATACAGATTTGCTTTTTGCATTCAATAGTAATATGTGCCATACCATAAGTATGTAGTAAATGCTCAGTATATGTTCGTTTCCTATGCTCTCCCCTTCTGCTGATAAATTTGGTCAAGCAAAGTGTTGCTTTTTATAGGCAAGTCTCATCTCTTCTGTGAGCTATTGAAGCTTAGTGCTGGAAGGGCCCTTTAAGATAATCTTATCCAGTGGGTTTCAAGCTTCATTTTTTTTTCATTTTAATGCAGAACATTGTTTTTTAGTCTTCATTTTTTAAATTGAAGTATAGTTGATTTACAATGTTGTGCAAATCTCTGCTATATAGCAAAGTGACTCAGTTATACACATATATATTCGTTTTTTAAACATTCTTTTCCTTTATGGTTTATCCCTGGAGATTAGACATAGTTTCCTGTGCTATACAGACCTTGTTGTTTATCCATTTTACATATAATAGTTTGTGTCCACCAACCCTAAACTCCTAGTCTATCCCTCTCCCTCCCCCTCTTCCCCTTGGCAACCATAAGTCTGATCTCTTATGTCTGAGTCTAACAGCAGAACCTTTGATGCAAAGGAGAACTTGGATGGAACCTCAGTAACTACAATAGCCGAAGTAGGGCTCCTGGAGTTGCAGTGGGTGGGTCAGAGGTGTGGGAGAGCAAAGTTCCAGCATTTCAGGCTCAGCTTCACCCTCTCAATCACGTTGTGTCATCACCACTGGGTCCTATTCTCCCTGCTTCCAACATGGGTTTCAAAGGAAGTCCTACATACACCCTAAAGCTCCACTTAAATGCTAAAACCTGCACAGTGCCTTGCCAGAAAGAGCTAGCTAGAATGAGTTCTTTTCCAGTTCTCCGTGGATAACGTGTGTCTCTGTTTAGCAAAGTTTGCTTTGTATTAGAGTTATTTTAATCTTTTTTATTCTTTAAAAAAAAGAACACATAGCAACATGTATCCAACCCCTAGTAAGTGCCAGGAACCAGTGCAATATAAACTTATTTAACCCTCTCCATACCTGTTCTTTACACCAAGCTTTCTAGGAGCAGGACTCACATTTTCGTTATCTGTATCTCCCATAGTGATTCACACATAGGAAGCCCTCACTTACTACATACTGGATTGTTAAATAAAGGGCCAGAGATAAATCAGAATCATGTTAAGGTCTAGGAAACCAAGGGAAAGATTCCTAACAAAATATATTCTTTGATTTTTCAAAGTTGACCTCTTTAGATAGTAACTTGAGATACTTCACAAATCCAAACCTAGTTGATTTATGTCATCCTGGCATGATGTGCTTGCCTGATTTCTTAAGCAAATATAGCCGTT
Source organism: Oryx dammah (assembly GCF_014754425.2). Classification (NCBI taxonomy): domain Eukaryota; kingdom Metazoa; phylum Chordata; class Mammalia; order Artiodactyla; family Bovidae; genus Oryx; species Oryx dammah. The sequence goes on from NW_024070207.1 coordinate 44,118,647, forward strand.
CTAATCTTCCTTTGGCCCTTTCTCCATCATTTGAAGGAAAAAGAGGCAGAAACATCGTCTTCTGCACAGTTAATACCTCAAAATATGCAAACAATTTAAAAACCTTTAGACTCGGTACTAAGGCCTGCTTACGGTAAAAAGCAGAAGAGATAAATGCTCACTAGCATCTGTTCTCTAAAATCAACTGAGGAAACTAACATTAGGGACTTTAGATTCACAGCAATGTTACCCTTTGTAAAGGGCAATACTTGAGGGGAAATAATTGAAAAAGTCTTTGAAAGTGTATTGGGTCAAATTCAAGGGAAAGGAAGCAACATAGAGAAGAGCAGGGAAATGTAAGAAATTCAGAACTACCTTCCCTCTGACTTATAAGAGAGCGTGGTTTTGTGGACATGCTTCAGTAGCTAACCAGCAAGCATAGTTAGATAGAAAGAAGACAGTGTAATTAGATGCCACAGTACTCTCAAGGGAGAAATTTGGTTTGGAGTAATATGAAAGCATTTTAAGTCTTATGTATTTAACCTTATATATTATGTAACACAGGGCTTCCCTGGTGGCTCAGTTGGTAAAGAATCTGCCTGCAATGTGGGAGACCTGGGTTTGATCCCTGGTTTGGGAAGATCCCCTGGAGAAGGAAATGACAACCCACTCCAGTACTCTTGCCTGGGAAATCCCATGGACAGAGGAGCCTGGTGGGCTATAGTCCATGGTATCACAAAGAGTCAGACATGACTGAACGACTAACACATACACATTATGTAATATAAGATGTACAGAAAACATTATTTTGCATTCTATAAATATAAGTCAACTAGGATACGTAGGTTTTTAAACTCATACTTTAGTGCTTTGCATGTGGTATTAGTCAAAGATAGATCATCAGAGATATGGCTGGTAGTACTTCTGTTGGATTTCAGATATAATGGTATCAGTGTTTGGAGGAGTGAGGTCTGCTATGTTTGTTTTTACCAGCATTAGTCCTATTATTTCATTATCATTGAATATTCAATTTTTAATTGACAATAAAAGGAAAAAAAAGCAGGGCTTTAATACTGGTTGCAATATCCCATTACAAGGCGAATGTAGACAGTTTTCATGTTGTGGTTCTGGCTCAGACATGGGCTGGTGTACCTTTAACTTCTGCTATCAGCAAGCCAGAGTTTCAAGGCTTTTCAATCTTGTGAAATGACAAGTTGCACAGAATCAAAGGATAACAAGTTCTGTGCAGACAGGGGTTGGTTCATGCATTTTTAAGGGTGGGAGCCTGACTTGTAGAACACTGTTGCACAGACTGAAGCTGCTAATGCTGGTGAGATGACAGCTCAAGAAAGCAGAACCTTGGTTGTGAAGGCAGAAAAAAAGACAAATAACATGTATGGTTAATGCTTGTTTCTGCCAGCAGGAAAGATAACATTTAGAGGGAAAAAAACAGCAAAACAATTAGCCTTGGATCAGATTTTTAAAAATATCAATTCATTGTCTTTCTACCAAATCATCCCAAGTATTCTGGACACATTTCCCCAAAGAAGCCCTTTTGGACCTCCGGGTTTGTTGCAGCAAACATGAGGAGATGTGGCAAGGCAGGCCGAGAGAGAGCTCTGTGACATACATATTTGACACCAGATTAGACACAGTTTTATGGGGTTGGCTTCTGTGTGATCTGTTAAACTTTGGTTATGTATGCACTTTAGAAAGTATTTCCTTGTGCCAAGATCTCATTTGTGGTCTGTGGTTGTTTCCAGAACAAGTTTGCTGTTCTGGTTTTTGTCTAGAAATGTGACTTCCTGATACACGAGAGGTCCTCATCTGCAAAGTGGTGACACCTGGGGTGTCACCATCAGCTGGGAGTTGGATTGCAAATAATTTGTTCTCACTGAGCTTCCCAGGTGGCGCTAGTGGTAAAGAACCTGGCTGCCAATGCAGGAGATGTAAAAGATGCACTTCGATCCCTGGGTTGGGAAGATCCCCTGGAGGAGGGCATGGCAACCCTCCAGTATTCTTGCCTGGAGAATCCCATGGACAGAGGAGCCTGACAGGAGCCTGACAGTTGCCTGACAGTTCATAGGGTTGCAAAGAGTTGGACACAACTGAAGTGACTTAGCATGCACGCATGCAATTTGTTCCTACTAATAAGCAAGGGTCTGAAGTTTGTCAATGATTGCCTGTTTTGAGTAGATTAGACCCGGTTCAAAATTATCCTTATGAAAATGTTGGTCTCCTTCCCTTGCATTCTAAAATGCTTGCCTGATTGGGAAAGAACCCATGGTGGGAACTTATATAACCTTGATTAAGCCTCTGGTAGTCGGCCCTGTGTGTGAGCATCTTCTATCATGTTTTCCAGTGGATATATTAACAAAGCTGAGACTGCCCATGCTTTTCCATTGTTTCTATGAGAAATTTAGATAGGAATTGAAGTTCTCTTCCTGGAATGTAACCTTACTGCTGGCCTGTTTACTCATCTACCATACTGTTTCAGCTATTCTGGAGAAGGAAGGGCTTACACTAACTATGGTGGTTTTATTTCTTCAAATCCACTTAGAGGGATGCATATCTAAGGCCATTCATTCACTGTTCAGTCAGTCAACAAATACTCATCAAGTCTTGTTTTGGTACCAAAATGCTACCTAATAGAACAGAGAGAATTTGCTGCTGGTGATGTTTAAAAGATAAGCTTGGTCTTGTTAGTTTGAGAGGAGTGCATAGTATTAACAGAGGCAAGGGGGAGGAAATGGATGGAGTTTTCCCAGAAGAAAACCAGTGCAGAGTGTCTGAAGGCCAGGGAATATGGAGAGGACTTGGGATGTGGAACTGGGTAGCTTGGAAGGATCCAGCCAGATGACTGAGGGACCTAACTCAGCCCCTAGTAATTAGAACTTATCAGGGACTAACTGTATTGCTGCTGTCTATGATTTGCATCAATCTCTGATAGGAAATACCTGATACATTCCGGCTGACCATGTGTGAATGTGAGTCTGTCTGTCACGGAGGGCAGGGGCAGGTGTGTGGCGAAGATTGTTGGTAGCCCTGGTCTAGTTTGCCTTATAGATCTCTGACTCTTAGGTATGTTGCTATTTTTCTACATTTAAAAAATGGACATATAATTCACATATCATAAAACCCACTCATCAAAAGCATGCAATTCAGTGGTTTTCAGTATACTTACAAAGTTGTGCCACCTTCAGCATAATCTGTTTCCAGAACCTTTTCACTAATCCAGAAATAAACCCTGCACTCATTAGCAGTAACTCTCCCCTTCCCTGCCTCCCGCCCCTAGGTGACCACTCATCTACTTTGTTTCTTTAGATTTACCTGAAAATATATCCTAAACATTTAATATAAATGGAATCATACAATATAGAGCCTTTCTGTCTGACTTCTTTGGCTTTGCATAATGTTCTCAAGGCTCATTTATGTGGTGGCATGTATCAATACTTCACTCTTTTAGGGGGCAGAATACTATTCCATTGTATGGATTTACCACATTTTATCTGTTCATCACTTGGTGAGCCTTTGGGTTCTTTCCACATTTTGGCTATCATGAGCATTCATGTACAAGTTTTTGTGTGGACACTGTGTTGTCATTTCTCTTGTGTAGATATTTAGTAGTGGAATTGCTGGGTTATATAATAACTCTATGTTTAACTTTTCAAGGCACTGCCAAACTGTTTTTTAAAGTGGCAGTACCATTTTACAATCCCACCAGAAATGTGTGATGGTTCTCCTGTTACCACATCCTCACCAATACAAGTAATTCTGTCTTTTTGATGATAATCTTCCCAATATATGTGAAATAGCATATCATTGTGGTTTTGATTCATATTTTCCTAATGACTAATGATGTTGGACTTCTCCATGGGCTTAATGGCCATTTATCTTCTTTGGAAAAATGTCTAATCAGATTTTTTTGCCCATTTTCAATTGGGTTGTCTGTTTTGTTATTGAGTTCTAAGAATTCTTTATACATTCTGTATACTAGTTCCTTATTAGACAGGTCTGTATACTAGACAGATCTGTATACTGGATCCCTTCCCCAGGGGATCTTCCCAACCCAGGAATCAAACCTGGGTCTCCCTCACTGCAGGCAGATTGTTTACCATCTGAACCACCAGGGAAGCCTCTTATTAGACATATGATTTGTAAATAGATTTTCCCATTCTGTGGTTTGTCTTTTCAGTTTCTTGATGGTATTCTTAGAAGCACAAAAGATTTTAAAATTTGACAAGATCCAATGGATCTCATTTTTTCTTCTGTTGCTCTGGGGATAGTGCTATTTTAAATGAGAGAACAGCTCATGGAAATGGCCACTGGCCAATGGAGTTTGCTAGGGGTTAACATGTGGCTGGAATCCCAAAGCTGGAAAGACTGAATTATCTTTAATCCTATTACTGGAGTTAGATAACATTTAGAATTAGATAATCATTATCTAGTTGTTGACAATTCTGTTGCTAACATGGTAGAGAGATAGGGAGGTCCTGGAAGAGAGTGAAAAGGTTGTCACCTCTGCGTCTCCCTTTCCAGTGCTGATTTTAGGACTACAGTAGAAACCTGAGGGCTAGACAAGAGCAAAGACATTTTGCTACACTTAAAATCAGCTTTGAACTCAAGGGTTGATTTCTAAATCACTGTTTAAACTTTTGGCCTTGATTTGAATCAGATTTGCATTTGAAAATAAAGAGGGCTTCCATTTGTAAGATTCTAATCCATATTTTTTTTTAATTTCACATGAGATTTCAGTTTTGTTTGGTTTTCAAACTATCCTAGACCCAGGAGGGTAAGTCCTGTATTCTCATTTTATCATCCAATCAAATAGCACTTTTGTCTAGAAGCACTGTGCTTTAAAGGCAAACTGTTCACAACCTTTCACCCCCAACCCTGAGCCACAGACTTTTGTGAAAATCAGGTTCTGGGCCAGTTGTGCTGAGTGTGCTTAGTCACTCAGTTTTGTCCAACTTTTTGCCACCCCATGGACTGTAGCCCACCAGGCTTTTTTGTCCATAGAATGCTCCAGGCAAGAATACTGGAGTGAGTTGTCATGTCCTCCTCCAGGGGATCTTCCCAACCCAGGGATTGAACCCAGGTCTCCTGTATTGCAGGCAGATTCTTTACCAGGTGGCTCTTTACCATCTGAGCCACCAGGGAAGCTCAGTTAAGTCTTGATAAAATTGTAAAAGATCTCTTCATACCTGAGCTCCCATCCTCCATCTGGCCACAGTCACAATAGAAGCAGGAATCCAAGGGGCAGATTTCTTTCCTTACTCAACTTCCAGGCACTGTAGGAGAAAGGAGAGTTCCCTGCACCCGCTTGCCAAGCTCTGCTCTACTTGCTAGACTCTGATCAGCATAAACAGGTCATTCTGGCTACAAGTTCCCCAAAATTCTCCTTACTTGTATTTTTAAGGCACACCAGCTCCCCTGTGTAAGGTTCTCTATTTATAGTGAATCAATTATTTATTTTTATTATTTGATAATTTTATTAATTATTTAACTATTATTGAAGAAGGAAATGGAAACCCACTCTGGTATTCTTGCCTGGAAAATACTATGGACAGAGGAGCCTGGTGGGCTACAGTTCGTGGGGTTGGCAAGAGTCAGATGTGACTGAGCACACACACAATTATTAATTATTCTTACTATTCAAAAGAAACTTTCACACTGCCCAGCCAAACGCTTAGCCCCAAGATGCTGAGAGTGGGCACAAGGACAGAGCCCAATTTGCATCATGGATTCTGGTCACTGGGGTCATACTTGATCATGACTTTCAACCCCAAACCGTTTTTGGAGGTTTCAAAACCCCCAGAGCTTTCACCATAGGAAACCGATGGGTGACCAAGGGCTTTACATTCACAAACTTGGATGTAAGTGTTGAAATCACCATTGGCCACGTTTTGCAGTAGCAAAATGCCCTTGATATCCACCTTGCAGGTGGCTGCATGCATGAGAGGCCCACTGGTCATCTCAGAGCCCAGCACCACCAGCACCAGCCCACCAGGATGAGTGGGGTAGATACCTGCCTGGATGGAGGTTCCTACTCCTGTGCACTTGATGGTGACTTCTGACTTGCTGCCCAGAAGGTCTTCTGCTTTCTTGGCTATTTCCTGAGGGCTCTCATTGGAGTCCGGAGGATGAAATCAGTCCTGACTTCCTTGGCTTTAGACAACCAAGAGGCTGACAGATCAGTCACCACCATTTGAGCTGCACCCATCACCTTGGCTGTGAGGAAACTGACCAGATCATCTGGCCCAGCTCCACACACAAAGACCTTGTTTCCAGTTTGCTGGCAGGCATGAATCCCCACAGACAGTGGCTCAACCAGGGCCCCTTCCTCAAAGGTGACATTGTCAGGAAGCTTGTAGCAGAAATTAGCCTTGTGCTTGTAGAACTGGCAGAGGTTCCCATCATCAGGCAGCATGGCACAGAAGAAGATGGTTGGTGACAGATTGTATCGGCCAATCTTGCAGAGTTCATCAAGTTTCTCAAGGAGCTCCAGGCTCAGTGTCAACACTATCACCTGGTTGTAGGTGCTTGACTGATGATTCCACTTTTATGACTGTTCTCAAAGCTTCATGCCCTAGCACCATTGGCTTTTTCACAACAAAATTTCTGATTCGACCATGCTGCCAGCCATGGACATCTGAACTACAAAAGCACCTCATTTGGGCCTGGTTCAGGGATAGGAGAGTACTCCAAGTGCAGGTCTCTGGCTCTGTGCACCACCAAGGAGAGGTTGTCAGGCTTGGCTGCCGCCATGTCTGTGCCTCCGTCCTTTCTGGTCAGGGCTGCTGTCCGCTGTTCATGAGGTGGTTTAGTTTGTGGCCCCTTGGAGGGTTCTCCCAGATTTTAAATTGTGAAAGTGGTTGAATCCAGTTTAAAAACCAAGAGAAAGCTGTTGGCAACTCTAGCTGGGGATTCCACAGTAGATAAAATAGGGAAGCAATTCAGAATTTTTCAAGGTGAATTCATGGTTGTATTGAGTAAATCTTTGCTAATTTCTGCAGTTGGCTCTTGAGAATCTCTCTGCTTCCGAGCACATTGCTCAGAAAATCTTCAACTCTAAGGATTGGAAGGAATCTTAAAAGTCATCTTTTTCAAATCTGCTCACCAACAATGAGTGGAATGTAGCAGGGAAAGTGCCAGGGACAACAGTGAGGGGACACGTGGCTTAAGGATTTTATGCCCACTTCATTCAGCTTCAAGAAGGACAGATACTAAAGGAAGGGAGAGAAATCAAGTGGGGAAAGAGGTTGAATAAGAATGAAATCAGTTGGATTTGCAAAGTCTAAGGGAGAAGGCTAGCTTTTGAGACTCTAAATTCCTGCCAGCTGCACTTCACCATTCTGTTTTCTGGGATCAGATCCTATTTTATAAACTCTATCCTAGCACTGATCACTGTTATCTTTGAATGTGTCTATATGTTCTTTTAGACCAGGAACCCTTGGAGAAAAAAAGCCACAGCCTCACTCATGTGTGTAGCCTTTCCAGTCTTTGATACTTAGAGACTTAGCTGATAGTATGGTTGCACAGCTACAAATGGAGGCTTTAGCATCACTAAGGCTGACTACCAGCTTCAGTAGCTTCAGATTGGAAATCTCTCCTTGACTTTGACTGGCTCTGTGACCTTGAGCAAGTTACTTAAGTCTTAGCAACCTCATACATAAGATGAAGAGTAAGAATGAGTTGTAAGGATCAGAGCTGTGTAGAGTTCTTGGCACTTGGCAAATGATTGCTGCTGAGGTTCAGATTAGCAGGCCTCAGGAAGTGCTTGCTGGGGGCCTTCCCTGGTGGTCCACTGATCAAGGTTTCATATTCCCAATGCAGGAGGCACAGGTTCAATCCCTGGTCGGGGAAGTAAGATCCCACATGCTCTAAGGCATGGTTTAAAAAACAAACAAATGTTTGCTGAGGTAATTTTCCAGGGGCAGGGGCAAGAGCTCCAGACTCATGAGGTATGACTCCAGCGGACTGCCAGGAGTGCTGAAGCCATTCTTAATTCTTGAATCTCAGAGTGGTGACTGCCTGACTCTGGTCAACTGGGCTACCCAAGTTCAGCTAACTTAAGAACATGTGGCTCTGTTGTTCTGGAGACCTCTTTGATTTGGTTCACCTGTCCCTTAATCCAGGGTAACAGGTTAGGTTTTACCAATGCTGCTGCCAGGGGAGGAGACAGGTGGAGCACATGCAGTCAGGAAGTAAACATGTGCACCCCTTTTCCTTCCAGGGCTGGACTTTGTTGTTGTTGTTATTCAGTCGCTTAGTCATGTCTGACTCTTTGTGATCCCATGGACAGCAGTGCGCCAGGCTTCCTTGTCATTCACTATCTCCCAGAATTTGCTCAAACTCATGTCCATTGAGTCAGTGGTGGCATCCAGCCATCTCATCCTCTGTCATCCCCTTCTCCTCCTGCCTTCAATCTTTCCCAGCATCAGGGTCTTTTCCAATGAGTTGGCTCTTCGCACCAGGTGGCCAAAGTATTGAAGCTTCAGCTTCCTTCCAATGAATATTCAGGGTTGATTTCCTTTAGGATGGACTGGTTTGATCTTGCAGTCCAAGGGACTCTCAAGAGTCTTTTCTAACACCACAGTTCAAAAGCATCAATTCTTCAGTATTCAGCCTTCTTTATGGTCCAACTCTCACATCTATACATGACTATTGGAGAAACTATAGCTTTGAGCATATGGATTCTTGGCAAAATGATGTCTCTGCTTTTTAATATACTATTTAGCTTCATCATAGCTTTTCTTCCAAGGAGCAAGCTTCTTTTGTGGCTGCAGTTACCATCTGCTGTGATGCTGTGATTTTGGAACCCAAGAAAATAAAGTCTGTCATTGTATAACCTTTATCTTTGGGTCCTTGAGTATTTTTCCCCAGACAAAATGGTGGGCCGCATTGTTATTTATTTATTTTTTACAAACTAGTTCACTAGTTTACCAGTTAAATCATTCTGACCACAGCACTGTTAAAGCCAGGATATGATCTCTAGCCTGTAGAGGAGGATGCCCCCTGCCATATGTTAGTAAGTACCCCCAGGTAAGAGGCAGAGCAGTACTTTGAGTCCAGGACTTTTGGCTCCAAACGCAGTGGTCTTCCATAGGACCATAGCTACCTGTGGAGTATGTGATTCAGGAATACTCCTGTAACAGAAAGGGTGTTCCATGTGGAAATGCCATGGGAGAAAAGGGACGCATTGGAGGGTGGTCCCTTGGGTCTTGCCTCAGTCAGTCATCCTTGGTGGTGTGCAGATTTTGTTCAGGTAGCTTGAGAATAGCTATGGGCCACAGGAGAGGGGGAGTTCCAGAACAGGTAGAGCTCTTTATGCACACCCTCCACAGCACCACAACAGCACCTTCATCCAGCATAAGATGGTGTTTGTAGACATGGTACTGCTGCCTTTAAAGATTTGTTTTCACAGATTCTTCATAGGCTGCATTGTTATTGGTAATTATAATCATGATTGTCATTGCTGTCATGAATCATTTCTTCAACAAATGTATCTAGGTCTACCCTCTGCTAGGTGTTAGGCAGAGAGGGATGCAGGAGATACAAAAGAGTGCTTGTCCCCAAAGAGCACACAGTCTAGTGTAGACCAGGGTTTATGAGAGTGTGGTGGGTGCTGTTGTGGGGGAAGCACACAGGGTGTCATGGGGCAGCAATCTCATCATTGGGAGTTTTCAGAAACTTCCTGGAAGACATGCCTCCTGATTTGAGTCTTGAAAGAGAAACCAAGTTATTAGACAAAACCAAAAATGGGAGTTCAGTCCAATTAAAGGGAAAAGCACATACAAAGGCACAGAAGTGGGAGATGAGTTTGATTGCAGGATAAGACATGAGGAGGGGAGCAGAGTGAGATACTAATAATGTTATTACTATATAATATAATGTATTATATATAATAATGCTACATTATGATTATGGAAGGTAACAATAGCATAGCACTTACCTTGTGTCAGACACTATGTTCACCATTTAACAGTTGATAGCACATTTAAATGTCAAAGCAAGAAAAAAACTAATTTTAACAGCTGAAATATAATAAGTATACCTTGTACACCAGGCACTAGACTGAGTGGTTTTTATGCATGATCTAACTTAATCTTAATTATTAACCCCAACAGGGGCTTCCCTTGCGGCTCAGCTGGTAAAGAATCTGCCTGCAATGTGGGAGACCTGGGTTTGATCCCTGTGTTGGGAAGATCCCCTGGAGAAGGGAAAGGCTACTCACTTCAGCATTCTGGCCTGGAGAATATCATGGACTGTATAGTCCATGGGGTCACAAAGAGTTGGACACAACTGAACGACTTTCACTTTCATACTTCCCTGGTGGCTCAGATGGTAAAGAATCTGCTGGCAATGTGAGAGAGCTGGGTTCGATCCTTGGGTTGGGAAGATCCCCTGGAGGAGGGAAAAGATATCCACTCCAGTATCCTTGCCTGGGGAATTCCATGACAGAGGAGCCTGGCAGGCTATATTCCATGGGGTCACAAAGAGTTGGATATGACTGAGTGACTAACACTTTCACCCTTATACAGATCAGTCAACTGAGCCTCAGAGTGATTTAAGTCATTGGCCCCAGGTCACACAGATGGTGAATGGCCAAGCTGGGATTTGAACCCAGAAACTGACTGAGTCTTAGTCATTAGGCTGCAGAGAGACAGCTGTTTCCTCTCAGTGCCTTGGGAAGATGCCACTTTGGTGAAAAAATTATCTCACCTGGGACTTCTCTGGTAGTCTAGTGGTTAAGACTCTATGTTTCCTCTGCAGGAAGTGCAGGTTCGATCCCTGGTCAGGGAACTAAGATCCTGCATGCCCTGGCACAGACAAAAAAAAAAAAAGACAGAGAGAGAGAACCTAAAATAAAATGATCCCACTTTAGGCAAGATTGCCTGGACACTAATTCAGCCTCCTAGAATTAAGGCAGGTTATAATAATATAATGCCTACTCAAATGGACCCTGAGGCCAGCAGACAGGTGACATTTGGTGACTCTTGAAGAGAGGGCTCCCTGTGCAGGAGTTCAGAAACTGTTATTAGGCAGAATCTCTGCATAAAGGAGAATCTCTGGGGTCCCGCGAGGTCTTTTTTAGAAACACTAAAATCCCATGTAGGCAGAATAAACAGAGCATCACAAATTGGGTTCCAATGCCAGTGGTGAGCTCTTTGTACAAAAGAACTCAGTCTCCCTTCCAGGCCATCAGAAGCGTTTCCTTCCCAGCAGAGCTTGCCCTGCCTAACCAAGTTGCACTCCCCTGGACCTTGCGAGACCACCTCTGCGACTCCCAACTGTAGCTTCAGCTTCAGCTCTATTTGCTTTTATGCCTGGGTTCTGGCCCTAGCTCTTGTGCTGATTAGCTGTGTGACTACGGGCACATCCCTTAACCTCTCTGAACTTGCTTTCCTCATGTGTTATGTGAGGCTGTGGTTTCTCACCTTGCCTACCTCCCTGGACTGTGGAAGACAAAATGAGAGGAGGTGCAGATAGGGGCCTTGAGAATGCGCAAGCATAAGGGGTGATTCTTACTCTGTCCACTTGATTCATCTCCTGCACGGACATTTTTAAATTAAGGACAAGAACACAGCCTTCTCCTCTCTTTGGGGAACTTGAGAATATGAGTCTGTTTGTCCTGATGGGCATTTGCCCAGAGGCCACCTTGGTGCTGTCAGCAACTACTTCATAAGGCTTGAGCAGCTGCTTATTTCTTTCATATTGTTATGATTTCATTTTGTAGAGTTGCTGGAGAGAGCTTCATCACCCCACCTCCTTTGGAAAATAGTGGCTCTCGGTTGTCTTCAGAGCTCTTGAATAGTTGCAAAAGTCCCAAGCAGGCCTGAGTATATTCCTTTCACTTGTGAAGGGTGAGCATGCTGATGGCAGTAATTAATTGACTGGGGGCGGGTGGGGAAGATAGCTTTGTAAACTGAGGACAAGTGAGCGAGTCATGCTACCCAGGCTGACCCCCTCACCTGGGCAGTCTCTGAGGACACCTGCCTTCCATCATTAGGGCCGCTGAGCCCATTGACACAGCCTGACTGCCTCCGCTGGTTGGGGGAACAAAGCCGAGCATTTACTGGCTGGAGCGCAGAGATGAATACAATGAGGCTCTTCGACCAGGCCTGGCCCAGACAGCTGCTCAGGCAAAGGGGTTTCGAATGAACGTGTTTCTATTTAGAATGTGTATGTTTTGACTGAATTTGAAGAAAAGCATGAGGTGGTTCCCTCTTTGGAAAACAAACTAATTATATACTCCCATGTTGTCTGGTGGTCGGAAGCCGAATATGTCCACAACAGTACTTCATGGAGAGAATTTTCTTCAGAGATGGACGTGAGATGCCTCTGTAGGGCCACAGCTGGCACTTTTTCAAAATCACATGCCTCATGGCTTAAAAGGACTCTTTAGAGAAACCTTGAGTGCTGTAAATATTCTGTTTTTTAATTGGGAATTACCACCCTATAATTTTTGTGCTCTGTTAATTTTGGTTTGGCACATACTGGGTTTTCCCTGGAGTTGGGATCCAGGATCTAGAAAGGTGATTTGCTCTTCTGTGGGCAGTAGAAAAGGTTCCACGGAAGCAAGAGCTGGTGGACCAAGTGACACCCAAAGCCGTTACTGGACTGAACCATTTGCATTTCCATTCAGGTCATGATGTCTCGGCCAAGCTATTGACTTAGCGCTGTTTTGACTTGGGTGGCTTTGACTCTTCCATTCAGGCTTTAGAAACATCATTGAGTTAACAGGCCACACACCAATTCACCCTTCTCCCTCCCTACTCTTCAGCCCCTTTGTGTTAGATAAGGAGGCCTTTCCCTGCTACAAAAAGGTAGCAGGCCCGAGTTTCCATGAGCTCTGTGCCCCTTATACCACCCTCAATTTAGTCTTTGTGCAGGGCTGCTTTTGTTTCCTTCTGAGAATTAAAAGTTAATTGATACCTCAAATGGATGTTGGTCACAAAGCATTTCACCTCCAATGCAGCCTGCATCCCATTAGATTAACCCTCTTCTGCAGTTCATTGTAAATAAACATCCCACAACAAAAAAAGCTTACCTACCTGAATTCTCTTGGTTTCTGCAGTGGGGCTAAAATTCTATGACAATGTCACTGGGTTAATTAATTTAGATTGATGACTTTTGGAGTTCTGTTTTCCTTTGCCTTCCCTGTTTGTCACAGACTGCTGACCAAGTATTTCCAAATGTCTGAATTTATCAGGTTATCCAGAGCCTTTCCAGAGATGGGTAGTCATCTCAACCTTAGGCCTCTGATAGCAATACTGCAAATCCTCCTAAGGAAATCCTGATGCAATAATCTAGTATAGAAGAAATGTATATTCAAACTATTCTCTGATAAGAGTTCATTTTCAGCTTTCTTATCCATTCATCTGCTGATGGACATCTAGGTTGCTTCCATGTCCTGGCTATTATAAACAGTACTGTGATGAACATTGGGGTACACAATGGAGTATTACTCAGCCATTAAAAAGAATACATTTGAATCAGTTCTAATGAGGTGGATGAAACTGGAACCTATTATACAGAGTGAAGTAAGCCAGAAAGAAAAACACCAATACAGTATACTAATGCATATATATGGAATTTAGAAAGATGGTAATGATAACCCTGTATGCAAGACACAAAAGAGACACAGATATATAGAACAGTCTTTTGGACTCTGTGTTAGAGGGAGAGGGTGGGATGATTTGGGAGAATGGCATTGAAACATGTACAATATCATATATGAAATGAATCGCCAGTCCAGGTTCAATGCATGATACTGGATGCTTGGGGCTGGTGCACTGAGACGACCCAGAGGGATGGTACAGGGAGGGAGGAGGGAGGGGGGTTCAGGATGAGGAACACATGTATACCTGTGGCGGATTCATGTTGATGTATGGCAAAACCAATACAATACTGTAAAGTAATTAACCTCCAATTAAAATAAATAAATTTATATTTTTTTAAAAAAGAGTTCATTTTCAGTGAAGAGAAATATGTGAATTTTTTTCCAAACATGGAGGAAAAAGTTTCTCTAGGGTCAACTAAAGCATAGTGGAATGCACCCAATTAGGTTGAGAAATAAAGAAATAAGGAGCACATTTATGATAGACTTTTGCTGTTATTCCAATGTACACAAGGGTACACACCAATGATCCTGGCAGAATCTGGGTTCCAATAAGATGTTCTGGAATTTTGAGGCTTAGGGTTAAGTAATTTTTTCTTCCTGCTAAACAAACTTCCCCCATTAAATAGTTCTTGTTAATTCTCAGCTAAGGCCATGTGAATAGAACAATTTTTGTTGCCATTATAAAAAATGGATTTTATTTTTCCTATAAATTAAGCTATTTAATTCTGTAATGTGGTCAAAGGGCTTGGGGGATATTTAATATCAACTTTATCAGGGTTACTATTTCTATTCCAGATGTCCCTACCTGCCACACAATGCTTCCCACACCTCTTGGAGAATCAAAATGAAACCATGACTTCTCCAAGGAAGATATGCAAATACCCAAGAAGCATATGAAAAGATTTTCAACATCATTAGTCGTAGGGGAAATACAAATCTAAACCACAATGAGAGATTCCCTTGTATCCACTCAGTTCTCATTTTAGTCACTCAGTCGTGTCCGAAACTCTTTGCGAACCCATGGACTGCAGCATGCCAGGCTTCCCTATCCATCACCAACTCCTGGAGCTCACTGAAACTCATGTCCATTGAGTCAGTGATGCCATCCAATCATCTCATCCTCTGTCATCCACTACTCCTCCTGCCTTCAGTCTTTCCCGGCATCAGGATCGTTTCCAATGAGTCTGCTTTTCACATCAGGTGTGCAAAATATTGGAGCTTCAGCTTCAACATCAGTCCTTCCAATGAATATTCGGGACTGATTTCCTTTAGGATTGACTTGTTCGATCTCCTCGCAGCCCAAGGGACTCTCAAGAGTATTCTCCAACACCACGGTACAAAAGCATTAATTCTTCGGAGCTCAGCTTTCTTTATGGTCCAACTCTCACATCCATAAATGAGTTCAGTCACTCAGATGTGTCTGACTCTTTGTGACCCCATGAACCACAGCAAGCCAGGCCTCCCTGTCCATCACGAACTCCCAGAGTTCACCCAAACCCATGTCCATTGAGTCAGTGATACAACCATACAACCATCTCATCCTCAGTTGTCCCCTTCTCCTCTTGCCCTCAATCTTTCCCAGCATCAGGGTCTTTTCAAATGAGTCAGCTCTTTGCATCAGGTGGCCAAAGGATTGGAGATTTAGCTTCAAAATCAGTCCTAACAATGAACACCCAGGACTGATCTCCTTTAGGATGCACTAGTTGGATCTCCTTGCAGTCCAACGGGCTCTCAAGCGTCTTCTCCAAAACCACAGTTCAAAAGCATCAATTCTTCGGCACTCACCTTTCTTTATAGTCCAACTCTCACATCCATACATGACCACTGGAAAAACCACAGCCTTCACTAGACGGACCTTTCTTGACAAAGTAATGTCTCTACTTTTCTATATGCTGTCTGGGTTGGTCATAACTTTCCTTCCAAGGAGTAATTGTCTTTTAATTTCATGGCTGCAATCACCATCTGCAGTGATTTTGGGGCCCAGAAAAATAAAGTCAGCCACTGTTTCCACTGTTTCCCCATCTATTTGCCATGAAGGGATGGGACCAAATGCCACGGTCTTAGTTTTCTGAATGTTGAGCTTTTTTTTTTTTTTTAATTTATTTTTTTTATTTTACTTTACAATTCTGTATTGGTTTTGCCATACATTGACATGAACCCACCACGGGTGTACATGCGTTCCCAAACATGAACCCCCCTCCCACTCCCCTCCCCACAACATCTCTCTGGGTCATCCCCATGTACCAGCCCCAAGCATGCCATATCCTGCATCGGACATAGACTGGCAATTCGATTCTTACATGATATTATACATGTTTCAATGCCATTCTCCCAAATCATCTCACCCTCTCCTTCTCCCTCTGAGTCCAAAAGTCCGCTATACACATCTGTGTCTCTTTTGCTGTCCTGCATACAGGGTCATCATTGCCATCTTTCTAAATTCCATATATATGTGTTAGTATACTGTATTGGTGTTTTTCTTTCTGGCTTACTTCACTCTGTATAATCGGCTCCAGTTTCATCCATCTCATCAGAACTGATTCAAATGTATTTTTTTAATGGCTGAGTAATACTCCATTGTGTATATGTTCCACAGCTTTCTTACCCATTCATCTACTGATGGACATCTAGGTTGTTTCCATGTCCTGGCTATTATAAACAGTGCTGCGATGAACATTGGGGAACATATGTCTCTTTCACTTATGGTTTCCTCAGTGTGTATGCCCAGCAGTGGGATTGCTGGGTCATAAGGCAGTTCTATTTGCAATTTTTTAAGGAATCTCCACACTGTTCTCCATAGTGGCTGTACTAGTTTGCATTCCCACCAACAGTGTAGGAGGGTTCCCTTCTCTCCACACCCTCTCCAGCATTTATTGCTTGCAGATTTTTGGATCGCAGACATTCTGCCTGGTGTGAAGTGGTACCTCATTGTGGTTTTGATTTGCATTTCTCTAATAATGAGTGATGTTGAGCATCTTTTCATGTGTTTGTTAGCCATCCGTATGTCTTCTTTGGAGAAATGTCTATTTAGTTCTTTGGCCCATTTTTTGATTGGGTCATTTATTTTTCTGGAATTGAGATGCAGGAGTTGCTTGTATATTTTTGAGATTAGTCGTTTGTCAGTTGCTTCATTTGCTATTATTTTCTCCCATTCAGAAGGCTGTCTTTTCACTTTGCTTATATTTTCCTTTGTTGTGCAGAAGCTTTTAATTTTAATTAGGTCCCATTTGTTTATTTTTGCTTTTATTTCCAGAATTCTGGGAGGTGGATCATAGAGGATCCTGCTGTGGTTTATGTCGGAGAGTGTTTTGCCTATGTTCTCCTCTAGGAGTTTTATAGTTTCTGGTCTTACATTTAGATCTTTAATCCATTTTGAGTTTATCTTTGTGTGCGGTGTTAGAAAGTGATCTAGTTTCATTCTTTTACAAGTGGTTGACCAGTTTTCCCAGCACCACTTGTTAAAGAGATTGTCTTTACTCCATTGTATATTCTTGCCTCCTTTGTCAAAGATAAGGTGTCCATATGTGTGTGGATTTATCTCTGGGCTTTCTATTTTGTTCCATTGATCTATATTTCTGTCTTTGTGCCAATACCATACTGTCTTGATGACTGTGGCTTTGTAGTAGAGCCTGAAGTCAGGCAAATTGATTCCTCCGGTTCCATCCTTCTTTCTCAAGATTGCTTTGGCTATTCGTGGTTTTTTGTATTTCCATACAAATCTTGAAATTATTTGTTCTAGTTCTGTGAAACATATCACTGGAAGCTTGATAGGGATTGCATTAAATTTGTAAATTGCTTTGGGTAGTATACTCATTTTCTCGATATTGACTCTTCCGATCCATGAGCATGGTATATTTCTCCATCTATTAGTGTCCTCTTTGATTTCTTTCATCAGTGTTTTATAGTTTTCTATATATAGGTCTTTAGTTTCTTTAGGTAGATATATTCCTAAGTATTTTATTCTTTTTGTTGCAATGGTGAATGGAATTGTTTCCTTAATTTCTTTTTCTACTTTCTCATTATTAGTGTATAGGAATGCAAGGGATTTCTGTGTGTTGATTTTATATCCTGCAACTTTACTATATTCATTAATCAGCTCTAGTAATTTTCTGGTAGAGTCTTTAGGGTTTTCTATGTAGAGGATCATGTCATCTGCAAACAGTGAGAGTTTTACTTCTTGTTTTCCAATTTGGATTCCTTTTATTTCTTTTTCTGCTCTGATTGCTGTGGCTAAAACTTCCAGAACTATGTTGAATAGTAGTGGTGAAAGTGGGCACCCTTGTCTTGTTCCTGACTTTAGGGGAAATGCTTTCAATTTTTCACCATTGAGGATAATGTTTGCTGTAGGTTTGTCATATATAGCTTTTATTATGTTGAGGTATGTTCCTTCTATTCCTGCTTTCTAGAGAGTTTTTATCATAAACGGATGTTGAATTTTGTCAAAGGCCTTCTCTGCATCTATTGATATAATCATATGGCTTTTATTTTTCAATTTGTTAATGTGGTGAATTACATTGATTGATTTGCAGATATTGAAGAATCCTTGCATCCCTGGGATAAAGCCCACTTGATCATGGTGTATGATGTTTTTAATGTGTTGTTGGATTCTGATTGCTAGAATTTTGTTGAGGATTTTTGCATCTATGTTCATCAGTGACATTGGCCTGTAGTTTTCTTTTTTTGTAGTATCTTTGTCAGGTTTTGGTATTAGGGTGATGGTGGCCTCATATAATGAGTTTGGAAGTTTCCCTTCCTCTGCAATTTTCTGGAAGAGTTTGAGTAGGATAGGTGTTAACTCTTCTCGAAATTTTTGGTAGAATTCAGCTGTGAAGCCGTCTGGACCTGGGCTTTTGTTTGCTGGGAGATTTCTGATTACAGTTTCAATTTCCGTGCTTGTGATGGGTCTGTTAAGATTATCTATTTCTTCCTGGTTCAGTTTTGGAAAATTGTACTTTTCTAAGAATTTGTCCATTTCTTCCAGGTTGTCCATTTTATTGGCATATAATTGCTGATAGTAGTCTCTTATGATCCTTTGTATTTCTGTGTTGTCTGTTGTGATCTCTCCATTTTCATTTCTAATTTTATTGATTTGATTTTTCTCTCTTTGCTTCTTGATGAGTCTGGCTAATGGTCTGTCCATTTTATTTATCCTTTCAAAGAACCAGCTTTTGGCTTTGTTGATTTTTGCTATGGTCTCTTTTGTTTCTTTTGCATTTATTTCTGCCCTCATTTTTAAGATTTCTTTCCTTCTGCTAACTCTGGGGTTTTCCAATTCTTCCTTTTCTAGTTGCTTTAGGTGTAGAGTTAAGTTATTTATTTGACTTTTTTCTTGTTTCTTGAGGTATGCCTGTATTGCTATGAACTTTCCTCTTAGCACTGCTTTTATAGGGTCCCACAGGTTTGGGGTTGTTGTGTTTTCATTTTCATTAGTTTCTATGCATATTTTGATTTCTTTTTTGATTTCTTCTGTGATTTGTTGGTTATTCAGAAGCGTGTTGTTCAGCCTCCATATGTTGGAATTTTTAATAGGTTTCCTCCTGTAATTGAGATCTAATCTTAGTGCATTATGGTCAGAAAAGATGCTTGGAATGATTTCGATTTTTTTGAATTTATCAAGGTTATATTTATGGCCCAGGATGTGATCTATCCTCGAGAAGGTTCCATGAGCACTTGAGAAAAAGGTGAAATTCATTGTTTTGGGGTGAAATGTCCTATAGATATCAATTAGGTCTAACTGGTCTAATGTATCATTTAAAATTTGTGTTTCTTTCTTAATTTTCTGTTTAGTTGATCTGTCCATAGGTGTGAGTGGGGTATTAAAGTCTCCCACTATTATTGTGTTGTTGTTAATTTCCCCTTTCATACTTGTTAGCATTGTCCTACATATTGCGGTGCTCCTATATTGGGTGCATATATATTTATAATTGTTATGTCTTCTTCTTGGATTGATCCTTTGATCATTATGTAGTGGCCTTCTTTGTCTCTTTTCACAGCCTTTGTTTTAAAGTCTATTTTATCGGATATGAGTATTGCCAGTCCTGCTTTCTTTTGGTCTCTATGTGCATGGAATATCTTTTTCCAACCCTTCACTTTCAGTCTGTGTGTGTCCCTTGTTTTGAGGTGGGTCTCTTGTAAGCAGCACATAGAGGGTTCTTGCTTTTGTATCCATTCAGCCAGTCTTTGCCTTTTGGTTGGGGCATTCAATCCATTTACGTTTAGGGTAATTATTGATAAGTATGATCCCGTTGCCATTTACTTTATTATTTGGGGTTTGGGTTTATACTCCCTTTTTGTGTTTCCTGTCTAGAGAATATCCTTTAGAATTTGTTGGAGAGCTGGTTTGGTGGTGCTGAATTCTCTCAGCTTTTGTTTGTCTGTAAAACTTTTGATTTCTCCTTCGTATTTGAATGAGGTCCTTGCTGGGTATAGTAATCTGGGCTGTAGGTTATTTTCTTTCATCACTTTAAGTATGTCCTGCCATTCCCTCCTGGCCTGAAGAGTTTCTATTGAGAGATCAGCTATTATCCTTATGGGAATCCCCTTGTGTGTTATTTGTTGTTTTTCCCTTGCTGCTTTTAATAGTTGTTCTTTGTGTTTGATCTTTGTTAATTTGATTAATATGTGTCTTGGGGTGTTTTGCCTTGGGTTTATCCTATTTGGGACTCTCTGGGTTTCTTGGACTTGAGTGATTATTTCCTTCCCCATTTTAGGGAAGTTTTCAACTATTATCTCCTCAAGGATTTTCTCATGGTCTTTCTTTTTGTCTTCTTCTTCTGGGACCCCTATAATTCGAATGTTGGAGCGGTTCATATTGTCCTGGAGGTCTCTGAGATTGTCCTCATTTCTTTTAATTCGTTTTTCTTTTTTCCTCTCTGATTCATTTATTTCTTCCATTCTATCTTCTATTTCACTAATCCTATCTTCTGCCTCCATTATTCTACTATTTGTTGCCTCCAGAGTGTTTCTGATCTCATTTATTGCGTTATTCCTTGTATATTGACTCTTTTTTATTTCTTCTAGGGCATTGTTAAACCTTTCTTGCATCTTCTCAATCCTTATTTCTAGGCTATTTATCTGTGATTCCATTTTGATTTCAAGATTTTGGATCATTTTCACTATCAATATTCGGAATTCTTTCTCAGGTAGATTCCCTATCTCTTCCTCTTTTGTTTGGTTTGGTGGGCATTTCTCCTGTTCCTTTTCCTGCTGAGTATTCCTCTGTCTCTTCATCTTGGTTATATTGCTGCGTTTGGGATGGCCTTTTTATATTCTGGTAATTTGTGGAGTTCTCTTTATTGTGGAGCTTCCTCACTGTGGGTGGGATTGTATCAGTGGCTTGTCAAGGTTTCCTGGTTAGGGAGGCTTGTGTTGGAGGTCTGGTGGGTGGAGCTGGGTTTCTTCTCTCTGGAGTGCAGTGGAGTGACCAGTAATGGGTTATGAGACGTCTAAAGTTTTGGAGTAACTTTGAGCTGCCTGTATATTGAAGCTCAGGGGTGTGTTCCTGTGTTGCTGGAGAATTTGTGTGATATGTCTTGCTCTGGAACTTGTTGGCCCTTGGGTGGAGCTTTGTTTCAGTGTAGGTATGGAGGCATTTCATGAGCTCCTATTGCTTAATGTTCCCTGAATTCAGGAGTTCTCTGATGTTCTCAAGCTTTGGATTTAATCCTCCTGCTTCTGGTTTTTGGTTTTATGTTTACAGTGGTCTCTAGACTTCTCCATCTATACAGCACTGATGATAAAACATCTAGGTTAAAGATGAAAAGTTTCTCCCCATTGAGGGACACCCAGAGAAGTTCACTGGGTTACATGGAGAAGAGAAGAGGGAGGGGGTAGTTAGAGGTGACTGGAATGAGATGCGGTGAGA